>NC_083418.1:72706643-73024643 GCF_020745735.1 Hemiscyllium ocellatum
GTGATTATCCTCTGTGCTGCACTGTGCGGTGGCTCATTGAAACAATGTTCTAATGCAGCTTCATTTATGGTTGTTGGGATGATTGAGTCTGTAGTTCAGTATTTAGACCATATGTGTTGTTTTCCTGTATATGCTAGTTTGAAGTTCCACATTGGCTATCCACATGATCCACTATCACTAGTATCCTTACATGCAGATGAGGAAGGACTTCCTGAAGAAGGGCTCATGCCCAAAACGTCAATTCTCCTGCTCCTTGGATGCTGCCTGACCTGCTGCACTTTTCCAGCAACACAATTTCAGCTTACATACAGATGAGGAAGGATACCACTTTGACTGGGACAGTACATCCATCGTAGGACAAGCTAAACAGATATGCACAAGAATTCCTAGAAGCATGACATTCCAACCGAAACTCTGTTAACACACACATCGATTTAGACACTATCACTATCTATCTGAGGAAAAGAACAGGAAATGGCATCACCAACACAGGAAATGACATCACCAACCCAAGGAAACCTAAACACATATATAGAAAGCAGGACGTAATACCAGCACTTCACCGGAGGCTCACTGATGATGTTGTCTAGTATGGTAACAAAACATCTGAAAATGAATCTTCTAGCTCAGCAAGTAAACTTACATCTAGAACCTCAACCTGAGCTACAAATCTATTCAAAACAATCTTGGGTTAATAAGGAACATTGCAAGCCATTTGTGCATCACTCACACGAACATAGCATAGCATTGTTGTGCTTCACTAACCAACCACCTTAACTAAACTGACCCCTTCACAGGATCAAAGTCACAACCTCATAATATTATTTCTAAATGGGAAAGTTGGAAAAAAATTACTTAGTATGATGTCTACCCTGAATATAATCCAGTTATAATTGGGAATTCTTCCTCCACTTTATGTATCTCATATTCTTTCTCTTTCCCATTCTCCCCACCTCCCCTCCCCTCCACAAATTCTGACACATCTCCTGAAAGGCAACAAAGATAGTTGGATTGTCTTTCAGTCATACGGAACTGGAGTATTGCTGAAGGGACACATGAGGCCAAAATCTTTTCTGACTTGCCCTAGTCGGAACGATTCACAAGAATCATCAAAGTAAAGGGAACACAACATGCATCCTGCTGGAGAGAAGATTCCTGATTCGTTGTCACATGGCGTGTGAGTAGAATCATTGCATCCCTACAGTGTGGAAGCAGACCATTCAGCCCATTGAGTCCACACTAAAGCTCCAAGGATCATCCCACCCAGACCCACAACCCCCCCCGAACTCATCCCGATAACCGTGAATTTCCCACAGCCAATCCACCAGCCTGCACATGTTTGAACTGTGGGACGAAACCAGAGCACCTGAAGGAAACACATATGGACAGGGAACGAACTTACAAGCTCCTTACACAATCCATCCAAGGCTGCATCGAACAGGCACTGCTTGCAATGAGTTGAGAATGTGTTGCTGAGAAAGCACAGTAGGTCAGGCAAAATCCAAGGAGCAGGAAAAAAATGTTGATTCTCCTGGTCCTCAGATGCTGCCTGACCTGCTGTGCTTTTTCAGCAACACACTCTCAACTCTGATCTCGAGTATCTGCAGACCTCACTGTCCTGCTTGTAATGAGTAGAGGCATTGCTATGAAAAATGCACCCGTTAATGGTGACTGCTAGATAATTGTCATGTTTTATTTATGTGTTAATTTTTCTCTGATTGATGAAAACTTTGAGTAATGAACCCATGGAGGGCTGTCACTTATTCTTTTGAGTTGAAACAGGTGAAGTTTTTTGCATATTTCCTCTCTGTTTGCACAGAAGAGGGCCCGATCTTTTTTTTAATATTCATTCATGGGAATTTGAGCATGTCTGATTGGAGTCATAGAGTCATAGAGATGTACAGCATGGAAACAGACCCTTCGGTCCAACCCGTCCATGCCATCCAGAAATCCCAACCCAATCTAGTCCCACCCACCTGCCAGCACCCAGCCCATATCCCTCCAAACCCTTCCTATTCATATACCCATCCAAATGCCTCTTAAATGTTGCAATTGTTCCAGCCTCCACCACATCCTCTGGCAGCCCATTCCACACACGTACCACCCGATGCGTGAAAAAATTGGCCCTTAGGTTTCTTACATATCTTTCTCCTCTCACCCTAAACCTATGTCCCCTAGTTCTGGAGTCCTTGACTCCAGGGAAAAGACTTTGTCTATTTATCCTATAATTTTGTAAACCTCTATAAGGTCACCCCTCAGCCTCCGACGCAGCAGGGAAAACAGCCCCAGCCTGTTCAGCCTCTCCCTATAGCTCAGACCTTCCAAACCCTGGCAACATCCTTGTAAATCTTTTCTGAATCCTTTCAAGTTTCACAACATCTTTCTGATAGGAAGGAGACCAGAACTGCACACAATATTCCAACAGTGGCCTAACCAATGTCCTGTACAGCTGCAACATGACCTCCCAACTCCTGTACTCAATACTCTGACCAATAAAGGAAAGCATACCAAACACCTCCTTCATTATCCTATCTAACTGTGACTCCACTTTCAAGGACCTATGAACCTGCACTCCTAGGTCTCTTTGTTTAGCAACACTCCCTAGGATCTTACCATTAAGTGTATAAGTCCTGCTAAGATTTGCTTTCCCAAAATGCAGCACCTTGCATTTATCTGAATTAAACTCCATCAGCCACCTCTCTGCCATTGGCCCATCTGGTCCAGATCCTGTTGTAATCTGAGGTAACCCTTTTTGCTGTCCACTACACCTCTGATTTTGGTGTCATCTGCAAACTTACTAACTGTACCTCTTATGCTCGCATCCAAATCATTTATGTAAATGACAAAAAGTAGAGGGCCCCCCACTGATCTTTGTGGTACTCCAGTGGTCACAGGCCTCCAGTCTGAAAAACAACCCTCCATCACCACCTCTGTCTTCTACCTTTGAGCCAGTTCTGTATGCCAATGGCTAGTTCTCCCTGTACTCCATGAGCTCTAACCTTGTTAATCAGTCTCCCATGGGGAACCTTGTCAAACGTCTTACTGAAGTCCATATAGATCACATCCACTGCTCTGCCCTCAATCTTCTTTGTTACTTCTTCAAAAAACTCAATCAAGTTTGTGAGACATGATTTCCCATGCACAAAGCCATGTTGACTAATCCCTAATCAGTCCTTGCCTTTCCAAATACATGTATATCCTGTCCCTCAGGATTCACTCCAACAACTTGCCCACCACTGAGGTCAGGCTCACTGGTCTATAGTTCCCTGGCTTGTCTTTATCGCCCTTCTTAAACAGTGGCACCACATTTGCCAACCTCCAGTCTTCAGGCACCTCATCTGTGACTATCGATGATACAAATATCCCAGCAAGTGGCCCAGCAATCACTTCTCTAGCTTCCCAGAGAGTTCTTGGGTACATCTGATCAGGTCTTGGGGATTTATCCACTTTTAACCATTTCAAGACAGCAAGCACTTTCTCCTCCGTAATCTGGGCATTTTGCAAGATGTCACCATCTATTTCCTTAGGTCTATATCTTCCATATACTTTTCCACAGTAAATACAGATGCAAAATGTTCATTTAATATTTCCTCCATTTTCTGTGGCTCCACACTAAGGCCGCCTTGCTGATCTTTGAGGAGGCCCTATTCTCTCCCTAGTTACCCTTTTGTCCTTAATATATTTGTAAAAACCTTTTGGATTCTCCCTTATTCTATTTGCCAAAGCTATCTCATGTCCCCTTTTTGCCCTCCTGATTTCCCTCTTAAATATACTCCTACTTCCTTTATACTCTTCTAAGGATTCACTCGATCTATCCTGTCTATACCTTACATATGCTTCCTTCTTTTTCTTAACCAAACCTTCAATTTCTTTAGTCATCCAGCATTCCCTATATCTACCAGCCTTCCTTTTCACCCTGACAGGAATATACTTTCTCAGGATTCTTGTTATCTCATTTGTGAAGGCTTCCCATTTTCCAGCCGTCCCTTTACCTTCGAACATCTGCCTCCAATCAGCTTTCGAAAGTTCTTGCCTAATAATGTCAAAATTGACCTTTCTCCAATTTAGAACTGCAACTTTTAGATCTGGTCTAGCCTTTTCCATCACTATTTAAAATGAATAGAATTATAGTCGCTGGCCCCAAAGTGCTTCCCCACTGATACCTCAGTCACCTGCCCAGCCTTAGTTCCCAAGAGTAGGTCAAGTTTTGCACCTTCTCTAGTGGGTACATCCACTTACTGAATCAGAAAATTGTCTTGTACACACTTAAGAAATTCCTCTCCATCTAAACCTTTAACACTATGGCAGTCCCAGTCGATGTTTGGAAAGTTAAAATCCCCTACCGTAACTACCCTATTATTCTTACAGATAGCTGAGATCTCCTTACAAGTTTGTTTCTCAATTTCCCTCTGACTATTGGGGAGTCTATAATACAATTCCAATAAGGTGACCAACCATTTCTTATTTCTCAGTTCAACCCAAATAGCTTCCCTGGATGTATTTCCGGGAATATCCTCCCTCAGCACAGCTGTAATGCTAACCCTTATCAAAAATGCCACTTCCCCTCCTCTCTTGCCTTCCTTTCTATTCTTCCTGGAGCATTTTTATCCTGGAACATTAAGCTGCCAGTCCTGCCCATCCCCGAGCCATGTTTCCATAATTGCAGTCCCATGTTCCTAACCATGCCCTGAGTTCATCTGCCTTCTCTGTTAGGCCCCTTACATTGAAATAAATGCAGTTTAATTTGTCTTACCTTGTCCATGCCTGCCCTGACTGTTTGACTCACTTTTGTTCTCAGCTGTACCCGTCACAGTTCGATCTCTTTCCTCACTATCTCCCTGGGTCCCCCCCCACCTTACTAGTTTAAATCCTCTCCTGGAGTTCTAGCAAATTTCCCTGCCAGTAAATTAGTCCCCTTCCAATTTAGGTGCAATCTGTCCTTCTTGTACAGGTCACTTCTACCCCAAAAGAGATTCCAATGATCCAAAAATGTGAATCTTTTTCCCATACACCAGCTCCTCAGCCATGTATTCACCTGCTCTATCCTCCTATTCCTGCCCTCAGTTGCTCGTAGCACTGGGAGTACTCCAGATATTACTACCCTTGAGGACCTCCTTTTTAAATTTCTGCCTAACTCTCTGTAATCTCCCTTCAGAATCTCAACCTTTTCCCTTCCAATGTCGCTGTTTCCAATGTGGACAATGGTCTCCTACTGGCCCCTCACCCCTGTGAGAACATTCTTCACCCTCTCTGAGACATCCTTGATCCTGGCACCAGGGAAACAACACACCATTCTGCTTTTTCTCTGCTGGCCACAGAAAGATCTGTCTGTACCTCTGACTACAGAATCCCCTAACACAATTGATCTCTTGGAAGCCAACGTACCCCTCGTTGCATTAGAGCCAGTCTCAATACCAGAAACTTGGCTGTTCATGCTACGTACCCCTGAGAATCCATTACCCCCTACATTTTCCAAAACAGCATACTATTTGAAATGGGTATATCCACAAAAGACTCCTGCCTTAGGTGCCGACCTCTCTCACCCTTCCTGGAGTTATCCCATCTACGTGACTGTATCTGAGTCTTTCCCCCCTTCCTATAAGTGCCATCCATCACATACTGCTGCTGTTGCTAATTCCTCATCACTTCTATCTGTCTCTCCAACTGATCTACTTGATCTAATAAGCATCCAACAGCATTTATGGCAGATATAATCCACAGTCACTCTCAAACTCTCTTTTAACTCCCACATCTGACAAGGAGTACATATCACTGCAAAGGCCATTTTTGCTCCTTCACAATCTACAGACCCAGAAAATAACACCGTCTTATTCCTCTACAAACACTGCCCCAGGTTAAATTAATAGCTATGGCTTATATTTTAAGTTTAATCAAGAGACTTATCTCCAAAAACAGAATCAAGAAAGAATCCACTATACTCAATACTGCAGCCTTTCTCTTGGACAGACTTAAAACAACAATTAACTTATTGATTCTGTGTTGTGAACTTTACCCAACAGTTCCTCCAAGATTAGTTGTGAAGTTCACTGTTTGTTAATTTTCCCAGACACACTCCAATGTCCAGAGATACACGAATTCAAACAGCAAAGGAGGTAACTGTGCAGGTTCTCTCTCTCTCTCTCTCTCTCTCTCTCTCTCCTACACTGTCCTCACCATGTGCTTCCTTTGTCTGCTCTTCTCCCCTTTAAACTGCTGTTGTTTTGACTTTTTTTTCCAAAGTTCCAAAACAATGCAACAGCATATAAAACAGTAATTGCTGCTCCTGGAATTCAAGGACATCACCTCCAACTAGGCCAGCAGTTATTGCCGAACCTTAATTACCCAGAGGGCAGTTAAGAGTCAACCACATTACTGTGCATTTGGAGTCATATGTAGACCAAACCAGGTAAGAATTACAGATTTCCTTTCCTAAAGGACATTGACAAGCCAGGTGGGTTTTTCTCAACCATCAACAATGGATTCATAGTCATCATTGCACCTTAATTCCTGGCTCTTTATTGAATTCAAGTCTGTGGTGGTGGGATTCAAACCCAGGTCCCAGAACACAAACTGAGTTTCGGGATTAGTAGTCGAGCAATAAAACCACTAAGCAGCATGCAGTTTGCAGACAGCCTACAATATGGGTAAGACCCTCCTTCGTATATTGATTGTCAGTGTGATATCTCATCACGGAATCATACTTAACGTTAGACAATGTCTTGTGAGTTTTGCAAGCATGGGCTAGTTTCTCTTTACATTAGTGTCTCTTGCAAATTGTCCTGATGAGTGTAAGATGAAAGGCTTTGATAAAATGCGCCTGTTTCAGGAATGTAAAAGCTTTAGCTCAGCTGTGAACAAACGGTTTCTACTGTGGGATCTGGGTGATTCTCCCTCTCTCCACTATGAAAGACTTCTTAATCAAAATCAAAATCAAAATTGCTTCATGCAGCACAAACTATATCAAAAAAAATGCAGTGATGTGCAGGACTGAACTAAATAATGCCTCAGATTGATGCTTCAACCTGCACAAACAAGATGCTGTACTTCCACAAATATGTTTTACAGTAAATAATTTTCGTAGTTGGCTGTGAAAGAAGTACTTTGAGCATTCCTATGGTTTAATTATTATCTTCAATGCACTGTCTAATACTTTAAAGAATGAGAATATTTCAAGCTTGATTACCATACTGTATTTTATGACTATTTGGCAAAGCATAGTGTGATTAAAGACAGTCAGCATGGCTTTGTGAGGGGCAGGTCATGCCTCACAAATCTTATTGAGTTCTTTGAGGAGGTGACAAGACAGGTCGATGAAGGTCAAGCAGCGGATGTGGTGTATATGGACTTCAAGAAGGCATTTGATAAGGTTCCCCATGGTAGGCTTATTCATAAAGTCAGGAAGTGTGGGATACAGGGAAATTTGGCTATCTGGATTCAGAATTGGCTGGCTGAGAGAAGGCAGAGTTGTAAATGGAAAGTATTCTGCCTGGAGGTCAGCGTTGAGTGGGGTCCTGCAGGGCTCTGCTCTTGGGACTCTAGCCTTTGTAGTTTTCATAAATGACTTGGATGATGAGGTTGAGGGGTGAGTTTGTAAACTTACAGATGACACAAAGGTTGGAGGTGTTGTCAATAGTATAGAGGGCTACTGCAGGCTGCAGCATAACATAGACAGGATGCAGAGCTGGGCTGAGAAATGGCAGATGGGGATAAATGTGAAGTGATGCATTTTGGAAGGTTGAACTCAAATGCTGAATATAGGATTAAAGACAGGAATCTTGGCAGTGTGGAGGAACAGAGGGATCTGGGTGTGCAAGTACATAGATTCCTCAAAGTTGCCACCCAAGTGGATGGGGTTGTTAAGAAAGCATATGGTGTTTTGGCTTTCATTAACAGGTTTTGACTGGTCAAAAATCATTAATCAAAAGTCACAGCTCAGAGAAACCGCCAGAGGAAAAGTAAACTTCAGGTTTGAACAGTGAGAGCTCCTGAGCTGGTGGAGCTCTGAATGCTTCACATTATCTTGTTCCCAGCAGAAACTGTTCAGCTATCTGAGAAGCAATCAAATATTTGTTGGCCTTTGCCACTGATAACTGCTGTTGAGAGTGTGGTGCTGGAAAAGCACAGCAGGTCAGGCAGCAGCCCAGGAGCAGGAGAATCGACGCTTCAGGCATAAGATCTTCATCAGGAATAACTGCTCACTAGCTCACAGGCTGAACAATTATTTGCCACCAACAAAGCTTCATTTGACCACAGATGTTTATCTCCAACACATTAGCAAACCAAATTTTAACAACAGCAGCTGTGTAAACAGTGATTACCAGGAGTACCAGGTTACTTGTTTTGAAAGCATTTAGTAATCCTTGGCTTAGAAACAACACCATCAAGAGGACATAGACGTTCTTTCGTCCATCACAGAAATAGAGGTCAGAATTATTTAATATCAGGGCAGATCATAGAATCACTAAAGCGTGGAAGCAGGCCAATCAGCCCATTGAGTCCACACAAACTCTCTGAAAAGCATCCCACCCAAACCATTCCAACCCTGCATTCCCATGGTTAATCCATCTAAGCTGCACATCTTTAGATTGTGGGAGGAAATGGGAGCAGCCGGAGGAAACCCACGCAGACACAGGGAATGGAGCTGATCCAGTGGTGCTCACTACACCTGACCAACTATGCAACCCAATTTGCCTTGCAATTGTTCTCCAACTCTCCTGTCCAAAAGGGGTTCATTAATATTTTCAGGACTGTGCTCCTGAGCTGCAATTTGTTCAAAATTCACAGAGTGGTTTCGAAAAGGGAAAATGTTGGATTTCACACGAAAGCTTGAAAGGTTGAACAAGCTACTGCATAAGCTCAAGGTTTGGGATCCATGAGGTTTGAGTATCAGAATCAAATTGCAATATTTAAAATAGCAAAGATCAAATTCTTCAGCTTTTAACAGTTTTACTGCAGAGAACAGTGTGAGCTGCAGCACAGACATTTAGCATTTTGGGAAAGGATATATACACTTAATGGTAAGGTCCTAGGGAGTGTGGTGAAAGAAAACTATTTAATTGTCTAACAAGAATTTTGTCTTAAATGTAGTTGCGATTCTTTTCTTTCTGCTAGTCTGGGATTTGATTATCATTGTCAAGACCAGCATTTGCTGTCCATCCCTAACTGCCATTGAACTCAATGGCTTGCTGGGGTCATTTTAGATGTGACCACATCGCTGTGGTTCTGAGTCTCATGTGCACCAGAGTAGGACAGGATACTATCTTTCTTAAGTGTGAGGTGCTGCGTTTTGGGAAAGCAAATCTTAGCAGGACTTATACACTTAATGGTAAGGTCCTAGGGAGTGTTGCTGAACAAAGAGACCTTGGAGTGCATGTTCATAGCTCCTTGAAAGAGGAGTCGCAGGCAGATAGGATAGTGAAGAAGGTGTTTGGTATGCTTTCCATTATTGGTCAGAGTATTGAGTACAGGAGTTGGGAGGTCATGTTTCAGCTGTACAGAACATTGGTTAGGCCACTGTTAGAATATTGCATACAATTCTGCTCTCCTTCCTATCAGAAAGATGTTGTGAAACTTAAAAGATTTACAAGGATGTTGCCAGGGTTGGAGGATTTGAGCTACAGGGAGAGGCTGAACAGGCTGGGGCTGTTTTCCCTGCTGCGTCGGAGGCTGAGGGGTGACCTTATAGAGTTTTACAAAATTATATGGGGCACAGATAGGGTAAATAGGCAAAGTCTTTTCCCTGGGGTGGGGAGTCCAGAACTAGAGTGCATAAGTTTAGGGTGAGAGGGGAAGATATAAAAGAGACCGAAAGGGCAACTTTTTCACACAGAGGTGGTACGTGTATGGAATGAGCTGCCAGAGGAAGTGGTGGAGGTTGATACAATTGCAACATTTAAGTGGCATTTGGATAGGTATATGAACAGGAAGGGTTTGGAGGGATATGGGCCGGGTGCTGGCAGGTGGGACTAGATTGGGTTGGGATATCTGGTCTGCACGGACAGGTTGGACCGAAGAGTCTGTTTCAATGCTGTACATCTCTATAACTCCATGCTCTAAATCAGCCAAGATAAATATACTGAAGAGTTACATAAAATATTTTTCAGGTAGAAACACTATTCACTAAGTTAATACCAATATAAAAGTATGAATGAAAATACTAATTAACAAATTTAAATACATTACGTTAACTTTGTTACATCAAATCATTAAGGGAAACTTCTAAAAGTGCAGTGTCTGGGTTTGAAGTGAAGGAACAGCAAACTAAGCCATTAGCCTCTGTAAAGTGCTGCTTTTAATCTTTGATATGTTATAAACAACTGGCTCATAATCGAGCAAAATACTGAGAGGGAGGGAATACAAGGTGAGCAAAAAATCAAGTTTTACCTTCTTTGTTAACAATGGTACTTCATTTTTGTATTGCTTTCTCCAAACGTTTAATCACTCTTAATGTAAATACATAAACCTTGGGGATTTCTGTGAAATCCTTTTTATATAACCAATAGCTATTGAGAAGCATTAATAGTGCACCTATTATCTACTCAGCCTAAGCTGACACTGCCATAAGAGAATCCTTCTAAATCCAAAACCTAAACATGGCCAGTTTTGCATTAGCCAGGTGCTTGGCTTTCAGATGTTTTGAAAAGGAGGAGGATAGGTCTGCAAAATGTCAACTGGGGTAATTTAAGAAGATAGCTCATTACCAACTTTTCAGGGCAATTCAGACTTAATAATAAATGCTGGCAGCACAGATAGCAGGAATACAGATTTTTAAAAACTTCTGGAAGAGCTGGAGAAACTCAGCAAGTCTGGTGCTAGTTGTGGAGAGAGAAACAGGTTGAACAGAATTTCTCTCTCCAAAGAAACTGCTAGACCTGCTGAAGTTACATATCAAGTTTGGATTTTATTTTGCATTTTCAGCATCCACAGATGTTTGCTTTTACCATGACAGATAAAATGTCTCTATTTTCCACTAATTGCTTCATATTCCTGAAAGCATATTCAATTATTTTTTTTATCTCAATTAACAATAGCCTTCATGAGAAAATTGGATGCTACCAACATAGTAGTAAAGAAGATAATGATTATCATTATCTTCTTCACTATTATCTCTCTAGATCAGAGAAAGTAGAGATCGTGAAAATATTTAGAAACTTGGTAGTGTTGAAGGTGGAAAGTCATCTGGTCCAGGTAAGTTACATCTTACCATTTTAATAAGGGAAATTGGGATGGAGAATAATAGTGAGTTCAGAGGGCACATGGATTTGAATCATACCATGTCAAATTGTGAAATCTGAATTCAATTTTGGAAGAAATCTGGAGCAAACATGTTTGGCCTGATGGTGACTGTGTAAGATTTGTTGATTAACTCATGTACTTCAGAGAAGGAAGTCTGCCATCCTTACAAATCTGGCAAACATGTGACCCCCAGCACCACAGAGATGTGGTTGACACTTAGGCAATGATTCTAATTCTAAAAAAAATAAGGAATGGACAATAAATGCTAATCTCAAGATCAGAAGGGTGCTGGAGAAGCACAGTAGGCCAGGCAGCATCCAAGGAGCAGGGAAATTGATGTTTTGGGCAAAAACCCTTCATCAGTATTCCTGATGAAGGGCATTTGCCCGAAACGTCAATTTCCTGCTCCTCAGATGCTGCCTGGCCTACTGTGCTTTTCCAGCACCACTCTAATCTTGACTCTAATCTCCAGCATCTGCAGCACCCACCCGTTGCTAGTCTGACCAGCAATGCCATGCTCCTATAGAATATAGAACATAGAACAATACAGCGCAGAGCAGACCCTTCAGCCCTTGATGTTGTGCCGACTCGTGAACTAATCTAAGCCCATCCCCCAACGCTATCCTATCATCTATGTGCTTATCTAAGGATTGTTTAAATCTCCTTAAAGTGGCTGAGGTAACTACATTGGCAGGCAGACCATTCCACGCCCTTACCACTCTCTAAGTAAAGAACCTGCCCCAGCCATCTGTCTTAAATCTATCACTCCTCAATTTATAGTTATGTCCCCTTGTACAAGCAGATGCCATTATCCTAGAGAAAAGACTTTCACTGTCTCCTCTATCTAATCCTCTGATCATCTTGTATGTCTCTATCAAATCCCTCTTAGCCTCCTTCTTTCCAATGAGAACAGACCTACGTCTCTCAGCCTTTTCCAATACTCCCACATCCTTCCTGTAATGGGGCGACCAGAACTGTACACAATATTCCAAGTGTGGCTGCACTAGCATCTTGTATAGTTGCAGCATGATATTACAGCTCCGGAACTCAATCCCTCTACCAATGAAACCTAACACACTGTATGCCTTCTTAACAGCACCATCAGCCAGCATGGCAACTTTCAGAGATCTGTGTACATGGACTCCAAGATCCCTCTGCACATCTACACTACCAAGAATCTTTCCATTGACCCAGTATTCTGCCTTCCTGTTATTCTTTCCAAAATGAATCACCTCACATTTATCTGCATTGAACTCCATTTATCACCTCTCAGCCCAATTCTGTCGTTTATCCATGTCTCCCCACAACCTGCAACATTCTTCTACACTATCTACTACTCCACTAACTTTAGTTTCATCTGCAAACTTACTAAACCATCCACCTATGCCTGTGTCTAAGTCATTTATGAAAATGACAAACAGCAGTGGTCCCAAAACAGATCCTTGTGGCACACCACTAGTCACCAGACTCATGGCTAAATACTTTCCATCAACCACCACTCGCTGCCTTTCTACAGAAAGCCAGTTTCTAATCCAAACTGCGAAATCATCCTGAAACCCATGCCTCTGCATTTTCTCCAACAGCTGAGCATGTAGGACATTATCAAAGCCCTTATTGAAGTCCATGTATACCACGTCAACTGCCCTACCTTCATCCACATGCTTGGTCACCTTCTCAAAAAACTCAATGAGGTTTGTGAGACATGACCTGCCTTGACGGAACCATGTTGACTATCTGCAATCAAATCATTGTTTGCTAGATGAATATAAATCCCACCTCCTATAATCCTTTCCAAAACTTTTCCTGCAACAGACGTAAGGTTCACTGGTCTATAATTACCTGGGTCATCTCTACTGCCCTTCCTGAATAAGAGCACAATATTTGTAATCCTCCAGTGCTATGGCACTAAACCTGTAGACAATTTCAGCTCAAATATCTTGTCTCATCAACACAAAGGCTCCTTAGGTTCCTAGACAACCCTCAGATAAATCCCATCTGGCCCAGGGGACTTGACTACTTTCACTCCTTCTAGAATTGATAACACCTCTTCCTTAGTAACCTCAATCATTTCTAGTCTAACATCTCATATCTCATCCTTCTCTACAATATTCTCCTTTTCCTGAGTGAAAACTGATGAGAAATATTCATTTAGCACCTCTCCGATCTCAACAGGGTCTACACACAACTTCCTACTTGTCTTTGACTGGCCCTATTCCTACCCTAGTCATTCTTTTATTCCTCACATACCAATAGAAAGCCTTAGGGTTCTCCTTTATTCTACCTGCTAAAGACTGCTCATGTCCTCTCTTTGATCTTCTTAACTCTCTCGTTAAAATCCTTCCTAGCTGATATGTAACTCTCTATCGCCTCATCTGAACCATCTTGTCTCATCAACAAATAAGCCTCCTTCTTCTGCTTAACAAGAGATGCAATTTCTGTTGGAAACCACGGTTCCGTTACCTTATCACTTCCTCTCTGCCTGACAGGGATACACTTATCAAGGACACACAATATCTGTTCCTTAAACTAGCTCCACATTTCGATTGTCCCCATACCCTGCATTTTGCTACCCTATTCTATGCATCCTGAGTCTTGCCTAATCACATTATAGTTGCCCTTCCCCCATCAATATCTCTTGCCCTGTGCCATGTACCTTTCCCTTTCCATTGCTAAACTAAACGTAACTGAATTATGGTCACTGTCTCCAAAATGCTCACCTACCATTAAATCAAACACCTGGCCTGGTTCATTACCAAGTACCAGAGCCAATGCGGTCTCCCCTCTTGATGGCTCTTTGACATACTGTGTTAGGAAACTTTCCTGCATACATTGGACAAAAACTGATCCAACCGGCGTACTAGAGTTATAGCATTTCTAGTCAATGTTGGGGAAGTTAAAGTCCCCCATAATGACCATTCTGTTCCTTTCACTCTTACCCAGAATCGTTTTGCCAATCCTCTCCTCCACATCCCTGGAACGCTGCAGAGGACTATATAAGACTCCCAGCAGTGTGACCTCTCCTCTCCTGTTTCTAACCTCAGCCCAGACTACCTCAGTAGACGAATCCTCATCAAAAGTTCTTTCAGTCACTATTATACTATCTTTGACTAACAAGCCCACACCTCCCTCTCTTTTAACTCCTCCCCTATTCTTACTGAAAGATCGAAACCCTGGAACCTGCAACATCCATTCCTCACCCTGCTCTATCCATGTCTTCGAAATGGCCACAACGTTGAAGTCCCAGGTACCTATCCATGCAGCAGCTCACCTACTTTATTTCAGATACTTCTGGCATTGAAGTAGACCATGAAATCCTGTCCTAGTCCTCCCTACTCTCATCCTCCTGTGCACTGGAACTACACCTCAGGTTCCCATTCCCACGTCTGAGCTAGTTGCAACCTACCTGAATAGTACCAGCAAATTCCCATCCAGGATATTAGTACCCCTCTCATTCAAGTGAAGACCATCCTGTTTGTGAATGTTCCACCTTCCCTAGAATGAGCCCCAATTATCCATGTACCTGAAACCCTCCATCTTGCACCATCCCTACCACCATGTGTTCAGCTGAAATCTCTCCCTATTCCTTGCTTTGCTATCACATGGTACGGGTAACAAACCAGAGATAACAAGTCTGTTTGTTTTAGCTCTCAGCTTCCACCCTAACTCCCTGAAATCCTTCCTGACATCCTTATCCCTCTTTCTACCTATGGCGTTGGTACCTACATGGACAACGACTTGAGGCTGGGCACACTCTATCTTCAGGACCCCAAAGACATGATCCAAGACATCGTTTTTAAACACATTTTTAAGAGTTACAGATGAATCTTGAATCTTATCCGTTATATATTTTGTCCTTACTTCCCCTTCCTACCAATTTCTCTGAAGTAGTCTCTGTTTGCTTTCAGAATTTAAGTTAAAACAATATCAAGTTAGAATAATGTTATACCGTAGATGGTGCCAAACGCAGCGACATTGCAAACTTTTCAAGCACTCATTCCAGTGCACTTGACAATAAAGCTAATTCTAATGTTAATTCTAATGAAAGAAACGCCATGTTCTCAGTTCTTTCTACCTGTATTGTCCCTTACTTTTACTCAATAGCCTTTTTTTCTAGGAACCAAAGACAACTTAACCTTACATTGGCGCTTCCTTTGGAACCCGGAACCAGTTGAAAAATGGTAAATCCGAACAGGAACACATTATTGACAATGCTCACATGCCCACAGCTTGTTCTAGACTGGACCCAAGCTCTGTCCTTCTGATCACCTGATCAGTTTTCTTAAAGGGGCAGCACCCCCCCCCCAATTACATACATAACTATTTTGGGCGAGTTTACCTAGCCCAAGGTCAGGGGTTTTGGGAGAAGGGGAGGCATAAAACAGATCAAATGGATGTTTTTAATCACAATTGTAGAACATATCATTTGTTTTAATATTGAATTAAAATGTACTGTTTGGAAAATCGCAATGTGAGTTACTGAGAGAGAGAAGGCATCAAAATATGTTCACAAAATATTTGGATAACAAATACTTTTTTTGTTAAAACTTGCTGAAAAGAGGTAATTATGTCAAAACATATTGTCTTAGACTTAACAGGAAATTTCACAAGGGGAAAGTAATAGTTATGCTACATGAGAGAAGAAAGACAATTGGTTGACTCTGACTAGGAGAGGCATTGCCATGGAGAATGCACCCATTCATGATGATTGACAGTTAACAGCCAGTTGTAATAAAATATAAACTAGGCAGATTGACTCTAATTGATTACTGCATGGCTCTGAGAAATTGTTAAAAATAGTTGTTACCGAGCAAACATAGCTTTCTAGTGGCAGAAAGGCTGGGTGAGGAGTATAAGACTAAAATATTTGCATTTACTATAAATATTCACAGATTCCCCATAACAAAGTCTCAGGAACAATAACTTTCTGTAAGTATCCAGAAAGAATGATGTTAACAACTCATGGAATTTTATTTCCACATAGGAGTATTTTTACCATCAAATGACTATGTTACATTCTTTGGGCGGCACGGTGGCACAGTGGTTAGCACTGCTGCCTCACAGCGCCTGAGACCCGGGTTCAATTCCCGCCTCAGGCGACTGACTGTGTGGAGTTTGCACGTTCTCCCCGTGTCTGCGTGGGTTTCCTCCGGGTGCTCCGGTTTCCTCCCACAAGTCCAAAGATGTGCGGGTTAGGTGAATTGGCCATGCTAAATTGCCCGTAGTGTTAGGTAAGGGGTAAATGTAGGGGTATGGGTGGGTTGGACTTCGGCGGGTCGGTGTGGACTTGTTGGGCCGAAGGGCCTGTTTCCACACTGTAAGTAATCTAATCTAATTTGTATTCAATTGGACACAATGAGCCTCCTTCTTTATACTAATGACAGGCAAGACTGGGAACGGTGTAACATGAATGGCCAGTTTGATATTGCTCAACATACACCATTGTCGACAGTTAATATTATCCCTGTCGATGTGTGTTTTCTGCAATTTTACAATTTGTAGCCAAAGTATTTTGACTGGTGAGAGTAACAGTACTTGGTCCATATGGCCCTCTGTTGACTTTATGCTCACAATTTTACACTTACTAATTATACGGCAGTATCTTGTATAATTGTATCTTGCGTAGAGGGAATTCTGAGAGACAAGATCTACAGGCATTTAGAGAGCCAAGGACTGATTAGAAATAATCAGTATGGCCTATTACATGGGAAATCACATCTCACAAATGTTATTCAGTACTTTTGAAGAGGTGACAAAGAAAGTAGATGAGGGCAGTGCGGTAGATGCTGTCCGTGTGGACTTTAGTGAGGCTTTTGGGAAGGTACCACATGCTAGGTTATTGAGTAAGGTTAAACCTCACAGGATCCAGGGAAAGATAGTCAGTTGAAGACAAAGTTGGCTTGACAGTGAAAGACAGAGGATGGTGGTAGAGGGTTATTTTTCAGACCAGAAGTCTGTGACTAGTGGGTCCACCATAATTTGCCATTTGCATAAATGATTTGGATGAGAAGTTAGGAGATAGGGTTAGTAAGTTTCTGGATGATCCCAAGGTATATTGGACTGGGAATATAGTGAGATCTTTATCAATTGGGCCAGTGGGCTGAGGAATGGTAGACGGAGTTTAACTTAGATAAATGCGAGATGTTGCATTTTGGTAAGGCAACCCAGGGCAGGAGTTACACAGTCAATGGTAGGGCCCCAGGAGAGTGTTATAGAACAAAGAGATCTAGGTACAGGCTCAGAGCTCCTTGAAAATGGAGTCACAGGTAGACAGGATGGTGAAGAAAGCTTTTAGTATGCCAGCTTTCATTGGTCACAGCACTGAGTATAGGCATTGGGGTGTTTTGTTGCAGCTGTGCAACACATTGGTGAGGTCACAGTTGGAAAACTGTGTGCAGTTCTGGTCACCCTATTATAGAAAGGATATTATTAAACTATAAAGAGTGCAGCAAAGATTTACTAGGATCCTGTCTGGGCTGGAATTTTTGAGTTATAGGGAGAGGCTGGATAGGCTGAGACTTCAGTCCCTGGAAAGTAGGAGACTGAGGGGTGACCTTGTAGAGGTATATAAAATCATGAGAGGCATAGATAAGGTAGATAGTGGGCAGCTTTTCCCCATGACAGGGGAGTCTAAAACTATAAGGCATAGGTTTAAGGTAAGAGAGAAGAGGTACAAAAGGGTCCAGAGAGGCAATCTTTCACACAGAGGGTGATGAGTGTCTGGAATGAGCTGCCAAAGTAGTGGTGGAAGTAAGTACAATTTTGTCATTTAAGAAACATACAGACAGGTCCATGGGTGGGATAGGTATGGAAGGTGATAGAGCAAATGCAGGCAAATGGGGCTAGTTTAATTGTGAAAACTGGATGGCATGGGCAAGTTGGACCGAGGGGCCTGTTTTCAAGTTGTAGACCTCTATGACTCTATCTCTGGTGTCCATTGCATAGAGTTGTGCTGCAGGAGAGGTGACAATGCCTAAAACAGCTGAACTTTGCCTTTGGCACCAGCCAGGCACAGCTTTTCCTAATCTGCCTCTCCAGGGCAAATGGCGCAGAATGGGAAGTTGACACTCCACGCCATCGAGGGGACCCTAGAGGAGTGGGTGGCTCGATCATGGAAATGGTAGCTGCTCTTCATTTGCTACTTCTACAAACAGAACCTAAGTGTTGGGCAAACTGGTCAGAAAGCAGCTGTAAAAATCCCTCTGAGCTTCCAGTTGCCTGCCACTTGGGCACACCATGATGTTCTCTGCCCAACGTTGTATCTCGGGTCAAGCTCAGTGCAAGCTGAAAGAACAGCATCTCTGTTTCCACTTGGGGATCCTGCAGCCTCTAGGACTCAATTCTGAGTTCAATAATTTTAGGGCTTGAACATCTTAATTCTCCAACCACCCAGCATCAATATCAACTTCACCAGTTTCCTGAACTCCCCTCTCCCCACCTCATCCCAGATCCAACCGTCAACTCAGCACCGCCCACTTGAATTGTCTTACCTGTCCATCTTCTGCCCCACCTATCTGCTCACCCTCCCCTCCAACCTATCACCATCACCCCCACCTCCACCTGCATCTACGTGTCACTTTCCCAGTTTCCTCATCCCTACCCCTTCTATTTATCTCAGCCCCCTTCCCTGCCCCCACATTGCTGATGAAGGGTTTCTGCCTGAAACGAGGAGAAAGTGAGGTCTGCAGATGCTGGAGATCAGAGCTCAAAATGTGTTGCTGGAAAAGCGCAGCAGGTCAGGCAGCATCCAAGGAATAGGAAATTCGATGTTTAGGGCATAAGCCCTTCTTCAGGAATGAGGAAAGTGTGTCCAGCAGGCTAAGATAAAAGGTAGGGAGGAGGGGCTTGGGGGAGGGGCGATGGAGATGTGATAGGTGGAAGGAGGTCAAGGTGAGGGTGATAGGCCGGAGTGGGGTGGGGGCGGAGAGGTCAGGAAGAAGATTGCAGGTTAGGAGGGCGGTGCTGAGTTCGAGGGATTCGACTGAGATAAGGTGGGGGGGGAGGGGAAATGAGGAAACTGGAGAAATCTGAGTTCATCGCTTGTGGTTGGAGGGTTCCCAGGCGGAAGATGAGGCGCTCTTCCTCCAACCGTCGTGTCGTTATGGTCTGGCGATGGAGGAGTCCAAGGACCCGCATGTCCTTGGTGGAGTGGGAGGGGGAGTTAAAGTGTTGAGCCACGGGGTGGTTGGGTTGGTTGGTCCGGGTGTCCCAGAGGTGTTCTCTGAAATGTTCCGCAAGTAGGCGGCCTGTCTGCCCAATATAGAGGAGGCCACATCGGGTGCAGCGGATGCAATAGATGATGTGTGTGGAGGTGCAGGTGAATTTGTGGCAGATATGGAAGGATCCCTTGGGGCTTTGGAGAGAAGTAAGGGAGGAGATGTGGGCGCAAGTTTTGCATTTCTTGCGGTTGCAGGGGAAGGTGCCAGGAGTGGAGGTTGGGTTGGTGGGGGGTGTGGACCTGACGGGGGAGTCACGGAGGGAGTGGTCTTTTCAGTACACTGATAGGGGAGGGGAGGGAAATATATCCCTGATGGTGGGGTCTGTTTGGAGGTGGCGGAAATGACGGCGGATAATACGCTGTATATGGAGGTTGGTGGGGTGGTAGGTGAGAACCAGTGGGGTTCTCTCCTGGTGGCGGTTGGAGGGGCGGGGCTCAAGGGCGGAGGAGCGGGAAGTGGAGGAGATGCGGTGGAGGGCATCGTCGATCACGTCTGGGGGGAGTCTGCGGTCCTTGAAGAAGGAGGCCATCTGGGTTGTACGGTATTGGAACTGGTCCTCCTGGGAGCAGATGCGGCGGAGACTAAGGAATTGGGAATATGGGATGGCATTTTTACAGTGGGCAGGGTGAGAGGAGGTGTAGTTTAGGTAGCTGTGGGAGTCAGTCGGTTTATAATAGATGTCTGTGTTGATTTGGTCACCGGAGATAGAAATGGAAAGGTCTAGGAAGGCGAGGGAGGAGTCTGAGATAGTCCAGGTGAATTTGAGGTCGGGTTGGAAGGTGTTGGTAAAGTGGATGAACTGTTCAACCTCCTCGTGGGAGCACGAGGCAGCGCCGATACAGTCATCGATGTAGCGGAGGAAAAGGTGGGGGATGGTGCCAGTGTAGTTGCGGAAGATGGACTGTTTCACATATCCTACGAAGAGGCAGGCATAGCTGGGGCCCATGCGGGTGCCCATGGCAACTCCTTTGGTTTGGAGGAAGCGGGAGGATTGGAAAGAGAAGTTGTTCAGGGTGAGGACCAGTTCAGTCAGTCGAAGGAGGGTGTCAGTGGAAAGGTACTGGTTGGTGCGGTGGGAAAGGAAGAAGCAGAGGGCTTTGAGTCCTTCGTGATGGGGGATGGAGGTATACAGGGACTGGATGTCCATGGTGAAGATAATTTCTGCCTGAAACGTTGACTCTCCTTCTCCTAGGATGCTGCCTGACCTGCTGTGCTTTTCCAGCGCCACACGTCTTGACATCTTCATCCATGTCAATTAGCTACCTCTACACCCTGTAAGGACATGGGTTATTTTCACCACAACCAACACGTTTTCACCCCTTTATGATTCCCATTGCCAGCTTTTTTTTCTCCCTGGCTTACTTTCAACCATCCTATGACTGCCTAACTTACTCCCCTCTCTCTGTGCCCCGTCTCCACCTATCCGCTTACTCCACCCCAGTCGTCAGAAACATACTAACCTTTTTCCTAGCTACTATCAGTTCTGGATTTAAACATGAACTCTGTTTTTCTCTCTCTACTGATGCTGCCAGACCCGCTGAGTTTCTCAAGCAATTTATGCTTTTTGCAGTTTAGACTTAGATTTAGATTACTTACAGTATGGAAACAGGCCCTTCGGCCCAACAAGTCCACACCCACCCTCCGAAGAGTAACTCACCCAGACCCATTCCCCTACACCTAACACTAAGGACAATTTAGCATGGCCAATTCACCTAACCTGCACATTTTTGGACTGTGGGACGAAACCAGAGCACCCGGAGGAAACCCACGCAGACACGGGGAGAATGTGCAAACTCCACACAGACAGTTGCCTGAGGCCGGAATTGAACCCGGGTCTCTGGAGCTGTGAGGTAGCAGTACTGACCACTGAGCCACCGTGCCACCTTTTTGTGTTATTTCAGCATTTCTATAGGTCACTTTTTGTTTATTCACTTATGGGAACACGGGCATCATTGGCTGGCTAGCATTTATTGCCCAGTCCTAGCTGCCCACGAACTGATTGGCTTGCTAGGCCATTTGACGTGGCAGCCGAAAGTCAACCACATTGTTACGTAGTCAGATATCGGCCTGGCCCTGGTGAAGATGACAGATATCCTTCTCTGAAGGACATGAGTGAGCCAATTGTTTCGTGGTCATCAGTGGATCCTTCATTTTGTTTGTTGAATTCAAATTCCACCATCTGCCTTAGTGGGATTTGAACCTGGGTTCCCCAGAGCTTTAGGAGAAAGTGAGGACTGCAGATACTGGAGATCAGAGCTGAAAATGTGTTGCTGGAAAAGCACAGCAGGTCAGGCAGCATCCAAGGAGCAGGAGAATCAATGTTTCGGGCATGAGCCCTTCTTCAGAAATCTGGAGGAAGAGAGCTTCTTCAAGGAAGGCATCCTTGCAAGAGGGTTCGCAGTAGGTTAAAATCTTCTAGGAGAAAGTGAGGACTACAGATGCTGGAGATCAGAGCTGAAAATGTGTTGCTGAAAAAGCACAGCAGGTCAGGCAGCATCCAAGGAGCAGGAGAATCGATGTTTCGGGCATGAGCCCTTCTTCAGGAAGGGTTGAAGAAGGGCTCATGCCCGAAACTTCGATTCTCCTGCTCCTTGGATGCTGCCTCACCTGCTGCGATTTTCCAGCAACCCATTTTCAGTTCCCCAGAGCTTTAGCTGGGTTTCTGGATTAATCGTCTAGCAATAATACCGTGAGGCCATCGAGTACTATTTGAGTCTGTTTGAGCCCTTTGGAAAAAAGCTTCACTTTTAGGTCCAGTCAGGTTAAGCAAAATATTTTCAAAAGGACCTGAAAGATTCATAATGGACTTAAAAACTGAAAACATAATTGATCCGAGAAACAGTTGGTCCCAAGGTTTTTGCATAAAGGTTCCTGAGCCGTGCTGAAATCTCATCTTAGATAAGACCAGAAGTCACTCAGCACTCGGTTATAGTCCAACAGGTTTATTTGAAATCTAGTGCTTTCGAAATGTGAAACCTGTTGGACTTTAGCCTGGCATCTTGTGACCTGTGATCTTGTCCACCACACTGGGGTGTTGATCCACAGACCCCAAATTCCTTCTAATCACACAATAAAGACAACATGTTTTACTCCAACTAGTTTTACATTATATTCACATAAATGTTTTATATTTCATGTCGTAACTTTCCGTTAGTTAACACTGATGGTTTTTCCTCAAACGTGTTGAGAGACAGTGAACTCACAAACAATATTATTCAATCATGTAAGGATGTAAACGGACATGGCTGACCTCAAACACGATGATGAAAGCCAAACGTGCAGCTAGAACATGCCAGAATTGTAAAGTGAACTCATATCGATCATGGTCCCATGGGGGAGCTCTGTAGTCTCTGTACCTTGAAGCAAGAAAATGTGAAAAATCAAATGTTAACACTCATGATTATCCACTCTGTTTGCTTGAACATATACAAGGGCATAAGCATATACTTTGCAATCAAGGTGCCTTTTTTGGCTCCTGTGTTTAAATCCTGACCTACCTCTGATTATAAATTGTTCAGTTTGTGCTTTTTTATAAGTCAGGTTTCTGATCCTACTGATAAGTAAGAAAATGGAATATCATTGCAATTATGGAAGGACAGCCTGGATTTCACTGCTGCAACGAGGGTAAATCTGTTCGCATATACTGTCATTTCAATAATTAACTTACTTAACTCCTAGCATAAAGTCCAGTTAAATATTAAGTGAGGCCTTATTCATTGCAACTGGTGACTTTAATCAGGTCAACCTCAAGATGATGCTGCTAAAGTACCACAAAGATATTTCCTGCCCCACCAGAGGACTGAACATCCTGCACCACCGCTACACAACCAGCAAAAATGATTACCACTCCACCCCGCTCCCCTGCCCCCCCCCCGCCACACACACACACACTCCAGATAAGCAGATCACGGTGCTGTGTTCCTCCTCCCAGCTTACAAGCAGAAGCTGAAACAGGAGGATGCTTAACAGAAGGAAATACAAGGCTGATCCGAGACTGTGAAAGAGTCACTCTGGGAATGCTTGGAATCGGTGAGCTGGACCATATTGGTGGAAAACTTCGATGAGTAGGCTATCACCATCATGGACTCCATTATCAAATGCATGGAGGACTGCATGCCAGAGAAGTCAATTGGGTGTTCCCCAACCAGAAACCCTGGATGAACTGAGAAATCCTCTCCCTACCGAAGACCAGAGGTGTAGCATTCAAATCGGATGACCCAGACCCATACAGGAGATCCACATTGACCTCGGTAAAGCCATCTGAGATGCCAAAAGGCAGTATTGTACCAAGTTAGAGACCCAAACCAACCAAGTATATTCCTGTTGCCTGTGGCAAGACCTAAACAACATTTACAGAATACAAAATGAAGAGAGCAAGATAGTGGATAAAGATAAATCCCTCCAGGATGCATTCAATGCATTCCATGCTTAGTTTGGGCAGAATGCCAGCGGTATGGTGTCACCTATCCCAACAACCTCAGATGCACCTGTGCCCACCATCACCTCTGCAGACATCAGATTGGCCTTCCTGGGTGTCAACCCAGATGGAATCCCCAGCTGTTCAGTTAGATCCTGCAGACCAGCTGGCAGAGATATTCACTGATATCTCCAATCTCTTCCTCCGACAAGCTATAGTCCTCACCTGCTTTAAGAAGATCACTATCATCCCCAAACCTAAGAAAGCACATGCAGTAATGACTACTGCCCAGTGGCTCTGACCTCCATAATCATGAAGTGCTTCGAGAGGCTGGTCATGGCCCACATCAACTCCAGTCTCCCAACCTACCTCGACTCCCTGCAATTGGCCTACTGATGTAACAGGTCCATAGTGGACACCATTTCCCTAGCCCTGCACTCATCCCTGGAACACCTGGACAACAAGGACAGCTATGTCAGACTCCTGCTCATTGACTACCGTTCTGCCTTCAACACCATAATCCCATCCAGGCTGATCTCAAAACTCCATGACCTTGGTCTTGGCCCTGCCCTCTGCAACTGGATTCTCAGCTTTCTGATTCACAGGCCACAATCAGTGAAGGTAGGCAACTGCACCTCCTCCACGATAACACTCAACGCTAGAGCCCCCCAAGGATGCATCCTCAGCCCCCTACCGTACTTCCTGTACACCCATGACCGTGTTGCTAAATTCCGAACAAACGCCATCCACAAGTTCGCTGACAACACCACCATTGTAGGATGGATATCTAACAATGAAGAGTCAGAATACAGGAAGGAGATAGAGGGCTTGTCGACGTGGTGAAATGATAACAACCTCTCTCTCAACGTTGGCAAAGCTATAAAGTTGATCATTGACATCAGGAAGAAAGGAGGAGGACACACCCGCATCTGCATCAATAGATTGGAGGTGAGGAGGGTCAAGAACATCAAGTTCATTGGAGTGACGATAACTGACAATCTGTCCTGGACTTTCCAGGTAGATATGACAGTCAAGAAGGCACAACAGCACTTCTTCTTCCTCAGGCATTTAGGAAATTCAGCATGTCCATATGGACCCTCACCAACTTCCACAGATGCACCACAGAAAGCATACTGTCTGGCTGCATCACGACTTGGAACAGGAACTGCTCTGCCCAGGACTGTAAGAACCTACAGAAGGTTGTGTGCACAGCCCAGACCATCACGGAAGCCAACCTCCCATCCACGGATTCCATTTACACTTCTTGTTGCCACAGAAAGGCTACCAACAACAACTGCAGGCTGCCCGCCTCGTGCTCTGGTGTCCTCCCACAGTCCAGGCTAGGTGGATTGGTCATGCTAAATTACCCATAGTGTTCAGGGACATATAAGTTAGATGCATTAGCCATTGGAAAGGAAGGGTGATAGGTTGGGGGGGATGGGTCTGGGTGGGATACTCTTTGGAGGGAAAGTGTGGATTTGTTGGGCCAAATGACCTGTTTCCACACTGTAGGGATTCGATAGTATCTGCAACAGAGGACCAGCAGCTATTCAGTGGTGATGGACAAGAGTGCTACATAATTGAACAACTGCTAAATGAACCTTCAATAACTTGTTCCAGATTACATGTTGGGTGCTATTTATTTGCCCACGTATTTTTCTGAAGATTGCAGTGCACTGAAGTGTGGGTGGTTTAGAGGTAACGGTGAAGTCCCCTTCCTTTTGCAGAATTATATTCACCTGCAGTAGCCTTTGTCTGTTGAGTCAAAATCAGCCATGCTGAAGAAGGACAAGCTGCCATTTACATAGCCTGTCAAACATCTGCAAGAAAATTGGAAGATGTTAGGTATCTGTGAAAAAAGTAATACCAATTATACTACACATCAGCCTGCAAACAGTTCACAAGCTTCACATCCCAGAGGGATTTACTCAGGTCTCATTATGCATCTTGATTACCTGGCTAGTTTAATAAACAAGTAAAAAATGAGGTCTGCAGATGCTGGAGATCACAGCTGCAAATGTGTTGCTGGTCAAAGCACAGCAGGTTAGGCAGCATCTCAGGAATAGAGAATTCGACGTTTCGAGCATAAGCCCTTCATCAGGAATAAGAGAGAGAGAGCCAAGCCGGCTGAGATAATAAACAACCATTGGAATACATAACTTTTGAGATCTTAACCTTTAAAGGTGTATATTAATCCATTAATTTTTACTGACACATGTTTTCCTAGTCTGTGTCTTTCCATCTGAAAACAGTGTGGGGTATCCTTTGATTATGTGTGATACATTGAGTTAATCTATGTTACATAATAGGCCAAGGCACATTTGTAAGATTGCGAATATTTCAGACCTCAGGAAAATATGTAGCTACAGCTTTTGATGACCGAGCATGGTTAGGATCAGATTCATTTCATAAAAATACTCATGTTCTTTAAAGAGACTGAAAATGCAGCAGCTTCCCAAGAATGGCTACACGAATGAGGAACTCCAGTTATGTTGACAGACTGGTGAAAGTGTGACTGCTTTTCCTGATGAAGAAACACTGAGAAAGGAAGCTTGATTAAAACCCATGGAAGGTTTGGCCAGAGTAGACCAGGAGAAGCTGCTGGTAGGATTGAGAATCAGAGGTACCTGCCAGGAGAAGGAACAAGTCACAGATTTGTTAAAGTTTGGAAAGAGGCCATTCAGCCCTTTTTGTGTCCACCAGCTCTCTGAATGAACAATCACTTTGATCCATTCCCCGGCTTGTTCACTCTAACCCTGCACGCTCTTCCTTTTCAGGTTACACTCTAATTCCTTTCTGAATGCTTCATTGAACCAGGCATCCACCACACTCTTAGTCAGGCAGTGCATTCCAGCTGCTAACGTTTTGTTGCATTTTTTTCTCAGATCATTTTTAACAATTCCTTTAAACCTGTTCCTGACCCTTTCACAGCTGAGAATCGTTGCATCCCACCTCCTTTGTCTAGGCCCTGCAATCTTTTCAGTGTCTTTATCAAATCTCTGCTCAGCCCTCCTTTTTCCAAGGAAAACAGTCTCATCTATCTTCACCAGTTGAAGTTCCTCACCCCCAGAAGCAATCCTTTCTTCACTTTCCCCATGCCCTGACATTCTTGCAAAAGCGTGGTCTTGTCATGAAGTTATTTCAGAACATTAAGAGTATTGTCAACGTTCCTTTAAAATGTTTAATCCTAAAATGTGCTTTTTTTTTCCAAAAAGAAAAGAGGATTGCCACTGACAGATAAAAAAAACTTCAGTGTTGTCTGACAAAGTGGTACCTCCAGAAAGTTCCATCCTTAGAAAGTCAGGAATTTCCCCATCTCAGCAGGAAGCCAACTCTGGTAGACATTGTTTGTGTTCTCCTCTTCCAGGAATATCCAAAGAAAATGGTGAAAAAAGTGATTGCAGTGCTATCTTTGAACAGTACTACCCCTCAACACCCTTCCTTCCATCACACTTTTATTCCTTTTCAGTCTTACCTGAACAACTTGTGGGCAGGAATACTTAGTACCCAGCCTTGCCCTTCTCTACACCACGTCTCTTTTATCATCATAACATCACATTTCCTGAAGCAATACTTCTAAAATCTCATTCCCAGGTAAACCCAGGGTTGTGAACGGTTCCATTATCGAGTCCACTTTTGAAAAAATCATTCATGGGATGAGTGTGACGCTGGCTAGGCCACCATTTATTGCCCATCCCAGAGGGCAATTAAGATTAAACTATAGTGCTGTGGACCTGGAGTCACGTATAGGCATCATCAGGTAAAGATGACAGTTTCCTTCTCTAAAGGATATTAGAGAACAAAATACGTTTCTTTTCTTGACAACTGATGAAAGTTTTATGGTCAACATTAGACTCTTAATTCAGGATTTTTCTATTGAATTCAAATTTCACTGTCAGCCATTCTCAAGTCATTTTATACACAAATTGGAACACAATGCCTGTATGTTGGGTTTATCAAATTACAACAATGAGTGGGACTGCATTCATAAGTACGGATGTTTCTAATTCGGGTCCCCCTGTATCTCACTCCCTACGTTCAAAATGGTGACATGAGGGAAAACTCCTTCACACAACAGCTGGTGACAGTATGGAATACACTGGCAATGAGGTGGAGGGAGGCTGAATAGAACCATTCAAGGGAGCATTGCAAGATTATCTGAAAAGGAAGAATGTGCAAGGCGACTTTGAGAAAATATTAGGGAGAGTGGCAGTAGGTGAATTGCTCCTTCAGAGAGCCAGCCCAGAACTGCACCAAAATGTTACAGTGGCCTACATGACAAGATGTTTTGAATACAGATGCTTTACTGAAATTGCATGGAGTCTCATGGTGAGACTACATTTGGAATATGGTGTGCAGTTTTAGTTTCCTTGCTGAAAGAAAATCATTCTAGCCCCAGAGGTGGAACAACAGCAGTTCACCCATCTAATCCTGGATGGACAGATTGTTCCATGAGGAAGGGTTAAAGACACGTGGCCTATATTCTCTGGAGAATAAGAGATGATCTCTTCCAAATTTACAAGATTCTTCCAGGGGTCAACAGGGTAGATGCAGAAAGGATATATCACCTGGATGAGGGAAGTGGTGGGTGGTTGAGAATTAAGGGACACTGTCTAAGGGACAGTCCATTTCAGACTGAGGGGAGAGGTTTATTTACTCGGCGGGGGATAAATCTATGGAATGTTCTCCACCCTGAAGGCCATGGGGGCTCAGGCATTGGGTATGTTCGAGGCTGAAATTGATGGATTTCCACATATTAAGACCAAATATTCAGAGTTATGGGACTAGTCCAGGATAATGGTGTTGACATAGATGATCACCCATGACACCATTGAATGGCAGAGCTGTCTTGAAGGATGAATTGCCTCTGTCTGCTGCCACTTCTCCTGTTTCCATGGTGATCTGAGTGGACTCCCTCTGTTTTGTGACGATCATAGAATTCTAGTTTGACATCCCTTTGCAGAGAAATTCCAATCACTTCAACAACCCACATACTGTCTCCAATTTAGCAAAATATTAACATGACGTTTGATTTTCAATGACGGTGCAGTCAGATCCTGGGTTGTGAATAGATTCCATTTTTGACTCTGTTTGAAAGTTTATTTGTATGCAGGTTAGATCATAATGCAGAAAAATATAAAATTATCACTCGTAGGAAACATGTCTTGAGCTCCCAAATTCACTGCTGGCAAACTTTGAAAAGACAGTGATCCCTTTTTAATGAACCATCTATCAATCATTTGAAAGCATACATAACATAATGACGGGTTTTTCAGACTTGGATCTGAATAGAAAAGTTGAGAAAGATCATACTTTTCCTGTACGTATCCCTGATTTGCACATGGACCGTATTTGAATACGTAGACAAGGCGAGGGATGTAATCTGAGGTTATGGCAATCACAAAAGCATTGGTGATCACAGCAAGTACTCCGATTCCTTCCAGAATTCCATACCAGATTCCTAGTGAAGAGAACACAGTCTATAATAATCTTCTTTTCTGATATTTCCTGTAGGGAAGGAAAAATGCATAAAACCTTACTGTACCGCAGGCAAATCAGATAAAAGAAGTGATCACTTTTCAGTAAATTCACGTGGCTCGTGTGTTAAAGATAATCTTTTTGTTTCTTTTTGATAGTTATTACTCTCGTCTTCTATAACCTGGATTGTCATCTTTCTAAAATAACATTTTGTCCACATCTGATGCTACGTTTTGTACATACAGTACAACTTATATATTATCAATCCTTTTAAATCCAACAAGCAGACTGCTATCAAACCTTTCGTCAGTGTGCATTGCTGCTAGCAGTGACTCTACTGCTTAAACAGAACAAGGTTTTTAAATGAGTTGATGGAAAACAATTTGGCTTTTGGACATATCAGTTAATCAGGGAACATTCAATGTCTCAAAAGCATACCATCTGCTGGTTAAGCTAGACAGTGCAATTACAGTAAGACAACTTTATTTATTCACAGATGTGACCAACACAAAATTCCATTCATCTGGCTAACCTGCCCTTCAAAGGCCTGAAGTGCGAGTTCAGCACCTGCATGGAAAGTTCTGAGTTACAGGCCTCAATTCTCTCATTTTTAACTAAAAGTCTGAATGGTTTAAAAATTCAGCTTCATTTTATGCGTCCTCACTTTGATGGCCTGACTCATAATGTGCGACTGAAATTAGTCACAATTTTCTTGACCAGAAATCTAACACCTGCGCATAAATTGCCATAAACACCACCGACGTGGCTGACAGTAAACTCTATGAAGTCACGGACAGAAATAATTGAAGGGGCAATTAGAGAAAAGGACCACATAAGGAGAAAGCCAGAAAATGAGATACCTAAATTGTTGTTGAAGTAAGGACTGTAAATTGCTTTAAAAAAGAACTGTACAGCTGCTTGAAAACAAAAATCCTGCAGTACTGATCAATGATTGGCAAAGTAAAATTAGATAGAGAAATTGTTGCGTTATGCCTCATGGTTAGTGTGTCAATATATCTTTAAGTGACCTGCTCATTATAACATGGCTGTACGTTTGCTCGCTGAGCGGGTAGATTTGTTCTCAGGTGTTTCATCACCCTGCAAGGTAACATAATCAGTGAGCCTCCGGGCGAATGCTGGTGTTATGTTCTGCTTTCTATTTATGGGTCTTGGTTTGTTAAGGTGGGTGATATCATTTCCAGTTCTTTTTCTAAGAGGTTGGCAAGTGGGATCCAAACTGATGTGTGTAACTTGGACATAGTGAGAACTCCAGGTGCTGGAGAGTCAGGGTAAATGAAGAGTGGAGGTGGAAAAAGCATGGCAGGTCAGGCAGCATCAGAGAAGGGGAGGCGATGTTTCAGGTCAGAACCCCTCATCACTTCTGAAATCTCAACTCTCCCTCTCCTCTGATACTGCTTGACTGACTGTGCTTTTTCCAGCTCCACTCTTTATCCACTCTGTGTAACTTACCAGCTAAATGTTAGCCCAGACACTGATGTGCCTGAGCCATGTAATGGTTGTATACAATAGTTAACTGTAAACTTATGTCTGATAAATGGTTATTGAATTATTTAATGCTATAATATCCTCATTCACTTTCTGATGTGACACAGAATAACATAAGCATTGTCACATCAGGTAAAATATTCTGCTGGAGAAAAATTCACCTTAATATTTGGTGAAGGAAAACATTAGCACATACTGGAGATGACAACAGGCCTATTCCTGTGTGCTATTGGACAAGTACAGTAGAAAATCTACTAATAGTACCTGTTTACAAATTGCAAAATGGAGCTTAATGCAGCAACCACAAATATAGAAAGCCAGCACCAATCCAAAGACCATAAGGTATAGAAACAAAATTAGACCATTCAGCCCATTGAGTCTACTGCACCATCCCATCATAGTTGAAATGTTGCGCATTCCTATTCTCCTTCCTCCTTCCCATAATCTTTGATCCCTTACTAATCAAGAAACTCTCTATCTCTCTCTTAAGTACATTCAATGACTTGGCCTCCACAGCCCTCTGTGGCAATGAGTTCCAGAGGTTAACCACTCTCTGAAGAAATTCCTCCTCATCTCAGTTCTCAAGGGTTGTCCTTTCTCTCTAAGGCTGTGCCCTCAGATCCAAGTCTTTCTTAATGGTGGAAACATCTTCTTCACGTCCACTCTATCCAATCCTCCCAGTCTTCTGTAAGTTTCAATCAGAGTCCTCTCTCATCCTTCTAAACTCCATCGAGTACCACAGTTCTCAAACTCTTCTCATATCACAAGTTCTTCTTTCCCAGAATCACTCTTGTAAAACTCCTCTGGACCCCCTCCAATGCCAGCACAATGTTTCATAAATACAGCACCCAAGACTGCTCATAACACTCCAAATGTAGACTGATCAGAGCGTTATACAGCCTCAGCAGTATGACTCTGCTCTTGTATTATAGCTCTCTTGAAAAGAATCTGCACATTAACCCTAAGAGAACCTTGAACTAGGACTCCAAAGACCCTTTGTGTTTAAGATTAACCCACTTAGAAATGACTCTGTATCTTTATTCTTTGTAGCAAAGTGCATAACCTCACAGTTACCCACATTGTCTTCCATCTACCACTTCTTCACCCAATCTACAAGCCTCCTGTAGCCTCTATGCTTATTCAACACTACTACTCCATCCACTATCTTTGTATCATCTGCTCACTTAGTAACAACACCCTCAGTTCATTCATTCAGATTGTGAATGTAAAAGTTGAATAGTTGTTGTCCCAACACAGACCCCTGTGGACCACTAGTCACTGGCTGCTAGCCTGAAAAGACCCCTTTATCCTGTACTCTCTGTTTTCTGCCAGTCTGTCAATCCACTATCCATGCCAGTATGTTGCACCATGGGATCTGATCGTTTTAGCAGCCTCCTGTGCGGCACCTTGTCAAAGGCTTTCTGGAAATCCAAATAGATCACATCCACTGTCTAACTTGCTCGTTACCTCTCAAAGAATTCTAACTGATTTGTCAGGCATGACCTCCTCTTGATGAAGCTGTGTTGTCCCATTTTACTAAGCACTTCCAAGTACTCTGCAATCTCATCCTTAATAATGGACACTAAAATCTTACCAATGACTCAGATCAGACTAAGCAATATAAAGTTTCCTGTCTTCTGCTTCCTCCCTCACCACCCCCTCCTTAAACAGTGGTATTGTGGTCCTCTGGACCCTACCTGAGTCCAATGATTCCTGAAAGATCACTACTAATGCCTCTATAATCTCCTCTATCCACCTTCAGCTATCCACCTTCAGATTCTCCAGCACTTTCTCCTTCGTGACGGCCCCTACATGCACCTCTGCCCCCACCAAACCCCACACCCCCTCCCCCACTCTCTCGAAGTTCATCCATCCAATTTTCACAATGTCCAGTGTCATAACATTCAAAGCTATGAGACAAGTGTTGGAAAGCGTTGGCACAGATTTGATGGGCTGAAGGGTCTCTTCTGTGCTGGATGATGCTGTGCTAAGCTTAACACAATGTATTCACTCCTCTAGAATCTGACTAAAACATTGAGATTTCCAATGTCTGCACAGCCAGGTAGCCTCACGCTATCCATAAGCATTACACAACCTTATTGGACATGATAGCTATATATACCATTTGAAAAAGGTTCAGAATTGGGCACGACAGCAATAACCCGACAATGTTATTTTTTCCCCCTCCTTCCTGAATGTATTAACTTCATGTAATAGTCAAGAGCCAAGACTTTTGCTATCACGTCCAAGAGTTCAATCTTCACATTCCTCACACAAGTGAGCATCAACAGATTATTTCTTTCTGAGCTGAATGTGCCCTCACCTCATATCCACAGATGGGTTGAAGCTATCAAATGTAGCAGCAGAAATAGGCCATTCTACCCATCCAGTCTGCTCCACCATTCAATGAGATTATGGTTGATCTGATAATCTTTAACTCCACTTTCCTGCCCTTTCCCCATAATGAGCTGAAAATATGTTGCTGGTTAAAGCGCAGCAGGTCAGGCAGCATCCACGGAACAGGAAATTCAACGTTTCGGGCATAAACCCTTCATCAGGATGAAGGGCTCACGCCTGAAACGTTGAATTTCCTGTTCCATGGATGCTGCCTGACCTGCTGCGCTTTAACCAGCAACACATTTTCAGCTCTGACCTCCAGCATCTGCAGACCTCACTTTTTCCTCTTTCCCCATAATGCTCAACTCCATTACTGATTAAAAGCGTATTTATCTCAATCTTGTCTACTCAGCCTGGACAGGCCTCTGTGGTAAAGAATTCCACAGATTATCACCTTCTAAGAGAAGAAATTCCTCCTCATCTCTGTCAGAAATGGGCAACTCCTTGTTCTGAGATGATGCTGTCTGCTGCTATATTGTCCAACGTGGGGAAACAACCTCTCCACAACGATCCTGTCAAGAATTATACTCTGCTTCAAGAAGGTCACCTCTCATTCTTCCAAATTTGAATGAATACTGACACAACTAACTCCTATAGTCAACTCTAAATTATTCCAATACATTGAGAACAAAAGCAGGAATTGAACGCACTGTTGGAATCACTGCATGACAAGCTAGCCATACATCAATTATCCTAACTGATGATTTTTTTTGCCTAAAGCTGCAGAATTCAAGGAAACCCAAAATGTGGATGACAAATGATCAGGATTAAGCTGAAACGCAAGCTTTTGTGGTTCTAGGGACAAAATTCTCATTAAAACAATCTGGAAAAATTCAAACAATTGAATTACATTTTTTCAGCCGAGCAGCTGAAGAAGGGAATATCTTCAGTTGTCACTTAATATGGCACCTGTGTGTGGCGTCATGCTTTAAAGTCAGAGTTTACATCTCAGGAAGAATCCTTCATGCCTGCATTCACCAGCAATCACCTGTCTTTCCTAGTCTCATTTTTCTCCATCCTGTGACCTTCTATTCTATGATGGTTCAAGCGATCTTCTAAATTCTTCTCACTCGTCTTGAGGATTCCTGCTTCTTTGCACTTTCAGACAGCACATTTCTCCCTTTATCTTAAATGTATGCCACCTATAATAATGGGAAAAAGTTTTCCTTTATCTACACTATCTATACCTTTTATAATTTTGGATACTTTAATCATGTCTCCTCTTCTGCTTTAAGGAAAACTTGCATAGCTCCGACACCTGCTTCTTAGCCAAATCGCTCCTGGCCAATCAGGATCCTGGTGAATTTCCCCTGTGCCCTGTCTACTCCAATCACATCCTTCCTATATGGAGATGACCAGGAGTGTACAGAGTACTCCACCTACAGCCTAAATAACATCACACACAGCTCCGTCATAACCTCCTTGATGTAGTATTCAATGACTCGATAAATAAAGGTGAGTTTCCCAAATGCCCTCTAAGCCTGCCTATCCCATTGCCTTCGATTTAATTGAAATTTTAAATGCAAGCTGCAGAAAATTCATCGGGTTCAATAAATCCGGCTGCTCCAACCGGCAGCTTTTGATTTTAACCTTTGGTCTATTTCTCTCTTTCATACAAGTTGCAAAGATTGAACATATTGTCAAATAGGCTGCAGACTCACTGTTGCCTATTCCATGTTTAAGCCAAAAAAAACAATTTGACCACCATTGGAGCTTCAGCAGGAATTAGCATTTGTAGAGTTGAAGGCTATTACACATTTAAAATAGCATTTAGATTCTAAAAGGTCTGGGTTCAAGTAACCATTAGATTTTATCCTACTTTGCCTGAACAGTGACCTTCAGCAGCTAAAATAGCTCCTAATTAATGACACATCTGGTTTGACTGGGCTATCTCACTGGAAATGTGTAACAGCTACTACTTACCAGATTATGTTAGGTCATCTTAGACCAACTGATCCTAACTGCACTCCTTAGTAAAACTGCACAAAGCAGCTGTAATCAGAAAGCAACTTTATGTAAATCTTCATTTGTGCATATTAAAAGGGAGGGTAAACAAATGCTTTATGTCTTTTGGCTTCTTTTGGATTTTCTGACAATGTGCTGCTCAGATCAAGTTTCGTTGAAATCGAGAAACATGCTTATGGTCTATGTTGTGTTCTCTCGGGTGCTATTATTTTATTGATTCAGGAGATGTGAGTGCTGCTGGCTGGGTCAGTATTTACTGCCTATCCTTAGATGCCCCCTGACAAGGTGGCGGTAAGCTGTCTTCTTGTCCTACTACAGCCAACGTGGTGTAGTCGACAAAGTATTCACCTGACAAAGGAGCAGCGCTCTGAGAACTTGTGATTTCAAATAAACCTGTTGGACTATAACCTAGTGCCATGCGACTTCTGACCTTGTTCACCTCCAGTCTAACACCAGCACCTCCACATCATTCTGGTAAAGCAAAGCACTCCAAGGTCTAGGGGAAAGTGAGGACTGCAGATGCTGGAGATCAGAGCTGAAAATGTGTTGCTGGAAAAGCGCAGCAGGTCAGGCAGCATCCAAGGAGCAGGAGAATCTATGTTTTGGGATAAGCCCTTCTTCAGGAAGGGTTTATGCCCAAAACGTCAATTCTCCTGTCCCTTGGATGCTGCCTGACCTGCTGTGCTTTTCCAGTAACACATTTTTCACTCCTAGGTCTAAGATGACATCCATATTTATTAGGTATCTGTGGCTGTCAGGAAGCCCAAATTAAACAGCAGTTTAAAACGGTTTCTGTCAGCTTTGTTTTACTTTTAAGAAATGCATGTCAGCTTTAGGGGCTGCATTTGTTACCTACACCTCATTATCTGTAAGGGGTGGGTGGTGAATTACCTCTGTAAACTGGTATAGGTCCATTTACAGAGTGGTTAAGATTCGTGTTTTACTGCTAGTCTGCAGTCACTCAGAGGCATCATAAGAATAGCAGATTTCCTTCCTTAAAGGTGTCTAAAAGTCATTAGTGACTATTGACATGTGGTCACAACATTACATAGTCCAAATTTGTTCCTTTGAAGTAAATTACACGACTGCTAATCTGATTTGAACCCATGTTTCAGGAGCTTTAACGTGGACCTTTAAATAACTAATCCAACTCATTGTCACTGCACGACCATCTCCTTTTATAAAGACTGTGTCTGAAATTGTGCCTTTCCTTTTATTAGATACTATCCTTTAAGAATTCTGTTTTAAAAGGTTCTTTTCATTTGAATTAGAAATACTTGTTAAACTTTCTCTATACGATAGATGAGGCAGTATGGTAGCTTAGACAGACTGACTGTGCGGAGTTTTCCCATTCTCCCCATGTCTGTGTGGGTTAGGTGAATTGGAAGTGATAAATTGCCCATAGTGTTCAGGGATATGCAGGTTAGGTGCATGAGTCAGGGATAAATGTAGGGGAATGGATCTGGGCAGGATACTCTTCAAAGGATCAGAGTGGACTTTTGGGGCCAAAGGACCTGGTTGCACACTGTAGAGCTTCTAAAATAAATCCAATTCTCTTTGTGTTCCTCTTCTGAGCATTAACATTTGGTACAGTTTGTATCATGGTTGATGTAAGAATTTGGAGCAGGAATTGGTTGTAAAATACAGAAATTGCTGGAAAAGCTCAGCAGGTTTGGCAGTGTATGTGAGAGAAATCAGAGTTAACATTTTGGGCCAGTGACCCTTCCTCAGAGGAACTGGTCTGAGGAAGGGTCACTGGAACCGTAATGTTAACTTTGATTTCTCTCTCCAGATGCTGTCAGACCTGCTAAGCTTTTCCAGCAATTTCTGTTTTGGTTTCTGATTTACAGCACCCACAGTTCTTTCTTTTTTTTTTACAGATTGTCAAATGTTCATTCAAGTGGGTGAGCAACTTTTCTGCATGTGATAGATTATTAATGCAGCGTCCTCACACACCTTTGGAATTCAACTCGAATGATTACACTATGAACACAGGCGATGCCAAACATACAATGCTATGGGTAAGGTGCTGGAAATGGGATGAAAATAGTATGGTGAGCATTTATAGACAGGGATAGACTAGATGGGCTGAAGGGTCTTTGTCTGTGCTCTGAAATTCTGTGACTCCAGAGTTGTGTTCTGGAGAATTAAACTTTGAGAAGTTTAAACTATAGGCTCTGTTTGATTTCAAAGAAACATTGCGATTCGACAGCACATTGAGGACACATGTCCCATCATATCAGTGCTGCTTTACTAAATTAACTGAGTAAATATTGGCCCTGAGTCAGCACATAGTTAGTCTGGACCCAAGTTAAGAGCACAATCAAACAATCCAGGCTGAGACTTTGGTGCAGGATTCAGAAAGCAATGCACCTCTGGACATGTGGTGTGGTACACAGTGGTTAGCACTGCTGCCTCACAGCATCAGGGACCTGGGTTTGATTCAACGCTTGGGGAACTGCCTGTGTGGAGTGTGCACATTTTCCTTGTGTCTATGCTGGTTTCCTCCCTCAGTCCAATGATGTGCACGTTCGATGGACTAGTCGATAGGGAAATGCAGAGTTATGAGGGTAGGGTGGGGTGTGACTGGTTAGGATGCATGCCGGAGAGTCAGTATAGTCTACTTGGGCTGAAAGGCCTGCTTCCATATCACAGTGATTCTACATTTTGGAGCAATACTAGTCCGAGATGCTATCTGAGGCTTCAGTTGGGAGTTATTCTAATGAAATTTTGGTTCACTCCACATCCCCCACATTCTACCTTCCATGAACCTAAGGACATCTAAGTCACGGCTGTCAATATCCAAACTCAGTCTGAATCTCATTCAATTCTCAGCCTTGTTCATTGAACCTACGGTGGCTCCTGGTTAAGCACAAAGTTAATTGTAATTTTAACATTCGCGACCTTGACTTTAACTCTTTGGATGAAACAGGGTCCTTGAATATCTGTTTTTCAGGCAGAGATAAAAAGATTTTTGATAAGTGAAGGGGCGAAAGGTTATTAGAGTAAGCGGGAATAAGGAGTAATCAGATCAGACACAATCTTATTGAATGGCTTGAGAGGGGAAGTGCAGGATTCCTGCTCCAGATTAGTGTGCTAAAATCTCTCTTGATCATTGCAGTCTCCTACAGCACTGCAACCCACTTGGATTTGTATTCCCCTTTTTCTGGATTCTTTAGCATTCCTGCTCTTATCTGCTCGATTGGTGACTGCACTTGGATTATTAGCTTTGGAACTGTTTCCCTAAACCTTTCCAATTCTCACTCTTGAGCCGAAGTGGGCATCAATGGTACGAGCTGCATCTCAGATCAGCCAGTAATTTTACCAAATGATAGAACAGGCAGGCGAGGCTGAATGGCCTATTTCAGCTCCTATCTTCCTGATCTGGAGATAGTGCTAGAGGCACAATCTTCTTGAGTCAGTTTGAACTTTGGAGAGATTTTGCTCTGTCTGATATCCTTAAACTTTACTTTCAAAATATAGTTTGGCCAGAATACTCCATAAAGCTTCTACAATCTAGGCAGCTAGAGTCCTTTAAGATTTACCCATGAGACACCACACACTTGAAAGATAGTGCCAGAAATAATCTGCATGGAAGACCAGGAAGCACTATTCCCCTTTCTCTTTTGTCTAAATTGATGGACAAATGAACCGATAATTGAGAAGAATCTAATGGCACTCATTTCCTGGAAAGCCAAGGCAGTGAACCAAGTCACTTAAGAATTCAGGTTTGAAAAAGGTCAGAGAGAACAGAGTCCATCACAAACCAGTTACACTGAGATGTTATAAAGTGTAGGCTTTCGGAGTCAGATTCACAAATTAGGAAGCAACACGGAATAGCGCACTGGTCATGTCGCAATGATACAAAGCTGCAATAATGAACTTTGACCTCAACACGGACAGGATTTAGGGACTTAGTAAGAATGGGAAACATCTCAAAACATTTTAGAAGACGAAAGCATCAGAATGCCAATACAGTAGGAGGGAGACTGAGGGAGTGCACTCTGGTTTCCTGTCCAGATGAGGAAGTGGAAGAAAGCTCCTTAGGTTTGATAGATACATTCAAAGTCTTCCGACATTTAGACTTCTGCAGAATTAAGGCAAACCAAACATTTAACAAAGGAGGAGATACAGATATTCTACCAGGTCTTCACAATACAAAGGTGATAGTTTATTCTGTATCTTGGATAGCAACACATTGCTACGTGGGGACATTACTGTCTATAGCTCTGATTGGAGTACCGATATCCATGGCACATCGCTACATGGGGACATTGTTGTCTATGGCTCTGATTGGAGTACTGATATCCATGGCACATCGCTACATGGGGACATTACTGTCTATGGCTCTGACTGGATTACCGATATCCATGGCTCATTGCCACATGGGGACATTACTGTCTATGGCTCTGATTGGATTACCGATATCCATGGCACATTGTCACATGGGAACATTACTGTCTATGGCTCTGATTGGATTACCGATATCCATGGCTCATTGCCACATGGGGACATTACTGTCTATGGTTCTGATTGGATTATGATATTCATGGCACATTGTCACATGGGAACATTACTGTCTATGGCTCTGATTGGATTACCGATATCTATGGCATATTGTCACATGGGGACATTACTGTCTATGGCTCTGATTGGATTACCAATATCTATGGCACATTGTCACATGGGGTCATTACTGTCTATGGCTCTGATTGGATTACCAATATCTATGGCACATTGTCACATGGGGTCATTACTGTCTATGGCTCTGATTGGATTACCAATATCTATGGCACATTGTCACATGGGGACATTACTGTCTATGGCTCTGATTGGATTACCGTATCCATGGCACATTGTCACATGGGGACATTACTGTCTATGGCTCTGATTGGATTACCGATATCCATGGCTCATTGCCACATGGGGACATTACTGTCTATGGCTCTAATTGGATTATGATATTCATGGCACATTGTCACATGGGGACATTACTGTCTATGGCTCTGATTGGATTACCGATATACATGGCATATTGTCACATGGGGACATTACTGTCTATGGCTCTGATTGGATTACCGATATCCATGGCTCATTGTCACATGGGGACATTACTGTCTATGGCTCTGATTGGATTACCGATATACATGGCATATTGTCACATGGGGACATTACTGTCTATGGCTCTGATTGGATTACCGATATCCATGGCTCATTGTCACATGGGGACATTACTGTCTATGGCTCTGATTGGATTACTGATATCGATGACACATTGTCACATGGGGACATTACTGTCTATGGCTCTGATTGGATTACCGATATACATGGCATATTGTCACATGGGGACATTACTGTCTATGGCTCTGATTGGATTACCGATATCTATGGCACATTGTCACATGGGGACATTACTGTCTATGGCTCTGATTGGATTACCGATATCGATGACACATTGTCACATGGGGACATTACTGTCTATGGCTCTGATTGGATTACCGATATCCATGGCTCATTGTCACATGGGGACATTACTGTCTATGGCTCTGATTGGATTACCGATATACATGGCATAGTGTCACATGGGGACATTACTGTCTATGGCTCTGATTGGATTACCGATATCCATGGCTCATTGTCACATGGGGACATTACTGTCTATGGCTCTGATTGGATTACTGATATCGATGACACATTGTCACATGGGGACATTACTGTCCGATGGCTCTGAGTGGATTACCGATATCCATGGCTCTTGCAGGTAGCGGTCGCCTCCACTGTGTGACAAATTTGTAAGCATCCAGCCTTATTTCAATAATGTTGTTGAGGAGAGCAAGGAGTGGAGCCAATGGGAAGGCAGCAACAAATATCGTTGTGAAGCCAAACTGTAAAACTAGATGGAAATGAGAATCACAATTAGCACTGTTTATATCATCAAAAACTAACACAAATCATTCAACTAGTAACGCATTGAATATATGAATCTGTGCCATTTGCATTGATCACAAGAAACAATAGCAGAAATAGACCATTCAGCCCCTCCAGGCTGTTATTTTGTTGTGGGATCAAAGTTGATCCTGGGTTTCAACTCTACTTCTCAGGATGCACCCTGATTCCCTGAGGGATCAGCAGTCTGTCAGCCCCAACCTGAAATACATTCAATGATGGAGCATCCACAACCCTCCACGATAGAGAATTCTAAAGATGGACACCTGTTGAGTGAAGTAATTTCTCCTTATCTCAGTCATAGAGTTGTACAGCATGGAAACAGACCCTTCGGTCCAACCAGTCCATGCTGAACATAATCCCAAACTAAACAACTCCCACTCACCTGTCCTGGCTCATTTCCCTCTAAACTTTTCCCACTCATGTACTTATCCACATAATCTTTTAAACATTGTAATTGTATCCACATCCACCACTTCCTTAGGAAGTTCATTCCACACACAGCCACCCTCTGTGTAAAAACTTTGCCCCCATGTCTTTTTTAAATCTCTCTCGTCTCACCTTAAAAATGCACCCCCTAGTCTTGAAATCCCCTATCCTAAGGAAAAGGCAACTACCTCTATCTACATCCTTCATCATTTTATAAACTCCTGTATGGTCATCTCTCAATTTCTTATGCTTCAGTGAAAAACGTCCCAGCTTATCTGGCATTTTTTTTATAATGCAAACCTTCAGCCTCTTAACCATGTTTTAGATTCCTCAATAAGGGGTACTGATGGCCTATCCCTGCACTGTTCAGCTAGAGACTCATGTAGTGTACTTGGCACCTGGGTTAGAATCCAATGGCAGATGTTGGAATTTGAATTCAGTAAAAATATGGAATTAAGAATCTATTGATGACCATGAATCTATTGTTTGATTGTTGGAAATCCCATATGTCCTTTAGGGAAGGAAACTGTCATCCTTACCAGGTCTGGCCTACATGTGACTCCAGACTCACAGCAATGTTGTTAACTCTTAACTGTCCTCCGGGCAATTAGGGAGAGGCAGTAAACTCTGACCTAGCCAGAGATATCCACATCCCAGGAATGGATAAGAGAAAAGACCAATGGAAACAATTGCTCAGATTCTACCCTATAAAGCCCTTTCAGAATCACATGACGCTTCACCTCTCATTCTTCGAAACTCCAGAGAATTTGGAACCGGTTTACTCAGTCTCTCATTATCGGACAACTCCCTATTACCGGGACTACGATAGTGATAGTTTGCTGCACCACCTCCAATGCACGTATCATCAAAAGGGTGGAGGGAGAAGGTAAAGGAGTGACAGACTAAGTGAGACAGAGCAAAGGGTGGGAGAAAAGCAGTCAAATAGATAAAGGAATAGATAACTATTAGCCACAGAAGGTGAAAAGCTGATAATGGGGACCATAAGTAGGTGAGAAGGGTTGACCCTGCTAAAACAGCCCATGAGTTGATAGGGCCTGATGCATGAGGGTGAGTAAAGGACATGGAAGAAGGTATTCAGGCTTTAGAACTATTGAACTCAATATTGAGTCCTGAAGACTGCAGGGTCCCCAAGCAGGAAATGAGATGATGCTTCTCCAGCTTGCGCTGACCTTCACTGGAATACTGTAATCAGTCAGAGACAGAGATATTCACCAGGGGACACCTTGGTGTGTTGAAGTGGTAGGCATCTGGAAGCTAAAAGTCATTTTTGTGGAGAGAACGGAGGTGTTCTACAAAGCAGTTGCCACAGCAATGGCGTTGGAAGGTGGGTCTCCATGGGATATTCTTGGGAGGGTAGTTACAGACCCGATGGACCAAATGGCCTCTTCCTGCTCTGTAGGGATTCTATAAGAGGCAAGATCTACATCAAGTGACTAGCCTGGCCAATGAAACTGTCAGAATGGTGTTCTACTAAACATTGGAAAGAAGTCTGAGGGATAGGATTAATGACTATTTGGCAAGGCATAGTGTAATTAAAGGCAGTCAGCATGGCTTTGTGAGGGCTGGTCATGCCTCACAAATCTTATTGAGTTCTTTGAGGAGGTGTCAAGACAGGTCGACGATGGTCGAGCAGTGGATGTGGTGTATATGGATTTCAGCAAGGCATTTGATAGGGTTCCCCATGGTAGGCTCATTCATAAAGTCAGGAAGTATGGGATACAGGGAGATTTGGCTATCTGGATTCAGAATTGGTTGGCTGACAGAAGGCAGAGAGTGGTGGAAGATGGAATATATTCTGCTTGGAGGTCAGTGTTGAGTGGTGTCCTGCAGGGCCCTGTTCTTGGGCCTCTGCTCTCTGTACATTTTATAAATTACTTGGATGACGAGGTTGATGGATGGGTTAGTAAATTTGCAGATGACACAAAGGTTGGAGGTGTCGTCGATAGTATAGAGGGCTACTGCAGGCTGCAGCGCAACACAGACAGGATGCAGAACTGGGCTGAGAAATGGCAGATGGAGTTCAACCTGGATAAATGTGAAGTGATGCATTTTGGAAGGTCGAACTCAAATGCTGAATATAGGATTAAAGACAGGATTCTTAGCAGTGTGGAGGAACAGAGGGATCTGGGTGTGCAAGTACATAGATCCCTCAAAGTTGCCACCCAAATGGATATAGGGTTGTTTAGAAAACATATGGTGTTTTGGCTTTCACTAACAGGGGGATTAAGTTTAAGAGACGTGAGGTTTTGCTGCAGCTCTACAAGACCCTGGTGAGACCACACTTGGAATATTGTGTCCAGTTCTGGGTCGCCCTACTATAGGAAAGATACAGAGGCTTTGGAGAGGGTGCAAAGAAGGTTTACCAGGTGCTGCCTGGACTGGAGGGCTTGCTTCATGAAGAAAGATTGAATAAGCTCAGACTTTTCTCTCTGGAGATAAGGAGGAAGAGAGGAGACCTGATCAAGGTGTACAAAATGAGAGGAATAGACAGAATCAATTGTCAGAGATTTTTTTCCCCAGGTTGACTGGGATGAGAAGTCATAGTTTGAAGATATTAGGAGGAAGGTATAAAGGAGACATCAGAGGTAGGTTCTTTATGCATAGAGTTGTGAATGTATGGACTCTGTGGTGGTGGAAGCAGAGTCATTGGGGACATTTAAGAGACTGCTGGACATGCACATGGATAGCTGTGAGTCGAGGGGTGCATAGGTTAAGTTACTATATTTTACATTAGAATTAAATCTCGGCACAACATTGTGAGCCAAAGGGCCTGTTCTGTGCTGTACTTTTCTAAGTTGTATGATCTATGTTCTATTTCTTTAAGGAGGTTGAGGATTGGGTACCAATTGTTTTTACAATAGGAGAGTTTATGAATGAACAAAGTCAACAGTACAATGCATGATGGAAGACTCTAAATTTCTTTTTTTGGGATTGTGCTTAGAGGACATAATCATAACTTTGGACAGAGGCATTTTACTTTCAGTTTAGGCAGTTTTGCAGAAGTCTTGGCTGAAGCTGGATGTGTGAATTAGTTTGTCCCAAGACGGAGTTTAGCTTAAAAGCTCCAGGCCAGATGTCTTTGTTTTAAAAAAACTTTGAAGGGGCCGTGTGAAGGTGAGAACGTCTATCCTCAGTTATGTAATATATCAAGAAAAAGGCTATCAGATTATTGTAGCCATGAGTCGAAGTCACAGCTAAGTCAAATCCAATATTTAATTAAAATGGGCATTCTCTCTGGTAATGGGATGTCGTTGGGATTAATGGTCTGCATTCTTTCCAGATGTTTTGAAATCTTTACATGTATGTTATATGTAAATAGTTTGCTTATTCTATTTTGTATTAATATCTTTTGTGTAAAAAAAATGCTGTTAAAACCAAATCCACAACATTGTGTGTTTGAGTTCCAGTGAATGAACACCTCATTAAAACCAAAACCAGAACAAAATATGACCTATCAAGCCAAGTTTCAGTCTGGGATCTGGCTTGTCCAGTAACAACATCAACAATCGGGAATCATAACAATTCTCTTCTGTAATAGGATATCTTTCAAGTATATTTGAGCTCTAAACTTATTTTGAGGAAAATGTTACATTAGTTAAACTTACAACAGATACAGTGAACACCCGAAAATGCAGCCTATTTTGTGAAGTCAGTGGAAATGTGCAATGAAATTCAATCTAAACTTTAAATTATTGTTGAATAATTGTAGCTCTATAAACCTTGTATTTCAATTTTATATATTTTTCTTTCACACATAATTCATGTGTAAAAGTTGTCATTTCTTATAGATCAACAATTATCTTTAACAAGTTTATTTGTACATTGTTAAAATCTCCAGTGAAGATCTGAATTTGAACAATAGGCATCTTGGATGATGTACAATTAACATCTGTGTCTATGGTCTACCTGTGATTGACCATGAGATACATGCTTAACATAAAAACATGGCCTCACAGTGCCACGGACCCGGGTTCGATTCCAACCTCGGGCAACTGCCTGTGTGGAGTTTGCACATTCTCCCCGTGTCTGCGTGGGTTTCCTCCGGGTGCTCCGGTTTCCTCCCACAATCCAAAAGATGCGCAGGTTAGGTGAACTGGCCATGCTAAATTGTCCGTAGTGTTAGGTACATTAGTCAGGGATAAATGTAGGGTTAGAGAATGGGTCTGGGTGGGCTACTGTTCGGAGGGTCGGTGTGGACTTGTTGGGCCAAAGGACCTGTTTCCACACTGTAGGGATTCTAATCTAATCTAATCACAACAGATCACACTCTCAAAATGATGTGTTATGGTGCTACCTTGATTGATAAGGATCCAATGTTACACACTGAAATTAGACAATATATAATCAAAAACATGAAACTCTTTATTCAGAAATATTAGGCTAAAATACATTGCTCATATTCTGGGTCTTACCCATTTCTAGGTATTCATCTATTAGGCCATGAATGTTCATGGGCTGCAGATTCCAATCCTTTTCCCACTGAGGTAAATACACTTTATTCTCCACACTGTGACCCGCTTTCTTCACCTTCCGACGTGACCACCAATTCTGCAACAGTCTAAACAGATCAGGAAGTTACTGCAGTAACTAAACTATTTTCCACCCAGCAACAAAATCGCAGCATACTAATATCACACAGCAATCAGTCAGTCTTTCATTCTTTGTTTTCCTCCATCTCTTTTACACACCACGGGACATGAAAATATATTTCACAATCTACATTCAACAAAGTTGTGTTATCAAGTTAGAACAGTATAGTCTTTGGCACATAAAACACAGAATGCTGGAGAAACGCATCTATAGAGAGAGAAACAGAGTTAATATTTTGACTCCAGAATGATTTTTTTATTTCTTCTTAGTCTCAATCTCCTGCATTTGCAGCATCTTAGTTTATTTTATGTCCCTCATACATAAGCAGGCAAGCATTAACTGAATCCAGATGCAGAGAGGCTACCACTGCGTTCAGAAAGTCACAAGCAAATTCACACCTTGGAGCTTCATTGTATTAAATTTTCCAGACATGAAATACATATAAAATGTGAGTATATCTCTCTGGGTTGTGAGCTTGGCAAACTTGAATGCCTTTAATGTGGAAAATGCAAAAAGGTTGTGTCAATGGTTTTATTCCAAGTTCAATAAGACCAACTGCACTACCACTTCTTACCACTAAATGGCAGACTTTGCAAGGAAGTTGGAGCTGCACCATTTAAGAACTAAAAATTGCTCCTGGCGTGTACAACACAAAGAAAAGTTTTTAGTATCCTACTTAATCTCAGTCTTCAGTTTTCTTTCATTTAACAAATTAATAGTAGTTTTTTTGTTTTTACAAATCCAATTGATCATCATTAATCATGAAAATTAAATATCTTGCCACAATTGGCACAGAACCTGCATTCTTAATGGTAGCATTGATGAAATGCATTGGATGTAAATTAAACTTTGTTCTGTTGAAGCAAGTTTTCAGATGATGCACTTCCTAATTTAATGTTTGCACCAGTAACATTGTTAAACTATTTCTCAGTTGGTAACACTGACTTCTGGCCCAGAAAGCTGTGGGTTTAAGACTTACTGCAGGAACTGAACACAAAACTTACCATGGTCCCTCCAGGATGGTGTTGATCTGTTAGAGGGTACTGTCTTTCACACGAAGCACCAAGATCGATGACCCCTCCGAGACACACACAAAAGCACTGCCTCACCCTGGCACCTGGATGACCCTTGGTATTTGTCCTTGTCTTTCCCATTTGGGGGTGTGGCATGGACAGTGTTCCACATAATAATTCCATCCAACAAAACATAACGTTGGTTCATGAGAGCAACCTCCCCGCTTCCCCCCCGTCTCCTTCCAAACCCCCCCCCCCCACCCCCCCCCGACTCCAGCCAGGTCCCTTGTGTTTTCTGCAACTTTGAGGAGTTGATGTTCCACGTCCAAGTTGGTTGGTTGTGCAGGGGGTCCAGCTCCTGTTCCATAACCGAGGGAGCTGAGCCTCAAATGTACCTTAGCCCCACGCACCTGATCCTGGGAACATGGTGCAGGGAAGAGAATGGGGAGGTCAATAGGCCAACACTGCTTCTGGCCAAACAGGATACTGACAGGTCCATACAGACGGAAGTCAAGGGGGGGGGTCTGCAGTAACTAAACTATTTTCTGCCCAGCAATAAAATATCACACAGAAATCAGTCAGTCTTTCATTCTTTGTTTTCCTCCACCTCTTTTACACACCACTGGGCATGAAAATATATTTCACAATCTACATTCAACAAAGTTGTGTTATCACGTTAGAACAGTGTAGTCTTTGGCACATAAAACTCAGAATGCTGGAGAAACTCAACAGCTCTAGTAGCATCTATACAGAGAGAAACAGAGTTGATATTTTGACTCCAGAATGATTCTTTATTTTTCTTAGTCTCAATATCCAGCATTTTCAGTATCTTAGTTTACTTTATGTCCCTCATACATAAGGAGGATGATATAATTCCTCATTCAGGATGAAGGGCCTTGCTCCTCGGATGCTGCCTGACCTGCTGTGCTTTTCCAGCACCACTCTGATCTAAACTCTGGTTTCCAGCAACTGCAGTCCTCACTTTTGCCTAGTCAAGGGATTGTTCATCCTTTACTCCTGCTACTCTTTGTTTCAGTGTATGTTGCCTGAAGGCTAAATCCATTTGCCTGACTTTGAAAGACTGCAGGTGTAGTTGCATGACTGATTGATGAACTCATAGAATCCCTACAGTGTGGGAAGATGTCATTTGGCCTATCAAGTCTGCACTGACCCAGTGTGCAGCATGCCACTCAGACTCAGCCTCCCTCTCTATCCCTGTAACCCTGCATTTCCCATGGCTAACCCACCTGGCCTACACATGCCTGTACACTCTGGGCAATTTAGCATGGCCAATCCACCTAACGTGCACATCTTTGGACTGTGGGAGGAAACCAACGCAGACACAGGGAGAACGTGCAAAGTCCAGGCAGTCACCTGAGCTTGGAATTGAACCCAGGTCACTGGCGCTTTGCACAGTTCTCTAGGCACTTTTCTGGGAAAGTTCGAATGATCCATGCACTGTCCCTGCCTTAGAAGAGAAATGTGCCCAGAAGACAATAACATTGTTTTCTAATACTAGATAATATTATGGCTTAGGGATTGAAGATGGTGTCAGTGATGGCAGTGGTGTCATGTGTAAAGCTCTGATCTTCCACTCACGGGATTAGCATTGGCACTGTGATTCTGGAAGCCAGTGCTACGCATGCACACACCTGGTATGCAAACCCAAGGGAATGCTGGTCATCTGTCAAGTTCCATTAATATTAGCCTCTTTCCAGCTCTGAGCCTCCTGCTCAGCGTCCTTACATTCACACACAGTCTATTAATAAACACAGGCCCAGATCACCCGAGAGTAAGATCATTGCTTCAGCAGTCTAGATGGGAGTTACATGTCAAGACCGTGAGAATGTTCTGATGTAGCTGACTCTCCGAGAGTTGCCCGGGAAGCTGAAGCATCCGATGTGCAATTACCCGGCATTTGGCACCCTCTGAGCTCGCCCCCAAATCCAAGCTACAGTTGGAGATTTTGGATGGCTCCAACTTCAAAGTTAGACAGTTAGAGTATCATACAGCATGGGAACAGACCCTTTGCTTCAACTTGTCTCTGTCAACCAAGTTTATCAAAACTGATCAAGTCCCACCTGCCTACACTTGGCCCATATATCTCCAAACCTTTCCTATTCACGTACTTAACCAAACGTCTTTTAAAAGTAATTGACCCTGCATCTACCACTTCCCCGGCAGCTGATTCCACATACGAACCACAATCTGTGTGAAAAAGTTGTCCATCAGGTCCCTTTCAAATCTTTCTTCTCTCACCCTCTAGTTTTGAATTCCCCCACCCTAGGAAAAAATACCTTTGCTATTCACCTTTTCTGTGCCCCTCATGATTTTATAAACCTCCTATGCTCCAGTGAAAAAAGTCCCAGCCTACTCCTATAACTCAAAACCCTCCAGTCCTGGTAACATCCTTGTAAATCTCTGCACCCTCTCCAACTTAATAATATCCTTCCTATAGTACAGTGACCAAAACTGTACACAGTATTCCAACAGTGACCTCATCAATGTTCTGTACCACCTCAATATGACATCCAAATGCCTGTACTCAATGATCTGAACCATGAAGACAAACATACCAAACATCTTCTTTACCTCCTGGTTTACCTGTGATGCGTCTATCAACAGACCCCTGGGTCTGTTTGTTCGACAGCGCTACCCAGGGCTCTAGCATAAAGCGTATTCATGTAGATCAGTAGGTTCTTTCACTTAAGGAAGGACATGAGTGAATTCGATACATTTTTAGAAAAATAGTCGCATGTCACACTAGGCTAGCTTTTAAATCTAGATTTTTACTGATTTTAAATTTCTGTAGCTACCAGGAGACCAGTAGTCTGGGTTTCTGGATGACTGGTCCAATCGCATCATCATTATGTCATCACCACCAATTAAGCAGGATCCACACCCAGGTTTTTGTCCTTTTGCTCTTTAACCCTTTGCTGTGGCAATGCTTATAGGGAGGGTTGATGGCTAAGTGGAATTGTCACCAGATTTGAGGAACCCAAGCAATGTCTTGGGGACCCTGGTTCAAATCCCACCATTGCAGATGGTGGAGTTTGAGTTCAGTTTGTTTGGGGGAAAAAAAAATCTAATGAAGATCATTAATCTATTGTTCAAGGAAAACCAACAGGTTCACCAAATGTCCTTTCAGGAAAGAAACTGCCATCCTTACTTGGTCTGGCCTACATGTAACTCCAGACCCACAGCAATGTGATTAACTCTTTAATTGCCCTCAGGGCAATTTAGAATGGGGCAAGAAATGCTGGCTTAGCCAGTGACACCCTTATCCTGTGAATGAATTTAAAAAAGATAATTACCTAAATTCCACCACGCTCCAAGACAGTGCATTCTAGATCTTAACCAGCTGCTAGATTAAAACATTTTCCCTCCAGTTGACTTTGGACCTTTAACCAATCATCTGAAATCGGTGACCTTTGATTCTTACCTCTTCCACCAAAGAGGTTCTCCCTATCTATACTGTTTGAATCCCCCATGATGTTGACCACCTCTATTAAATCTCCCTTGACCTTCTCTCCCTCTCAAGGAGAGCAGTAGCTTCTCCAACCTATGCAGATATCAGAAGTCCCTCTTTCCTGGGGTCGCCCCTGTGAATCTTTCCTGCACTCTCTCTCCAAACCCTGCTGGAACTGTCGCTGACGGAGCACGATGCTACAATCAGACCTGGTCGGCAAATACCAAAAAGGACTCTGCTTCCTTTCTGCTTACACCATTCTGTCCTATTTGCATAGCAAGTCAAAAGTGACATGACACCAAGTGAAATGACTTCACCTGATGAAGGGGCCAGATGATTTCGAAAGCTCCGAAAGCTTGTGCTTTCAAATAAATCTGCTGGACTATAATCTGGTGTCATGTGACTTCTGATTTTGCGCCCCCCTCCACCACTCCCCCAGGCCAACATTGGCACCTTCCCATCATGCACTGGAAGTGATGTTGCAAAAAGTTGGTGTGTGGGGATTTGGCAAGTGCCTAATTTACCCCGATTTGGGGGATTTTCGGACTGGAGGTTGAGAAAGCTCAATAAAAATTAGGGTCATCTGATTTCGGTAACTTTGAACATGTGTGGATTTTATTCTTCCCAAATGCATTCACGAATGCAATATTCTTTAAATAAAAACTGTCTCTGTCAGTGAGTGATTCTAGTTCGTATCAAGACGAAACGTATTCGAAATATAACATCTGGGAGGCAAACTAGAGGGAATTAAGCGCTCAATATCACACGGAGTTCATTTTAATTGGCTTTCCAGCTGAGATTGAAAATGAAAAGTCTTACGGATAGCCAAGTTCCATGAAGTTATTCCACATTTGCTTCAGGACCATAATGATACCCATCTGCATGCACAGGTCGATTAGGCAGCCACTGGGGTGACACTGTGTCAAATAAGAGGTAAAGATTTATCAGATTACATAAAGTATACGGAAGCATTAAATACATGCATGACATGTAGGATTACACTCAAAACAGCTACAACATTTCAAGCATAATTGGTTTCTCCCATCAGCTCCCCAAATAGTTCCCTTGGGACCAGAAAATTCAAGCTTCCAACAAGGCACAAAAAAAATTCAGAAAATCCTACACTATATCCACTTCACGCCTCAGAAAGGTCTTTGAAATCTGAATGCTTGCATGAAATTGCAACAGCGAAAGGATCTGTGGAAAGTGACATCGAGAAAAGAAAATAGATCAACCATTTGGCAGTTTCTGATAGGTGATAGAGAGGTCTTCTGGAGGGGAAAATGGAACAAGAAAGGCAGGAAAGTCAACCCTGACAACCTGGATGGTGGAGGTCAAAGGGCAGCTACAGCTGCAGAAGGTGTGAGACAGATGATTGTGGCATAGCATGGTGCCAGAGTTTGGGAATACTATGGTGAGTAATTCATCTCCTGATTGCCTGAAATCTGCCCACCATCTGCAGATGTGATGCAGCACCACCACTTGCCTGGATGGATACAGCTCTAACAACTCCCAAGAAGCTTGAAACCATCCAGGACGAAGCAGACAAGTTGATTGGCACCACATCCACAACTTCCATTACGGATGCTCAGTAGCAGCAGTGTGTACCATCTGCAGGATTCGTTGTAGAAATTCACCAAAGATCCTCGGGCAGCACCTTCCAAACCCAGGAGCACTACCATCTAGGTGGGCAAAAACATCAGATCTTTGGGTGCACCAACACCTGCTAGTTCCCCTAAAAGCCACTCATCATCTGGACTTGGAATTATACCAAGTTTCTTTCAGTGTTAGAAATTCATAGATTCCCTACAGTGTGGAAACAGGCCATTTGGCCCAACAAGTCCACACCGACCCTCCGAAGAGTAACCCAACCACATCCATTCTCCTCCCCTATTGCTCTAGACTTACCTCTGACTAATGCACCTAACCTACATATCAAGGGGTCAACATTCTGGAAATCCCTCCCTCACAACATTGTGCATCTACTTACACCAAATGGACTGTAGATATTCAAGGCACCGCATCTGCACCTTCCCAGGGGCAATTAGGGATGGGTAATGAATGCTGACCAAGGAAATGATATCCACATCTCACAAATTAATTTTTAAAAATTCTTCGGGTAAAAGGAGTGACAAATGGAGAACAGAGACATCAGCTACACTGAAGAATGCATTGAACTCAGAAGTCATTATTTGAGCCTAATGCTGTAACAGAGAGATGATGATGAAATATCTGAATAGATTGGGGCTGGAATGCAGGAGGTTGCAGGGGAACAACCTGGTAGATGTTTATGAGCTTGCGAATGGTGTGGATAGAGTGGAAAGTATGAGGATTTTTTCCCAGGGTGGAGAGGTCAATTACTAGGGGATCAGGCAGCATCCAAGGAGCAGGAGAATCAACATTTTGGGCATATGCCCTTCATCAGGAATATCGAGAGGTGGAGAACCTCTTCAAGGTAGGCATCCTTGGAAGAGGATTCACAGTAGGATTGAAATCAACTCGGAGAAAGCAAGGACTGCAGACACTGGAGATCAGAATCATGAGTGTGGTGCTGGAAAAGTACAGCAGGTCAGGCAGCATCTGAGAAGCAGGAGAATCGATGTTTCGGGCATAAGCCCTTCATCAGGAATGAGGAATTATATCATGGTCATTTCTCACGAAGGGATTATGCCTGAAAAGTCGATTCACCTGCTCTTCAGATGCTGCCTGTGCTTTTCCAGCACCACACTCTCAATCTGATCTCCAGCATCTGCAGTCCTCACTTTCTCCCAATTCCTAGGGATCACAGGTTTAAAGTACAGGGTGGGGGAGATATTTAAAAGAGATATGCCAGACACATGTTTTACATAAAGGATGGTGAGTGCCTGGAATGTGCTGCGAGAGGAGGCGGTGGAAGCAGATGCAATAGCAATTAAAGAAGCACCTAGACAAATACATGAATAGGAAGGGCATAGAGGGATACGGATCCTGTAAGTGAAGGCAGTTTTAGTATGGAAGGGCAAAATGTGTTAGCGCAGGTTTGGAGGGCCAAAGGGCCTATTCCTGTGCTGTATTGTTCTTTGTTCTTTTTCCCCACATTTTAATAAAAGGATTGGGACAGTTTGTATATTTCCTTCACATCAGCATAGTGGTATTGGGAAAAGTCATCCTTTTAACTTATAATGCAACACATTCACAATAAGAAAAATTTTGGCTGCTGCACTTGTTTCAAACATTTGAGCTCTGAAAATCAGACACCTTCTGCTCCCGTAAACTAATAGTTGTGTCATCAATTTGAATACAGATTCAGTTGTATCTGCATGTTTAACACTGATATTATTGAGAAATATCGCTGAACGGCCAAATGAAAATGAGCTCATCTTTCTTCAAACTTTCCACTAACTGCTCATTAACTGCCCTGCACTGTAGCATGACTGTTTTTTCCCTTGCACTATGTTAGCAATTTGAAAGGGACGAGCACAACTGTAGCATATCAAGCAAAGAAACAAAGATAATGGATTAGTACCTCCTCCAGTCTCCACCTGTGAAACAGCTTGGTATAGGCACCTGGTCGACCTGCAAACCTGATCAACACACAAGAGGATTTTAGAGCAGTATTGGTTAAAACTGAATCAACATATCAACCATGTCCACTAATTCCGTTTTCCGTGATTAACTCAAGGGCATTTGCAATAAAACACTTGACGGGGAGATGATGGTCTAGTGGTTTTACCACTGGACCATGAATCCAGGGACCCAGGTAACGTTCTGGGAACACAGGTTGGAATCTTGCCAGGGAAGGTGATGGGAATTGAATACAATAAAAGTCTGGAATTAAGATGACCATGAATCCAATGTTGGAAAGATAAACATCTGGTTCACTAATGCCTTTTAGGGGAGGAAATCTGCCACCTTACCCGGTCTGGCCTACATTTGACTCCAGACCCACAGCAATGTGGTTGACTCTTAACTGCCCTGTGGGGCAATTAGGGATGGGCAATAAATGCTGGCATTGCCAGTGATGCCCTTATCCTGGGAATAATAAACTGTTAGCAACAGTAACCTGGAGTTAATTGGGCAAAGCTGAATAAACCGTGGCAAAAGAACACATGAGATGAACAAATGGATTGCATGGAAGCATCAGCACTTCTACACTCACTGATGTAAAATCTAAAAAGGCCAGGGGTAAGCTGAAGATATTCTGCTCATCAGTTTGGTTGAGTTGTCTGGGTGAGGCAATGCAACTCTGATTTAAATGACCCAGGATTATCTTTTCTTTTATTTGAATGCCTCTCATACCCTGCCTGACAAGTTGTTACACAAAGCCATCAATCCTGCGAGTAAAGGAATTATAGTGAATGAAGGCAGCACACCTTAGTGGGCGGCACGGTGGCACAGTGGTTAGCACTGCTACCTCACAGCGCCAGAGACCCGGGTTCAATTCCCGCCTCAGGCGACTGACTGTGTGGAGTTTGCATGTTCTCCCCATGTCTGTGTGGGTTTCCTCCCACAGTCCAAAGATGTGAGGGTCAGGTGAATTGGCCGTGCTAAATTGCCCGTAGTGTTAGGTAAGGTGTAAATGTCGGGGTATGGATGGGTTGCAGGTCGGTGTGGACTTGCTGGGCCGATGGGCCTGTTTCCACACTGCAAGTAATCTAATCACACATTAGTTTTCGTATATTTTGAGCACAAAAGCACTGTCAAGGTTTCCTTGATACTGGACTACTGAGGAGAAATGTGCAGTCCAATTTATGTCAAACAGCACATTTTTCTTCGCTTTCACAAAAATATCCAACTTTAAAATAATGAAAGCCCTTCCTTTCTAGGGAGAGTTATTCACCAATTGGGAAAGAAAACATTTGATCAACATCAAATCAGTAACAGTTTGGTCTACTAGATGTTCCTGAATGAAGTTAATAAATATTCTATTTACATAACATGTCAGAATGCATGGACATTTTTATGCTTGGCTCCACTATCAAGATGGCAATGAGTTTTTACCATCCGGTTTGCAATGTGGAAATGCTGAGGTTTTGTACTGAGGGGGTGGAGAAACCAGACGAATACTGTAAAGACATCTTTTAATGTAAAAGGAAATTGGATACAGGAGTAGGCCAATTAATCCCTTAAGTGTGTTCTACCATTCAACAAGAACACAGAATCCTTATAGTGTGGAAAGAGACCGTTTGGCCCTTTGATTCAGCACTGACCCTCCAAAGAACATCCCACTCATGCCCAACTCCGACCCTATCCCCGTAACCCCATATTTCCTATGGCCAATCAATCTAGCCTGCATATCTTTGGGCTGTGGGGGGAAACTGGATCACCCAAACGAAACCCACACAGATTAGGGGAGAACGTGCAAACTCCACACAGACAGTCACCCAAGGTGCAAGAGTGAGTGTGTGTGTGTGTGTGTGTGTGTATGTGCTCGTGTGTGCGCACGTGCATGCGTGGGAAGCAGACATGGGGAAACAAACAGGTCAGCAACATGGGTCAAGCTCGATGAGGTCAGTCACTGGAGTCACCCCTTTCTTTGAACAAAGCTGAAAACATGTGGCAGTTTTCACAAACGCTAATTACTAGAAGCATGTGGAAGTATTGAAAAAGGTGCAGAGGAGATTTGTCAGGATGTTGCCTGGTCTGGAGGACGGACTGTTCGCATTGAAGAGAAGAAGGCTAAGAGGGGATTTAATAGAGACATACAAGATGATCAGGGGATTAGATAAGGTGGACAGTGAGAGTCTTTTTCCTAGTATGATGACATTGGCTTGTATGGAGGGGCATAGCTGCATAGCTGATGTCATATGTCAGAGGCAGGTTCTTTACCCAGAGAGTGGTAAGGGCATGGAATGCCCTGCCTGCTAATGTAGTTAACTCAACCACATTAGTGGCATTCAAACAGTCCTTGTATAGGCATATGTATGACGATGGGATAGTGTAGGGAGTGCGCTTAAGATTACTTCACAGGTCGGTGCAACATCAAGCGCTAAAGGGCATGTTCTGCCCTGTATTCTATGTTCGATGTTCTATATAATGGTCTAATATTGAGCCACAAATGTGGATCATCTGCACCTTTTCAGTCGATGGTCCTTAAAGAGATGTCACCATCTGTTAGGAATGTGTGGTAGTCAGGCTGTAGTCCTGTTGGGTCTGGGGTATGGGGTTGGTGAGCATTGGGAGAGAGGAAATATTTCATGCTGAGATGCAATAGTCTTGGGAACAGGTTCACCCGTGAAATTGAGATGGGAGGAGTGAGCTTAGTGAAAGCAAGAGTACAAGGAGGGACTGAGGAGGAGAAGTGGATTTCTCTGTGATATGTCATACTTTTGACCATCTTTACAGTGTGAGTGTCTGGTGCAGCCTGACTGACAGATCATTGAGAATTTGTGGAGAAGCGCCTGCCTGTGCTAATGGGGCCATGAAGTGAGTGTCTCCAGTGAACAATTCAGTAACACAATCTCCCACATTTCACAAACCCAGCATTACACTTCCGTCTGCACTCCCCACACCATGGCTCCGTGTTTATTAAAATTTACAGCTCCATTTGTAAATCCCACAGGATTTAGTCCTTTACGTAAGTATTAACCACAAGCTGCATCCAACAACGTTTGGCCTGGATGAGGTGGTGTTCAGTCAGACAGGTTTGTAACTGGCCAGCAGAGATTCATACAGACCTACTTTCCCCATCACTCAGCTGCATTGTGCTTCCCAGTACAACGTTAAATGATTTAACACAGCAAGCTGGTCAAACATCCATGCCTCCCCACAGACCTTACTTTAATCAATTACAACTGGTGCAGAATGTCACTCATTGCAGCAGTTTACAACAGTGACTGTGTAATTTATTTTATAAAGTAAGAACCCTGGATTTCCTCCTTCACTCCAAAGACCTTCAGAACTGAATGGGATTGTGAAATTGAAAAGATCTGAAAACTCAGTTGATGAAAGTATATGTTGTTGCATCTGTCACACAATGTGTTTAAAAATCTGTGTTCAGTAAAAGAACTGTGAGTTGACTCTTAATAACGATAGACAATAATACTCATTTATTTGACAAAATTAACATAGAATAATCAAGTCTACCATAAACTAACAATAAACTATCTTATGCTTTCGTTTAACTTTGAATGATCATATAACACCACACCAGAACTTGGCCAGGCTGCAGGTGGTGATGTCATCTGATGTTCTCCCAAGGGGTCTCAGGGTTGGCTTCTCTTTGGGTGGTTAATCTCGAGTTACCGCCCTGAGTGGGGTTTTGTGGAGACTCTTATCCTTCTGAGTCTTTGTGCCCTTTTGGGAGGGTCTTGAGGATCTGCCAATGGATTGGTCAGGTTTGATTACCCTGACCAATTTGACCCAACCAGGGGTTGGCACATTGATGGCTGGGTGGCCCTTAGGTGTCCATTATGGTAGGTGCTGGGTGTGTACAGTCTCTTCCAAATAAAGATGCTAGCCCTCTCCATGTCTGGTGAATGACTCAATGCTCCCGATTGTCCTAAGGGTGACATTCCATTGTCCCATTCAAGTCCAACTCCAGGTGTGTATTGCAGGGTTTGCAACTGTCAAGTTTGTTTGCAAACTGTGGGCAGCTGTAGCCTATCTGGATTCTGCAGTGTGTGGATTGACACAGTCACTTTAGTCAAGGCTGGTTTCCATTACCCAGCATGCTTTAATTTATGGCCAGTTGTTTGAAGTTCATCATAAATCAGTTATCTTGGGTGGCCTATCTGGCCACAATATGCCATTAACACTCCAGTTCTATGGGGTATAGTAGATGACGTAAAGGCCTCAAAGGTCCAGATCATAACCACCAGGTAGTTATTGGCAACAGCTTGATGTAAGGGGAGGCTGTGATTCTATCTCTCTTTCTCAAGATTGTCCAAAGTGCCCATCGTATAAAATCATTCCATTATTTGTTTACTACAATGTTACAAAGCATTTATCAAAAGGGATCAATGATTAGAACAGACACTTCAGCAACTTGTACTTACCCAACTTAAAACAAACTTCATTGTAAATCAAAATCAATGGCTCTACATCTCAAAAACTGTGCATCAGAAATTAAATATTTCTGGTTGAAAAGTACATATCGACTGACACTGATTCATTTGATATGAACTCGTGCACAACTGAGGATATGCCGTAAATTGGAATCTTATCCAAACTTTAGAATGCCACTCACCTGCCAAGGAAGAAAGCAATGTAGAAGATTGAACTATTAAGGTTTACAAATTGGAAGAGAAACATTTTGAGAGCAAAGCTATTCTCCCATTCAGATTCTGTGCGAGGATGTTCTGCAACAATAGATAATGTCTACATAAGTTATCGAATAAAAATGAAGGGATGTCAAAGAGTCATAGAGATGTGCAGCACGGAAACAGACCCTTTGTTCTAAGTCATCCATGCAGGCTAACTATCCTAACTTAGTCTAGTCCCATTTTCCAGCATTTGGCCCATATCCCTCTAAACCCTTCTCATTCATATACCCATTCAGATGCCTTTTAAATGGTGTAATTGTATCAGCCTCTACCATGTCCTCTGGCAGCTCATTCCATACCCATAGCACCCTCTGTGTGAAAATGTTGCCCCTCAGGTCCTTTTTAAATCTTTCCCCTCTCACCTTATATCTATGCCCTCCAGTTTTGGACATCTCTGTCCTGAGGGGGAAAAAACCCTTAGTTATTCACCTTATCCATGCTCTTCATGATTTTATAAACCTCTATAATGTTGCCCTCAGTCTCCAATGCTCCAGGGAAAATAATCCCAGCCAATTCAGCCACTTCCAATTGCTCAAATCCTCCAACCCTGCAACATCCTTAGAAATCTTTTCTGAACTCTTTCTTTTAGTCATTTAACTCTCCGTGGTTCACCTTAACAGTGAATGAAATCTCTTCTAAACATTTAGCCCAAATAACTTCAAATTTTATTTTCAAATTAACATTCATGCTAAGAAATAAATTTCTTTTTAGGTCTACACTTATGTTTAATTTTAATAATGCTGAAAGATAACTGCATTAAATTGGCTGGCCTTTTAGAACATAGAACATCACAGCGCAGTACAGGCCCTTCGGCACTCGATGTTGTGCAGTCCTATGGAACCAATCTGAAACCCATCTATCCTACACTATTCCATTCTCATCATTATGCCGATCCAATGACCATTAAAATGACCTTAAAGTTGGCGAGTCTACTACTGTTGCAGGCAGCGCATTCCATGCCCCTACTACTCTGAGTAAAGAAACTACCTCTAACATCTGTTCTATATCTATTGCCCCTCAGTTTAATGCTATGACCCCTCATGCTGGCCATCACCATCTGAGGAAAATGGATCTCACTGTCCACCCTATCTAATCCTCTGATTATCTTATATGTCTCAATTAAGTCACCTCTTAACCTTCTTCTCTCTAACAACAACAGCCTCAAGGCCCTCACCCTTTCCTTGTCTGACCTTCCGTCCATACCAGGAAACATCCTAGTAAATCTATTCTGAAACCTTTCCAAAGCTTCCACATCTTTCCTGTAATGTGGTGACCAGAACTGTATGCACTACTCTAAGCGTGGTGGCACAGAGTTTTGTACAGCTGCAGCATGATCTCATGGTTGCAAAACTCAATTCCTCTACCAATAAAAGCTAACACACCATATGCCACCTTAACAATTCTATTAACCTGGTTGGCAACTTTCAAGGATCTATGTACCTGGCCACCGAGATCTCTCTGCTCATCTACACCACCAAGAATATATCATTTGTCCAGTACTCTGCATTCCTGTTACTCCTTCCAAAGTGAATTACCTCACTTTTTCACATTAAACTTCAGTTGTCACCTCTCAGCCCAGCTCTTCGGCTGATCTATGTCTCTCTATAAATTACAACATTCCTCATCAGTATCCACAATTCCACTGACCTTAGTGTCATCCACAAAGTTACTAACTCATCCTTCTATACCTTCATCCAGATCATTTATACAAATGATAAACAACAGTGGACACAAGCAACTCCTTGCAGTACCCCACTGCTAACTGAACTCCAGAATGAATATTTCCCATTAACCACCACCCTCTGTCTTTCAGCTAGCCAATTTCTGATCCAAACTGCTAAGTCATCCTTAATACCATGTCTCTGCATTTTGTACAATCGCCTACCATGGGGAACCTTATTAAACGCCTTACTGAAATCCATGTACACCACATCAACCACTTTACCCTCATCCACCTGTTTGGTCACCTTCTCAAAGAACTCAATAAGGCATGTGAAGCATGACCTACCCCTTACAAAACTGTGTTGACCATCCCTAATCAACTTATTCTTTTCGAGATGATTATAAGTCATTTCTCTTATAACCTTTCCAACACTTTACCCACAACTGAAGTAAGGGTCACAGGTCTATAATTTCCAGGGTTGTCTCTACTCCCCTTCTTGAACAAGGCACAAAATTTGCTATCCACCAGTCTTCTGGCATTATTCCTGTAGACAATGACGGCATAAAGATCAAAGCCAAAGGCTCAGCAATTTCCTCCCTGGCTTCCCAGAGAATCCTAAAATAAATCCAATCTTGCCCAGGGGGCTTATCTATTTTTACACTTTCCAGAATTGCTAACAACTCCTCCTTATGAGCCTCAATCCCATCTAGTCTAACAGCCTGTATCTCAGTAATCTCCTTGACCACATTGTCTTTTTCTAGTGTGAATACTGATGAAAAATATTCATTGAGCACTTCCCCTATCTCCTCTGACACCACACACAACTTCCCACTACTGTCCTTGATTGGCCCTAATCTCACTTTCATCACTCTTATATTGCTGATATAGCTACAGAAAGACTTAGGGCTTTCCTTGATCCTATCTGCCAATGACTTCTCATGTCGCCTCCGGACTCTTCTTAGCTCTCTCTTTAGGTCTTTCCTGGCTAACTTGTAACTCTCACACCCTAATTGAACCTTCATGTCTCAGCCTAACATAAGCCTTCTTCTTCCTCTTGACAAGAGATTCAACTTCCTTAGTAAACCACGGCTCCCTCACTCGACCACTTCCTCCCTGCCTGACAGGTATATAGTTATCAAAGGCACGCAGTAGCTGGTCCTTGAATAAGCTCTACATTTCTATTGTGCCCATTCCCTGCAGTTTCCTTCCCCATCCTATGCATCCTAAATGTTGTTTAATCGCAAGATTCTATTTGATGGAATGTAGGCATTTTGTCTTTCAGAAGTTAAATCATTCAAAGGATGAGTTAAGAACATAGAACTGTACAGGACAGGAACAGGCCCTTTGGCCCATTATGTCTGTGCCAACCATAATGCCATTCTAAACTAACCCCATCTGCCTGCATATGATCCGTATCCCTCTATTCTTATGTGTGTATCTAAAAGCCTCTTAAACATTGTTATTGTGTCTGTTTTTACACCTCCCCTGGCAGCGTGTTCCAGACACCTACCAATCTCTGTAAAAAACTTGCCTCGCAAATCTCCATTGAACATTTCCCCCTTCACTTTATACCTTTGTTCCCTGGAATTTGCCACTTATTCAAAAGCATTGACTTACCCCAATTTGTCAGTAGATATGCAACCTTTTCATAAACCTTGAAACAAAAATAAGCAGAAAGTCAAACATGTGACTGTACAAACCCTTAACCAAAGCATGGTGTTAGTTGTGAAAGTAAACTCCCCTCTTCAGAGAATTGTGCTGTAGCTTCTTCTAATGGATTACCCAATGTACAGGTATGAAATAGCACTCTGCTAGTGTTACACTCATCTGTAGTACTGTATTCAGCAAAAGGATTAACTTAACTGTTGTGAATCTACAGCTCAATCCTGAGCACTGTTAAAAATCAGTCCTGATGCTGAATTTAAACTACCTGAACCTTTCAACAGACAATATCTGCACGTGTTTAGTTTCCTCCACAATCCCTCTATCTTCACCTTGGTTGATTCTCACAGTAGAAGTTAGGCTTTTTATTTAAAACATTTTGGAAAAGCTATACATTTGCCAAATTTTACAAGCTTCTCTTTCAGACACACCAAGAGTAACAGTGAGCGGTGGGGTTGGGATGGGGGTTTGCTTGTGACGGTGACGGGAGGATGTGTGCTGGTGCGCCCGCCACTCACCACGTTTAAAGACATGATGATGATGAAGTTGATGCAGACACCAGTTCCTGCTGTGACAAACTGCCAGTGTTTCTTCACAAAATCCCACTGGAACGTAGAGAAGATCTCCATCGTCACAAGGCGATACACCACCACCCCAAAGACTGCAGCCAGGACAAGCAGAATCTACAGCCAATGGAAGAAAAGAAAAGGAACACTGCTGAGTCAGACTGGGAAACGTTGCGATGATAAAGGGGAGCAGACACACGTTTCAGACTTGGGTCAGCTCTAGCGTGGATGCTGTTTCCCACATGAGGCACTACGCTGGGTCACCATCTGGCTGCTTTATTGAAATAAAATCATCTATTGAGCTATTCTAAAGAAGAGCAGTGCAATCTTTTCTGGTATCCTAGTTAACATTAATCCCTCAGTCAACACCAAATATAAAAAGGAAGCAATGGTGTAATGGTATTATTGCTGGACTATAAACCCTGAGACCTCGACAATGTTCTAGGTCCATTTCCCACTGTGGCAGATGGTGGAATTTGAATTCAATAAAATTAACCTGGAATTAAAGGTCTAATGACAACTATGAAAACATTGTCAATTGTCAGAAAAATCCACTAATGTTTTCTGGGGAAGGAAATCTGTCATCCTTACCTGGTCTGGCTTACATGTGACTCTAGACCCACAGCAATTAGGTTGACACTTAACTGCCCTCTGGGCAATTAGGGATGGGCACTAAATGCTGGCCCAGCCAGTGATGCTCACATCCTGCGAGTGAATGAGAAAAAGCAAGGAGGTTATGTGGGATTCTCTGATTCTCTGGTCAATATCACTCTGCTGTTGGGGTCACTTTGATGAGTGTAAATTGGCTGCTGTATTTGCTCCATTGTATCAGAGACTCAAATTCAGAAGCACCTCATTAGTTGCAAAGTGCTTAAGGACAGCCAGTGCTCATGCATGGCACCATATGAATACAAGTCATGGAGCACATTAACAGGCCCTTTGGACCACTCATGTCCAGAATTAGTATTTTTAGAATTTGAATCTCTACAGTGTGGAAACAGGCTCTTTGACCCAACAAATCCACACCACCGATCCTCCGAAGAGTAACCCAACCAGACCCATTCCCTTACCCTATATTTACCCCTGACTAACCCATTCCTGATGAAGGGCTTATGCCCGAAACGTCGAATTTCCTGTTCCTTGGATGCTGCCTAACCTGCTGTGCTTTAACCAGCAACACATTTTCAGCCCTGACTAATGCACCCAACCTACACATTCTGAACACTATGGTCAATTTAGCATGGGCAATTCACCTAACCTGCACACCTTTGGATTGTGGGAGGAAACCGGAGCACCCAGAGGAAACCCACACAGAACAGGGAGAATGTGTGTTTACAGATAGTCGCCCAAGGCTGGAATTGAACCCGGGTCTCTGGTACTGTGAGGCAGCAGGGCCAACCATTATGTTGGTCTATGCTGATCAACAAACATCAAACTACACTAATCCCAATTACCTGCATTTGGTCCATAGCCTACTATCCCTAGAATCTTAAGTGTTCATCCAGATGCTTCTTAAATGTTGCCTCTACCATCCTCTCAGGCATCTCGTTGCAAATTTCCACCACTCAAATGGGAATTTCGAATAGTGGGAATGGAGGTTAGGGCAGTTGGATGTTTCTCCTGCAAAATGTGGGAGATAAGGGTCATAACTAGTGTCCCTGCTGACAACATCTGCGGGAAGTGCACCCAACTCCAGCTCCTTAAAAACCGCATTAGGGAACTGGAGTTGGAGCTGGTTGAACTTCAGATCATTCGGGAGGTGGAGGGAGTTATTGAGAACAGTTACAGGGAGGTGGTCACTCCTAAGGTACAAGAAAAAGGCATTTGGGTTATAGTCAGGGGACGGAAAGGGAACCGGCAGGCAGTGCAGGGATCCCCTGTGGCCTTTCCCCTCAACAATAAATAAACCATTTTGGATACTGTTGGGGGGATGACTTACCAGGGGAAAGCAATGGGGCACAGGGCTCTGGCAAAGAGTCTGTCCCTGCTGCTCAGAAGGGAAGGGGGAAGAGGAGCAGAGCAGTAGTCATTGGGGACTCCATACTTAGGGGGACAGATAGGACGTTCTGTGGGGGTGAGAGAGACTCACGGTTGGCGTGTTGCCTCCCAGGTGCCAGGGTTCATGATGTCTCTGATCGTTAAGTTGGAGGGGGAGCAGCCCCAAGTCGTGGTCCACATAGGCACCAACGACATAGGTAGGAAGAGAGATGGGGATTTAAGGCAGAAATTCAGGGAGCTAGGATGGAAGCTCAGAGCTAGGACAAACAGAGTTGTTGTATCTGGTTTGTGGCCCATGCCACATGCCAGTGAGGTAAGGCTTAGGGACAGAGAAGAGTTGAACACGTGGTTGTAGGGATGGTGCAGAAGTGAGGTTTTTGGATTCTTGGATAATTGGGGCTCTTTCTGGGGTAGGTGGGACCTCTACAAGCAGGATGGTCCTCATCTGAACCAGAGGGGTACCAATATCCTGGGGGGGAAATTCGCTAAGGCTATTGGGGTGGGCTTAAAATAATCCAGCAGGGGGATGAGTATAGGAAAGGTTGAGAGAAGGGAGGTCCGAAATCAAGTTTCAGGGATGCAAGATGGCACCAGCAAGCAAGAAGTTGGTTTGAAGTGTGTCTACTTCAACGCCAGGAGCATCCAGAATAAGGTGGGTGAACTTGTAGCATGGGTTGGTACCTGGGAGTTCGATGTTGTGGCCATTTCGGAGACATGGATAGAGCAGGGACAGGAATGGTTATTGCAGGTTCCAGGATTTAGATGTTTCAGTAAGAATAGAGAAGATGGTAAAAGAGGTGGGGGTTGGCGGGGGGGGGCATGTGGCATTGTTGGTCAAGGACAGTATTGCAGTTACAGAAAGGATGTTAGGGGACTCATCAACTGAGGTAGTATGGGCTGAGGTTAGAAACAGGAAAGGAGGGGTCACCCTGTTGGGAGTTTTCTATAGGCCTCCAAATAGTTCCAGAGATGTAGAGGAAAGGATAGCAAAGATGATTCTCGATAGGAGTGAGACAGACAGGATAGTTGTCATGGGGGACTTCAACTTTCCAAATACTGATTGGGAACACTATAGTACGAGTACTATAGATGGGTCAGTTTTTGTCCAGTGTGTGCAGGAGGGCTTCCTGACACAGTATGTATACAGGTCAACAAGGGGCGAAGCCACATTAGATTTGGTGCTGGATAATGAGCCCGGCCAGGTGTTAGACTTGGAAGTAGGTGAGCACTTTAGTGACAGCGATCACAATTCTGTTATGTTTCATTTAGTGATAGAAAGAGATAGGTGTATACCCCTGGGCAAGAGTCACAGCTGGGAGAAAGGCAATTACGATGCGATTAGGCAAGATTTAGGAAGCATAGGATGGGAAAGGAAACTGCACATTAGAAAAGTGGAGCTTATTCAAGGAAAAGCTCCTGTGTGTCCTAGATAAGCATGCACCAGTCAGGCAGGGAGGAAGCTGTAGAACGCGGGAGCCGTGGTTTACAAAGGAAATGGAATCTCTGGTCAAGAGGAAGAAGAAGGCTTATGTTAGGATGAGATGTGAAGGCTCAGTTAGGGCGCTTGAGGGTTACAAGGTAGCCAGGAAAGACATAAAGAGAGAGCTCAGAAGAGCCAGGAGGAGACATGAGAAGTTGTTGGTGGATAGGATCAGGGTAAACCTAAGGCTTTCTATCGGTATTTAAGGAATAAAAGATTGACGAGAGTAAGATTCAAGGATAGTAGTGGGAAGTTGTGTGTGGAGTCAGAGGAGATAGGGGAAGCACTTAATGAATATTTTTCGACAGTATTCACCCTAGAAAATGACAATGTTGTTGAGGAGAATACTGAGTTACAGGCTACTAGACTAGGTATGATTGAGGTTCACAAGGAAGAGGTATTAGAAATCCTGCAGAGTGTGAAACTAGGTAAGTCCCATGGGCTGAATGGGATTTATCCCAGGATCCTTTGGGAAGCCAGGGAGGAGATTGCCGAGCCTTTGGCATTGATCTTTAAATCGTCATTGTCTACAGGAATAGTGCCAGAAGACTGGAGGATAGCAAATGTGGTTCCCCTGTTCAAGAAGGGGAGTAGAGACAACCCAGGTAATTATAGACCAGTGAGCCTTACTTCAGTTGTTGGTAAATTGTGGAAAAGGTTATATGAGATAGGATTTATAATCATCTAGAAAAGAATAATTTGATTCGGGATAGTCAGCACGGTTTTGTGAAGGGTAGGTCATGCCTCACAAACCTTATTGATTTCTTTGAGAAGGTGACTAACCAGGTAGATGAGAGTAAACCGGTTGATGTGGTGTATATGGATTTCAGCAAGGTGTTCGATAAGGTTCCCCACAGTAGGCTATTGTCCAAAATGCGGAAGAATGGCATTCTGGGAGATATAGCAGTTTGGATCAATAATTGGCTTGCTGAAAGAAGACAGAGGGTGGTGGTTGATGGGAAATATTCATCCTGGAGTCCAGTTACCAGTGGTGTACTGCAAGGATTGGTGTTGGGTCCACTGCTGTTCTCCATTTTTATAAACGACCTGGATGAGGGCGTAGAAGGGTGGGTTAGTAAATTTTCAGACGACACTAAGGTCGGTGGAGTTGTGGATAGTGACGAAGGATGTTGTAGGTTATAGAGAGACATAGATAAGCTGCAGAGCTGGGCTGAGAGATGGCAAATGGAGTTTAATGCAGACAAGAGTGAGGTGATTCACTTTGGTCGGAGTAAACGTAATGCAAAGTAGTGGGCTAATGGTAAGATTCTTGGTAGTGTAGATGAGCAGAGAGATCTCGGTGTCCAGGTACACAGATCCTTGAAAGTTGCCACCCGGGTTGGCAGGGTTGTTAAGAAGGCATACAATGTTTTAGCTTTTATTAATAGAGGGATCGAGTTCCAGAACCATGAGGTTATGCTACAGCTGTATAAAACTCTAGTGCGGCTGCACTTGGAGTATTGTGTACTATTCTGGTCACCACATTATAAGAAGGATGTGGAAGCTTTGGAAAGGGTGCAGAGGAGATTTACTAGGATGTTGCCTGGTATGGAGGGAAGGTCTTACGAGGAAAGGCTGAGGGACTTGAGGCTGTTTTCGTTAGAGAGAAGAAGGTTGAGAGGTGACTTAATAGAGACCTATAAGATAATCAGAGGGTTAGATAGGGTGGACAAGGAGAGCCTTTTTCCAAGAATGGTGAAGGCGAGCACCAGGGGGCATAGCTTTAAATTGAGGGGTGATAGATATAGGACAGATATCAGAGGTAGTTTCTTTACTCAGAGAGTAGTAAGGGTATGGAATACTTTGCCTGCAACGGTAGTAGATTCGCCAACTTTAAGTACATTTAAGTCATTATTGGACAAGCATATGGACGTACATAGAATAGTGTAGGTTAGATGGGCTTCAAGTTAATATGACAGGTCAGCGCAACATTGGGGGCTGAAGGGCCTGTACTGCGCTGTAATGGTCTATGTTCTAATCCACTTAATCCTCACCTTAAACTTGTGCCTTCTGGTTTTAGACATGTCTGCTATGGGGAAAAGATTCTCACAATCTACCCTGTTTACGAATATCACATTTGCATACCTCAGTCAGATCCCAACCCCCAGCCTCCTCTGCATCAAGGAAAACAAACCCAGTCTACCCACTTGCTCCACATATTTGAGGCTCATCATCCCAGGCAACATCCTGGTGAATTTCTTCTGCACATTGTCCAGTGTAATTATGCCCTTCTGATAATGTGGCAACCAGAACTATACACAGAATTCCATCCGTGGCCTAGCCAATGTTTTATAAAGATGTAAAAAGACTTCCTTGCTCCTATATTCTATGCCCTAGCTAATGAAGCTATGCATACACTGCATATGCCTTCTTCCCTACCCTGCTTACCTGTGTTGACTCCTTCAGGGACTAATGGACCTGTACACCAAGGTCCCTTTGTTACTCAGTATGTACTGAGGAACCTACCTTTTGCTGTATGTATCCTTTCTTTATTAGACCTTCCAAAATGCAACACCTCACATTTATCAGGATTAAATTCTATGTGCTATTGGTCTGTCCAATTTACCAGCTGATCAACTTCAAACTATAGTTTGAGATTAGCCTTCTCACGATCATAAACAGTATCAATTTTCATGTCATCTGTAAACTGACTTTCGACATTCACATCCAACTTGTTAACATAGATAATAAATAGCAAGGGTCCCATCACCAATTCCTATGGCGCATCGCTGATCACAAGAGTCTGGTCACAAAAAAACAAACCTCTACCTTTACCCTTTGCTCCCTCTTTGCAAGACAGTTTTGGATCCAATTTGTCAAATTCCTTTGGATCCCATAGGCTCTCATGATTTTTGACCAGCCTTCCATGGAGCACCTTGTCAAAGGCCTTAGTGAAGTCCCTGTAAACCACATCAACTGCACTATCCTCACCAATGTATTCAGTCAGCTCTTTGAAAATTTCAGTGAAATGAGACAGGATCTCTCTCTTTTTAACAAATCCATGTTGATTCCCTGATCAATCTCTTCCTTTCCAAGTGTTGATTTATTCTATCCCTTGGAATCTTTTCCAAAATTTCTCTATTTCTGGCAGTTCATCTGTGGCTAGTGATGGATTAAATATCTCTGTCAAAGCCCCAGTCATCTCCACCCTTGCCTCCCACAGGAGTCTAGGATAACATTCATCAGGTTCTGGGGTTTTGTGCATCTTTATGTCTATCTAAAACCTCATTAATTTGAACATGTTCTGGAACCTCAATATCCCAACTGAAATCTCTAGCAACAATGGCTTTTTCATTTGTGAATACAGTCAGGAAATATTCATTTAAGATCTCACCCATGTCCACTGGCTCCAAGCACAGGTTGCCCCAGTGGTCTCTCACAGACCCCACTCTTTCCATAGGGAGTAATCCTCCTATGCTTAACATAATTGTGAAGCACCTAAATCTTATCTGCCAAATACATTTTGTGGTCCTTCTTTGCCATCCTATCTTCTTTGAAGTGGTCTCTACACCTTTTATACTTCTTAAAGGCCACTCCTGTCTTTAATGCACCATTCCTAACATATGCTCCCTTCTTTTTCTTTCTCAAACTCTCAACACCTCTTGACATCCAGCGTTCTGTTCTCTGACCCTTCAGTCTAAGAGGCAATCTTTCTGGTTTCTCTTTACAAGAGCTCAAAATGAAATCACAACCATAGAACTGTCTCCCATTATGCAACAATGGGTTTTTTTAACATCATGCACAGGTCGGTTTGACTTGGGAGTTGGTTTGACATCTTTTATTGTGCACTATGTAACCACTGCATTATTACACTCAGGATGAATCATGAACAACTTGTGGCAAAACCACTCTAAATCTACTGAACCATAACCTAAGATTGACTACAGGGAAATAATATTGTAGATAAATGTCAACTTACATTAGGTTTCTGCAGGATACCCTGAGTGAATCAAGTTTTGTCTTCATTGATCTGTGTGAGTGGGCTGTAGGAGCTGTTTTGCCCTGACCTCAATTTGCCTGCCTCAAAGTGACAGTAATCTGAAACGTGACAGGACTTACAACAAATATCTTCCTCCACATTTTAGCTGGATTTTCTTTTTATTAAATTCAATACATAGTAAGTTAATTATTTTCTGGGATATCTCTGCACAGTTGGAATTACTGGACTCCGACTGGTTAAGCCACTCAGCACAAACTCACACAGACAGAGGAATTAAAACCGAATGACCTTTTATAGAAACCAACAGTTCAGCACCCCCCCATTGGTACCAATCTGACACTTACTGCTGACTGAAATGATTTATAAGTGCCGGCGTTGGACTGGGGTGGACAAAGTCAAAAATCACACAACACCAGGTTATTTGGAAGCGCTAGCTTTTGGAGCGCTGCTCCTTCATCAGATGGTTCATCAGCAACCACCTGATGAAGGGACAGCAATCTGAAAGCTGGTGCTTCCAATTAAGGCAAAAGTGAGGATTGCTGGAAATCAAAGTCTAGATTAGAGTGGTTCTGGAAAAGCACAGCAGGTCAGCAGCGTCCGAGGAGCAGGAAAATCGATGTTTCAGGCAAAAGCCCTTGCTCATCGATTTTCCTGCTCCTCAGATGCTGCCTAACCTACAGTGCTGCCAAATGAACCTATTGGACTATAACCTGGTGTTGTGTAATTCTTATCTTCAGGTTTGAAAAGCACACTGCACTCACACTTGTGGAAAGAAGGTGTTCAGCTTGACAGGCTGACTGAAAGCTTCTCCATCACAGCTCTAATGAAAAGTCATTGAGGTACAACATCAATTTAGTTTCTCCCACTGCAGGTGTGACCTGGACCCATGGAATATTTCCACAATTCTCTGACTACATTTCAGATTTTCAGCATCTACGTTTGTCATGTGGTCACTTATGTTTGACCCTTGGCTGACCACGCAAACAGGGCGGATTTGAAATGACAAGGAACAAGTGGCTTTAAGTCCCAGATCAGAGGCACATTTACATTGCCAAACTGGTCCTACCCTTTGAATAAGTATAGAACCGAAGGAGCCTGGATGGTCTGAACCTGCTGAGATTTTCCAGCATGTTCTCTTTTGGTTTCAGATTCCAGCAACCACAGTAATTTGCTTTTATTTTGGTCTAAAACTTTGTTTGCATTATGCAGCTTCATCCATCCAAGTAAGTGGGGAATATTCTCCCAAATCCTTGATTTGCGGCTTGTAGATGGTGAACTAGTTTTGGAGAGTCTGGAGGTAAGTTACTCGGGGCAGGTTCGTTAGCCTCTGATCTGTTTGTATGACCAGGCCAGTTCAGTTTCTGGTCAATGGTAATTCCCAGGATATTGATTGTGGGTCATTCAGGCAAGGGACCAGATAATCAAATATCCTAGCTCAATGGGCAGGGAATCCAATCACAGTTATGTCAGTCATAAAAACAAGATCACACCATGGTTCTGAGGAAATTGATCCCAGCCTGAAAAACTACGCCATGTTCTTCGTGACCTGCAACACATTATCAATGAGGATGAGCACCTCACCAAGACTTTCCCCACACCTCCACTACTTGCCTTTAAACAACCGCCAAACCTCAAACAGATCATTGTTCGTAGCAAACTGCCTGGCTCTCAGGACAACTCCATACAACCCTGTCACGGTAGGTGCTGCAAGACGTGTCAGAGTGTGGACATAGATACCACTATTATGTGTGGGGACACCTCCCACCTTGTACACGGCAAGTATTCATGTGACTCAGCCAACGTTGTCTATCTTATACGTTGCAGGCAAAGATGCCCGGAGGCATGGTACATTGGGGAAACCGAGCAAAGGCTACGACAACGGATGAATGGGCACCGCACAACAATCAACAGACAGGAGTGTTCCCTCCAAGTTGGGGAACACTTCAGTGGTCCAGGACATTCAGCCTCAGACCTTCGGGTGACTATCCTTCAAGGCGGACTTCGGGACAGGCAACAGCAAAAAGTGGCCAAGCAGAGGCTGATAGCTAAGTTTGATACACATAGGGAGGGCCACAACCCGAGACCTTGGGTTCATGTCACATCACAGGTGACCACCATTGCACTGCGCACGCGCACACACACACACACACACACACACACACACACACACACACACACACACACACACACACACACACACACACACACACACAACCTTACAGACACACACACTCCCATACTCATGTATGCACCCCCTCACAGACTTAAGACACTCTGCACTCACTACACACACACACACATACACTTTCTCACACTCACAACCCCCAACCCAGACACACACACATAGACAAAGACCCACATGCACACATATATTTTGTGGGATGAATTTGTACTTGCAGGGTTACATTGTACTTTGCTCAAAAACTGCATGCATTCATGTAAAACTCCGTTATCTCACTTTTTAGATTAGAATCAATCTGTTGTGGTTCTGCTCGCTGAGCTGGAAGTTTTTGCTGCAAACGTTTCGTTCCCTGGCTAGGGAACATCATCAGTGCTGTTGGAGCCTCGTGTGAAGCGCTACTTTGATGTTTCTTCCGGTATTTGTATTGGTTTGTTCTTGCCGTTTCCGGGTGTCAGTTTCAGCTGTAGTGGTTTGTATATGGTGTCCAGGTCAATGGGTCTGTTGATGGAGTTTGGGGATGAATGGCATTCATCCCCAAACTCCATCAACAGACACATTGACCTGGACACCATAGACAAACCACTACAGCTGAAACTGACACCCGGAAACGGCAAGAACATCCATCAACAGACACATCGACCTGGACCCCACATACAAATCACTGCAGCTGAAACTGACACCCGGAAGCGGCAAGAACAAACCAATACAAATACCGGAAGAAACATCAAAGCAGCGCTTCACACGAGGCTCCAACAGCACTGATGATGTTCCCTAGCCAGGGAACAAAACGTTTGCAGCAAAAACTTCCAGCTCGGCGAGCAGAACCACAACAATGGATACCCGAGCTACAAATCTTCAATCAGATTTTAGAATCAATCTAAACATCATGGCATAGACAGAGAACATAGGGGGCTAACACCTTCAACATATTGTGTAGCTATCACCCATTGTTAATTGCTAACCTGAGAATGCAACTTTTAGAAAACAGGTTTTGTGATTTACACATGAAAGAAGTGAGACAATCATTTTTCAATGTATAATTTCAGTTACATCACACTGTAAATTTTTGCTATAAATTCTGTGTGTTACGACCGAGCCCTCTACTATCACCTGATGAAGGAGCGATGCTCTGAAAGCTAGTGTGCTTCCAATTAAACCTGTTGAACTATAACCTGGTGTTGTGTGATATTTAACCTTCAGAGAAATGTAAAGCTGATGGGAGGACATTACAGAGGCAACATGAACGAACGTGGTACAATGCTGGATTCATGGATAAATAAAAGCAAAATGCTATGGATGCTGGGGTTCTGAAATAAAGATGCAAATGTGTTGCTGGTCAAAGCACAGCAGGTTAGGCAGCATCTCAGGAATAGAGAATTCGACGTTTCGAGCATAAGCCCTTCATCAGGGAACTGGAACTATTGAGCAAGTCTGGCAGCAGCTATAGAGTCAGAGAGTCAGAGAGATGTACATCATGGAAACAGACCCTTCGGTCCAACTCGTCCACGCTGACCAGATATCCCAACCCAATCTAGTCCCACCTGCCAGCACCCAGTCCATATCCATCCAAACCCTTCCAATTCATATACCCATCCAAATGCCGCTTAAATGTTGCAATTGTACCAACCTCCACAACATCCTCTGGCAGCTCATTCCATACACCCTCTGTGTGAAAATGTTGCCCCTTAGGGCTCTTTTATATCTTTCCCCCCTCACCCTATGCCCTCTAGTTCTGGACTCCCCGACCCCAGGGAAAAGACTTTGCCTATTTATCCTATCCATGTCCCTCATAATTTTATAAACCTCTATAACGTCACCCCTCAGCCTCTGACGTTCCAGGGAAAACAGCCCCAGCCTGTTCAACCTCTCCCTATAGCTCAGTTCCTCCAACCCTGGCAACATCTTTGCAAAATCTTTTCTGAACCCTCTCAAGTTTCACAACATCTTTCCAATAGGAAGGAGACCAGAATTGCATGCAATATTCCAACAGTGGTCTAACCAATGTCCTGTACAGCCGCAACATGACCTTCCAACTCCTGTATTCAATACTCTGACCAATAAAGGAAATCATGCCAAACGCCTTCTTCACTATCCTGTCTACCTGCGACTCCACTTTCAAGGAGCTATGAACCTGCACTCCAAGGTCTCTTTGTTCAGCAACACTCCCTAGGGCCTTACCATTAAGTGTATAAGTCCTGCTAAGATTTGCTTTCCCTAAATGCAGCACCTCGCATTTATCTGAATTAAACTCCATCTGCCACTTCTCAGCCCATTGGCCCATCTGGTCCAGATCCTGTTGTAATCTGAGGTAACCCTCTTCACTGTCCACTACACCACCAATTTTGGTATTATCTGCAAACTTACGAACTATACCTCTTATGTTCGTATCCAAATCATTTATGTAAATGACAAAAAATAGAGGGCCCAGCACCAATCCTTGTGGCACTCCACTGGTCACAGGCCTCCTGTCTGAAAAACAACCCTCCACCACCATCCTCTGCCTTCTACCTTTGAGCCAGTTCTGTATCCAAATGGCTAGTTCTCCCTGGATTCCATGAGATCCAACCTTGCTAATCAGTCTCCCATGGGGAATCTGGTCAAACACCTTACTGAAGTCCATATAGATCACATCTACTGCTCTGCCCTCATCAATCTTCTTTGTTACTTCTTCAAAAAACTCAATTAAATTTGTGAGACATGATTTCCCACGCACAAAGCCATGTTGACTATCCTGAATCAGTCTTTGCCTTTCCAAATACATGTACATCCTGTCCCTCAGGATTCCCTCCAACAACTTGCCCACCACTGAGGTCAGGCTCACTGGTCTATAGTTCCCTGGCTTGTCTTTACCACCCTTCTTAAACAGTGACACCACGTTTGTCAACCTCCAGTCTTCAGGCACCTCACCTGTGACTATCGATGTTACAAATATCTCAGCAACAGGCCCAGCAATCACTTCTGTAGCTTCCCACAGAGTTCTAGGTTATACCTGATCAGGTCCTGGGGATTTATCCACCTTTAACCATTTCAAGACATCCAGCACTTCCTCCTCTGTAATCTGGACATTTTGCAAGATTTCACCATCTATTTCCTGACGGTATATATCTTCTATATCCTTTTCCACAGTAAATACTGATGCAAAATATTCATTTAGTATCTCCCCCATTTTCTGTGGCTCCACACAAAGGCCACATTGCTGAACTTTGAGGGGGCCTATTTTCTCCCTAGTTACCCTTTTGTCCTTAATATATTTGTAAAAACCCTTTGGATTCTCCTTAATTCTATTTGCCAAAGCTACCTCATGTCCCCATTTTGCCCTCCTGATTTCCCTCTTAAGTATACTCCTACTTTCTTTATACTTTTCTAAGGATTCACTCGATCTATCCTGTCTATACCTTACATATGCTTCCTTCTTTTTCTTAACCAAACCCTCAATTTCTTTAGTCATCCAGCATTCCCTATACGTATTGGCCTTCCCTTTCACCCTGACAGGAATATGCTTTCTCAGGATTCTTGTTATCTCATTTGTGAAGGCTTCCCATTTTCCAGCCGTCCCTTTACCTGCGAACTTCTGCCTCCAATCAGCTTTCAAAAGTTCTTGCCTAATACCATCAAAATTGGCCTTTCTCCAATTTAGAACTTCAACTTTTAGATCTGGTCTATCTTTTTCCATCACTATTTTAAAACGAATAGAATTATGGTCGTTGGCCCCAAAGTGCTCTCCCACTGACACCTCAGTCACCTGCCCTGCCTTATTTCCCAAGAGTAGATCAAGTTTTGCACCTTCTCTAGTAGGTCCATCCACATACTGAATCAGAAAATTGTCTTATACACACTTAAGAAATTCCTCTCCATCTAAACCTTTAACACTATGGCAGACCCAGTCTCTGTTTGGAAAGTTGAAATCCCCTACCATAACTACCCTATTATTCTTACAGATAGCTGAGATCTCCTTACAAGATTGTTTCTCAATTTCCCTCTGACTATTGGGGGGTCTATAATACAATCCCAATATGGTGACCGTCCCTTTCTTATTTCCCAGTTCCACCCAAATAACTTCTCTGGATGTATTTCCGGGAATATCCTCCCTCAGCACAGCTGTAATGCTATCCCTTATCAAAAATGCACATCCCTGAGCCATGTTTCTGTAATTGCTATGATATCCCAGTCCCATGTTCCTATCCATGCCCTGAGTTCATCTGCCTTCCCTGTTAGGCCCCTTACATTGAAATAAATGCAGTTTAATTTATTTGTCCTACCTTGTCCCTCCGTGCCCTGACTGTTTGACTCACTTCTGTTCTCAGCTGTACCCGTCTCAGATTGATCTCTTCCCTCACTATCTCCCTGGGTCCCCCCCCCACCTTACTAGTTTAAATCATCCCGTGGAGTTCTACCAAATTTCCCTGCCAGTATATTAGTCCCCTTCCAATTTAGGTGCAATCCGTCCTTCGTGTAAACGTCACTTTTACCCCAAAAAAAGATTCTAATGATTCAAAAATGTGAATCTTTCTCGCATACACCAGCTCCTCAGCCATGCATTCATCTGCTCTATCCTCCTATTCCTGCCCTCAGTTGCTCGTAGCACTGGGAGTAATCCAGATATTACTACCCTTGAGGACCTCCTTTTTAAATTTCTGCCTAACTCTCTGTAATCTCCCTTCAGAATCTCAACCTTTTCCCTTCCAATATCGCTGTTTCCAATGTGGACAATGACCTCCTGCTGGTCCCTCTCCCCCGTGAGAACATTCTGCACCGTCTCTGAGACATCCTTGATCCTGGCACCAGGGAAACAACACACTATTATGCTTTTTCTCTGCTGGCCACAGAAACGTCTGTCTGTACCTCTGACTGCAGAATCCCCTAACACAATTGATCTCTTGGAAGCTGACATACCCCTCGTTGCATTAGAGCCAGTCTCAATACCAGAAACTTGGCTGTTCGTGCTACGTTCCCCTGAGAATCCATCACCCCCTACATTTTCCAAAACAGCATACCTGTTTTAAATGGGTATAGAGTAAGAGTCAAATCTGACTATTCTTTGGATAACGAGCTGAGATAACTGTGACCTTTAACAGTACTGCTGAAACAACTAACTGAAATGATTTACTGAGTTCCTAGAAAAAGTTAGTTTTCAGTATATACAGACTTCCAGACAGCTATTTTATTTTTCATATTGAAATTTGCAATTATTTTAATCGAGAAGCACAATTCTTTGGAGACTGATTTTATCCTTTTCAAGTTCTGAATTGCTTGGAAAAATTCAACAAATGTCATATTTCCTTTCACAATGCATGCTTTAAATTGAGAGCACAATGAGCTGTAAAGTTCCCAAGTAGCTCCCTCTGTTTTGTCACCACAGGGACAATAACCTTTCTATTGTCGTTAGCTGGCGGGGAAAGCAATGATAAAATGACATGCATCTTCTTCAGAGCTTACCATAAAGAAAATTCCTGAGACAGACACAAGGAGTCGACTGAGTTTATCGAGAAATGGCTGGAATGGTTCTGGCTTTCCTGTAATGGGGTTCACACGCTCCTTTTTGGAATATTTCGCTTCAAACTGAGGGCGGAGTTCTTCCTGTGACAAAGGAACAACAATATCATTATGGGGGATTTTCGACAGTGCTACACATTATGAAAGCTATTTCCTTTCTAAGTTGCAGAGATTCCACTTGTAAAATTGGGAAATAAAGTTATAAAATTGGGGTGACATGGGGGCTCAGTGGTTAGCACTGCTGCTTCACAGCACCAGGGTCCCAGGTTCGATTCCATCCTTGAGGAGAAAGTGAGGTCTGCAGATGCTGGAGATCAGAGCTGAAAATGTGTTGCTGGAAAAGCGCAGCAGGTCAGGCAGCATCCAATGAGCAGGAGAGTCGACGTTTCGGGCATTCCTGAAGAAGGGCTTATGCCCGAAACGTCGATTCTCCTGCTCTTTGGATGCTGCCTGACCTGCTGCGCTTTTCCAGCAACACATTTTCAGCTCGATTCCATTCTTGGGTGACTGTTTGTGTGGAGCTTGTACATTCTCTCCATGTCTGTGTGGGTTTGCTCTGGTTTCCTCCCACAGTCTGTAGATGTGCGGGTTAGGTGGATTGGCCTTGCTAAATTGCCCAGTGTCCAGGGACATGTAGGCTAGGTGAGTTAGCCATGGGAAAATACAGGGATAGGGTAGGTCTGGGCAGGGTATTCTTCGGAGCGTTGGTGTGGACTAGATGGATTGAACGGCCTGCTATAGGATTCCATGAAGTGTGGTGAACTGTGTTAAAAGGATGCTATTATCTAGCATTGTGCTAATGCCATCAGATGGCTGCCAAAAAGAAAAGTTCCTTTAAAAGCACATCATGAACAGCGCAGCATTGTTGACCTTGTCTGGATTTTCTTCAACAGGTCACTGAAACGGAATTTTATTCATTCATTCACGGTATGTGACCATCGCTAGCTAGGTCAGCATTTCTTCCCTGTCCTTAATTTCCCTGGCGGTGGTGTGCTGCCCCTGCAGGCCTTGTGGTGTAAGTACAGCCACAGAGCTGTTAGGGAAGGATTCCCAGGACTTTGATCCACTGAAAGCAAAGGGAAAGAAATATAGGTCCCGGCAGGATGGGGTATGATTTGGAGTTTAAAGGAAGTGATGTTCCCAGGCATCTGCCTCTCTTATAAAGGTCCTGGATTTGGAAGGTGCCGGGAGGGAGCCTTGGGGAGTTGGTGTAGAACTTCTTGTTGATGCCACACCCTGCTGTCAGTGTGCTGGTGGCGGAGAGGAATGGATGTTGAAAGTCATGGAACAGGATGCCTTCCTAGTGGGCTGCTCTGTCCTGAATGGTTTACGTGTTTCTGGAGTTGTACTCATCCAGACAAATGCAGACCATTCCATCACATTGCTGACTTGTACCTTGCAATAGGCGAAAAGCCTTTGAGGATTCAGGGGTGTTACTCTTGGCTGAATTCCCAACGTCTGCCCAATTAGGTTTTGTTTTAGACAATGGTGACTCTCAGGGTATTTTTGCTTGGGAATCTAACAATGGCACTACCATGCAAGGAGAGGTTATTACCCAACTAGCCTGTCCCAAACTGCTCCTAGGGCTGTGGCAGAATTTTCAGTTCAACCTGCAGAATGGTTCAAACTTGCTGATATCCAAATTTGCTGATGACAAATACATAGGTGGCATTGTGGAGAGTGTAACTGATACCATATATTGGTAGGGATATTGGTAGACTTGGTGAATGGGCAAAACTATGGCAGATGGATTTTAATGTAAGCAAATGTGAGGTTATCCATTTTAGACTGAAGAAGAGTAATATCAGAGTACTTTCCAGAGTAAAATTAAATACAATGGATGTCCAAAGAGACTCAGGGTGGATTCTGGTGCATAGATCTTTAAGATGCATAACTGCAGAAAGTAATCAAAAAAGCTAACGGAAAGATGGCCTGTATCTCTAGAGGACTTCCTATCAGAAGGATGTTGTGAAACATTAAAGCTTTCAGAAAAGATTTACAAGGATGTTGACAGGGTTGGAGGATTTGAGCTATCAGGAGAGGTTGAATAGGCTGGGGCTGTTTTCCCTGGAGCATCAGAGGCTGAGGGGTGATCTTATAGAGGTTTATAAAATCAAGAGGGGCATGGATAGGGGGAATAGGCAAAGTGTTTTCCCTGGGTTGGGGAGTCCAGAATTAGCGGCCAGGGGTTTAGGATGAGAGGAGAAAGATATAAAAGAGACCTAAGGGGCAACTTTTTCATGCAGAGGGTGATACGTGTATGGAATGAGCTACCAGAGGAAGTGGTGGAGGCTAGTAAAATTGCAACATTTAAAAGGCATCTGAATGGGTATTTGGATAGGAAGGGTTTGAAGGGATATAGGGCAGGTGCTGGCAGGTGCGACTAGATTGGGTTGGGATATCTGCTCGACATGGAGAGTTGGACTGAAGGGTCTGTTTCCGTGCAGTACATTTCTATGATTCTATTACTGGAGTATATAGGCGCAGAGGTTATACTACACTTATACAAAAACTTAGTTAGTCTCCACTAGGAGTACTGTGAACAGTTTCTGCACAGCACACTTTGGGAAGGATATGTTGGCCTTGGAGGGATAACTATGTACATGTACAGGATGATATTTGGACTTCAGGAGTTAAGCAATGGACAAAGATGACACAATTTAGGCCTGTTTTCTTTATCATTTAGAAGGCTAAGGGGTGATCTATGCAAAGATGCTAATAGGTGGAGACAAGGTAGATAAAGATGTACTTTTCACTGGTTGGGAGTTCTGGAATTAGGGTGCACAGTCTGAGAATTAGAGCTAGATCATCCAGAAGAGATGTTAGGAAGCACCTCGACACAAAAGCGATGAAAGAGGTTCAAAACTCTCTTCCACAAGTGGAAGTGGGAACAAAGTCGGTTGATAGATTTAAAATCCGAGATAGACAAATTTTTTTGTTAAGGAAAGGTATTATGGGATATGGGTCAAAGGCAGGAATATGGATTTAGGCCACAGACTAGTCATGAATAGTGGGACAGGCTCAAAGGGTTGAGTGGCCTCACTCTATTCCTATGTTCCTAGAACACACTAACATTTCTATGAGACTGATGATATAGCAGAAGTAAACACTGGGGGTCGGTGGAGAGAGACATGCTGTGGAATGCTTCTTTCTTTAGCAACATTCATGTTCTATGAGGCCAAGCAAATACAAGTGGAACAGTTTCAGGAAGAAGATGGACAATTTATAAATTATCCACTTAAGGTTTGACATCATCAGGTTGAAAATTTTTTTGGCCAGAACTGCCCTTGAATTTTGACTTAAATCTGACATCTTCAGCAGATGAGGTCATCAGGACAGAGTGTACTTGCTCCACAAGGATGGAGCTAATCTAGCTAACATCAAACAATTGGGCCAGGCGTGTGCTGATCAATTAGGGAACAAGGGAGGCCTGTGACTGGGAATGGGTCTTCCAAAGCCAAGCCATGATCCATTACCTTTTCCAACTCCCCATCGTGTTATGACCCCTGCTGCTGTTACAACTGGACTAACCAGAACCTAGAGGGTAGTCTGGCTTGACAGATCACAGAGAAATATTTCTTTGATGTCAGTTTTTCACTGAAACATAGGCACACAAGACTGCAGCTTCTCTTCAACAATAAAGCAGGAATCTATTACTCAAAATGAAAACAATAAGCAACCAAGCTGCCTAAATCTATCGAACATCATTTGAAATACCTTAAAACACTGGAAAAACAGAGGGATGAATTGCATTTCTTAGGCTGTGCCAGGCTAGTTGAGTTTTCTGGAAGGATTCTCTCTGTGAGACCTAGTCTTGTCACATCTTACCAAATTCACCTTGTTAACAACTTACTTCATTCCTATGGCACCCCATGCGTCCAATTCTATTTCTATTCTACCACCCACAATACCCACAACATATTACCACTGCCAGGTTTTTTTGGAGTAGATCAGTACTCCCGACATGCTGCCATCTTTAAAAGATCCCATAATGCACCTTGCAATGCACTAGCAGTTTGCAGCTTCCTGATCTTTTCCACAGACAAGGGGAACACTGGCATCCTGCTTTGTGGGCAGGGACCTGGATGCGATGGCAGATGGGGTGGCACACAGGAGGGTCATGCCTTCCCCGAGGACCAGCAGTGGATGCCCCAGTACCAACCCTGCCCACCTGGGAGGCCTGTCACCAGAGTCAGTGCAGTCTGAGGTTTTTGGAGGAATGCCCAGTAATGTTGGAAAGAAGGCAATGTCCTTCTACAGTCTGTCAGTGCACATTCATTTTGACTCTTTTTCGCTGCTCCTTCCCATCCAAGGCTCATGCTCTATCACACTCACTGTGGCCTGCAACAGCTTCCCTCACTCACAGTCACCCACCCTAAACCCTGCCACCATTCACGCTGCATGCCCTCTGCGCTGCCCACTCATGTCTGGGACGCCTCACTGCCTGCACCAACAGTGCCATCCACTTTCGTCAACCATAATATCTGCCTTGCTCTGATTCCAAAAGAAAAACTACCCACAATAGGGCCAGAAATGCCCAGGTGGATAGAAGGCTGCCCATCCCTTCCCTCCTTCAGTGGCACGGTTGCTCAGTAGTTAGCACTGCAGCCTCACAGCACCAGGGACTTGGGCTCAAATCCAGCCTTCGGCAACTGTCTGTGTGGACAGTTTGTGTGTCTGCGTGGGTTTCTTCTGGGTGCTCTGGTTACCTCCCACACTCCAAAGGATGTGCAGGTCAGGTGGATTGGCCAGCCTAAATTGCCAGTAGTGTCCAGGAGTGTGCAGGCTAGGTGGGTTAGCCGTGGGAAATGCAGGGTTACAGGGCCAATGGTAAGTCTGGATGGGATGCTGTTTGGAGGTGGACTCAGTGGGCTGAATGGCCTGCTTCCACTTTGTAGGGATTCTATTCTCTGATTCTTACCCCTTACGAGGAAACAATTTCGAGTTTGACCATCCTAAGTGGCTGACTGACCGTGTCCAACCCCCGGACTGGTATTGGTGGCTGACCATCACTTACTGTGCCAGGACCCCCTGAGCCTCTTGACTTGACTGAGGACTATTGCCATCTATGAGAATTCTACTGGTTTTATGACAGTGAAAAATAGCATGGCCATACAGTGGTAGTGTGAGCCCAGTATCTCTAGTTATGGGGTCAAGGTCCAAAAAGACAAGGAAGGGGTGCTGTGAGCAATTGGGTAGGCAGAATGTGAGTGGGCACTAAGACAGCAAGCTCAGAAATACAGCCTAGTCTGGTCATGAGCTGGGTATGTGTCTCTAAGTACAAAGTGTCTTTGCTGCAGTATTACAATGAGGTACAATGCTGATGTGCAGATTAGATTAGATTACTTACAGTGTGGAAACAGGCCCTTCGGCCCAACAAGTCCACACCGACCCGCTGAAGCGCAACCCTCCATACCCTTACATTTACCCCTTACCTAACACTACGGGCAATTTAGCATGGCCAATTCACCTGACCCGCACATCTTTGGACTGTGGGAGGAAACCAGAGCACCCGGAGGAAACCCACGCAGACACGGGGAAAACGTGCAAACTCCACACAGTCAGTCGCCTGAGTCGGGAATTGAACCCGGGTCTCAGGCGCTGTGAGGCAGCAGTGCTAACTACTGTGCCACCCACTAACATGTGCACTGTAAGTGGATAAGATATGTGCAATGAGAGTTCTGACAATATCGGATGTCCTTGTTCATGGCTCTGGGTTGTGTGTAGCTGGTTCCCACGGAGATGTTGACGTCTGGTGTCTTACATGGACTTGGAGCAAGTCCGGAGCTGAAATCGCAGGTACAAGCGCTTATTTATAGTCATAGAGTCATAGAGATGTACAGCATGGAAACACACCCTTCAGTCCAACACATCCATGCTGACCACATATCCTAAGTTAATCGAGTCCCATTTATCAGCACTTGGCCCATATCCCTCTTAACCCTTACTCTTCATATACCCATCCAGCTGCCTTTTAACTGTTGTAATTGTACCAGCCACAACACGCTTCCCCTGGCAGCTCAATCCATACACGCACAACCCTCTGTGTGAAAAAGTTACCGCTTAGGTCCCTTTCATATCTTTCCCTTCTCACCTTAAACCTATGCCCTCTGGCACTGGACTTCTCTATCCTTGACTATTCACCCTAGCTATGTCCCTCATGATTTTAAAAACTTCTATAAAATCACCCCTCAGCCTGCGATGCTCCAGGGAAAATAGTCTAGCCTGTTCGGCCTCTGCCTGTAGCTGAAAACTCCAACCCAAGCAACATCCTTGCAAATCTTTTCTGAACCCTTTCAAGTTTCACAACATTTTAATCATTGGCATCTAGCTTGCTCACAGTAAATGGTATGATAGAAAGCTGCTCATTAATGGGGTAAGATGCACAATTAATAAGGCCATTAACAAACAATGATCCATGCCCCTTAACATGGAACTGGTTACTCCCAATGGGAATCACAAATCTACTTCCAGAACTCAGTTAAAAGTTGTTCCTTGTGTCAGATTGCCTTCACTGGACTCATCATGTGGTTTCACCACATTTCTCACCATAGCCCATATAATTGGTGCTCCCATAAAATAAAATTCCATCCAAAGATGCAACTATTCTGCAACATAAGCATTTTCCAGCATTTTAGATCCTGTATATCAGATCTTTTGGCTTGCTTATCTCCTGTTCTTTCCTGTAATCTGTAAAATCTTCTTGCAAAACTGTTCACAAAGCTGATGTCTTCGACTTGCTTGTGTTTTTTTTTCACTAATTGCTGACTTCTAACCTATTATAAACCCGCTTGTCGACAAACATATTTTCCATGACCAATAAGTCTTGGCATGGATTTGAAACTGGAGTTTCTGGACTCAGAGTCGGGATGATATGACTGTCCCACAAAACCTCGTGCTAAGACATAAACTTCACCCCAGTGGGGAATTAAATTCCTATGTGACGTTCAGGAAGGCCAACTAATGTACAAGTGAAGAGTCATCACAGTCCTTTTTACATGGGCCCAAGATACTTAGATAATCAACTGATTCCCTTTATCTATTCATCCTTAAACTTAACTCTACAACTAGCATTACATTAAATCAACTTTTTTCCCTATTCCATGCTTTTGGAAAATTCCTGGTGCTCAATTTGTGCTTGACATTTCATTAAAGGTTTTTCAAACTTACCTCTTCCTCTTCCCAGTCTATTAGGTCCCAATCATAAGTGAGAACAGCTCGACGCCTTTTCCAGAACTCCAGGAACACTGTGGCTGTAATTATACAAATATAAGATTAGAGACTCTTATATCCGCTGCTGCTGCCATTACTGCTCAAGACCCGTGACTGAAATCCAGCTTGACAGATCATATTTTGTTTTATTTAGAGGTGGTCATTCTCTGAAACATAAGCGTGTCAGGTTTCAGATTTGGTTTTGACAATAAAACAGAAGTTTAATGAAGATAAAACAGAACAAATGAATCTATTTCCATATACCACTGTTTGGAAGATCTCAAAATACACAAAACCAAAACAAAATCAAATCATAATTTCAAATACAAGGGGTGAGTTCCCTTCTGTATTACATCTATAGGTTTGAATTAATTGATTCTTTCAATTCATCGTCTTGAAAATTTGATTGCTATTTTCCTTGATCATTCACAAAACTGACCTGAAACTCTCTTAGGTTCAAATAACCCCTTCAAGATTCTCATAGAACATTTCTGGTCAAAAATTTTCAAACAAATTAATTTTAAATATTTCCTGTCTCCATCATGCAGCCTCAGTCAATTAGAATCATAGAATCCCTAGAGTGTAGAAACAGGTCATTTGGCTCATTGAGTCCACATCGACCCTCCCAAGCGCATCCCACCCAGACCCAACCCCCTACCCCATCCCTGTAACCCCGCATTTCTCATGGCTAATCCACTGAACCTACACATCTCTAGACACTATGGGCAATTTAGCAAGGCCAATCCACCTAACCTACACATTTTCCGACTGTTGGGGAAAAACTGGAGTACCCTGAGGAAACCCACACAGACACGGGAGAATGTCCAAACTCCACACAGACCATCACCCGAACCTGGAATCAAACCCGGGTCATTGGCGTTGTGAGGTAGCAGCACTAACCACTGAGCCACCATTACACACGGTTCGTCTGCAAATTGTCCCTAAAGGTTTCCAATCTATGAGTTTTTCGTGGCAAAAAATCAAATATTGTTCCTCTTAAAATAATATAATAAAACTCTCACAATATAAACAAATTTACATTATCACCCAAGATGGGTACCAGTCACCTCCCGCCTGACACATATTGGTTTTCAGTCGAGAGTGTGATGCTGGAACAGCACAGTAGATCAGGCAGCATCCGAGGAGCAGGAAAAGCGACGTTTTGGTCACAACCCCTTCCTGATTAAGGGCTTTTGCCCGAAACGTCGATTTTCCTGCCTCTCAGATGCTGCCTGACCTGTTGTGCTTTTCCAGCACCACACTCTCAACTCTAATCTCCAGCATCTGCAGTCCTCACTTTCAACATATTGGTTTTAAACCAGGGCTCCAGAAAGAGTGACATGTTTATTACTAAACCCTCTCATACAGATAAAGGAATACTAACATGCCATGAGATCAAAATCTAAACTCTACAATAAAATATATTAATATATAAATCATACCCTTTATCACAACATTTAAAAAAAAAATTGCATTTAAACAGCATCTTCCACAAACTCAGAATGCCCCAAAATGCAATAAGACAAATGATCAAATCACTGGTTTTGGGTGTTGGTTGAGGAATAAAGGTGAGGCAGGATATCTGGTGATTTAACCAGGCCTTCTCTGAATGGAACCATGGAGTCATTTACATGGACCTAAGAGAGTAGGCACTAGATAAAGCATTGTTTTAGCATTACTATATATCTAGAGGACAGCATAACCAACCAAAAAGATAAAAATCTAGAGAAAAGAGGGGAGATTGGGAGTGTGAATCTATCGAGAAAGAGACCCTTCCTATTTCAAGAGAAGCATCTAATGGTCTATTTGTGTTGATTTTCTGAGATAAGGAATGAGACATGATGCAAACTTATAATCAAACTTATCTTGACCCTCCTATTGTCAATACAAGTTAAAGAAAGTGTTAAGGAAGCGGCAAGAAAGTGTTAAGGAAAATACGACAAAGTTCATGTGATTATACAAATCTACACAAACATCAATTTGTCATAGTTGGAGCCAAAATTATGTTTCTACCTTCTTATAAGAGCTTAGCAAAACAAAAGAGCAAGTAGATTTAGGTAATAGACCATGTAACATCTGAAATCCACAGCCTCAAGCCAGGGTTCTCAACTGAGGTATTCTGGGGAGGAAGAATTGTCCAAAATGTCTACAGTTACTGATGTAGCCATGAACAGATAAACCTTTGGCAGAGAAACTGGTCCTTCCTAGGCTGTTTCTTCCAAGGGCCTTCACCATCTATGACTTTAGACTTTCACTGAAACATAATGACTCCACAAGGTAGGAGATAAGTCAATGCACCCAAAGCATTGACTCTGTTTCTCTCTCCACAAATGCTGCCTGCTCTGTTGAATTTTTCCAGCAATTTCTCTTTTTATTGCATATTTCCAGCATCCACAGTTCCTTGTTCCTTTTTAGGAACCAACACAATGTCCACAATTTCACCTTCCCCGGGATTTTCGATCAGCTGGCCTCAATTCAGACAAGTAATAAGTGCTTGGCGACTGAAGATTCAGTCCATAGTGTCCTGAAGAATTGTCAATGACTTAAAATGGTAACCCGATTCTCTCTTCACAGGGTGTTGCCTGATCTTGTAGCAAAATCATATCTGACAGCGTCTGTGGAGAGAGAATCAGAGTTTCACGTTTTGCACCCGGTATGTTCTGAAGAGTCAAGCTGGATTCAAACCATCAAGTCTGTTTCTCTTTCCAAAGATGCTGGCAGATCTGCTGGGTTTCTCCAGAATTCTCAGCATTTGATTCTGATTTGCAGCAGTGCTTTTTGCTTTTTTTTAATGTTATTGATAGAAGGTAAACCCGCACTGATGTCACTAAACAATTACAGCTTGTATTTAGTATGTACACTACAATCGGGGAGAGTAGGGGAGGACACCTGTGAAATCTTACAAACACAGCTCCCAGTTCTATGCGACCTGATGTTGTGACCTACATTCTCTGTAAGTCCCTTTCAGCTGAGCAGATCTCTGAGGTGCTTGCATGACATTGAAGTCAATGCATCAACGCAGTGATCAACATGCACAGAACCTCTGAGCACCAAGCAGTTTAGAGGGAATGTTATTCATGATACAGCTCCTTATAAGCATTTTTCAGTAATTTTTATTCACTTAAAGGTGCAGCTAGCCCTTTACCCAACAGACTCATTGAGTGTTCTTGTATATTCCGTTTTCCTTTATTTCCATGTCTTATTTGGTCACTATTGAAGACAATTTTGTTTTAAATTCACTCGTGGAACATGGGTGTCACTGGCTGAGCCAGCATCTGTTGCCTGTCCGTAGTTGCTCTTGAGAAGGTGGTGGTGAGCTGTCTCTTGAACCACTGCAGTCCGTATCCAGGGGTACACCCATGATGCCATTCGGCAGGGCATTGCAGGATTTTGACCCAGCGACATGGAAGGAACGGTGATATATTTCTAAGTCAGGATGGTGAGTGCTTTGGGAGGGTGTTGGTGTTCCCATGTGAATAGCTCAATAAAATAGAGTCTGCCTTTCCAGCTTCATGATGCAGGATGCACACTCCTTTAGAATTCAACTGCCCGTCAGCCATCAAGTTTTGTGTGGCTCAAGTCTGTCAACCATTATCACCGAATAGAGCAGAGTTGTGACCTGATCTATCTTTTTTCTTTCTCACTCAAGAGCAGTCACACCATAAGGAGCAGAACTTGCATGTGACCCAGATGAAATGAAGCACAGCAACAAGGTAACAAAGTGAACTGGAAGATAGGGCTTCCTCTGTCTGAACACAAAGCCTTCCCTGAAGAATATTTAACAGCGATATCAGATGACTGCTTGCAAAAATCTCCCTCAGATACTTCTGGATGCTTCAAAAATTTCAGGGCACTTTGTTGAGCCATCCACCTTTACTTTCATAAAAAGAAATTCCACATTATTAAAATGATATACATTTACAAAGAACTCCTCACATCCTCAATGGAAAAGGGTCAGTGTAATTGAGCTTTAAATGTAAAATGAAACCAAAGGAATAATACAAACAAAAGACAGATTGTCGCGCTGCTCTGTAAGGTTGGGAGGTGGCATAATTATGCTAATAGCTTTGAGCACTCAGTGCTGTTGCCACAGTGATGGTATTATTCCTCATTGCAAGTGTGACCTGCTTTCCCGAATAATGCTCCTTCTCAAGACTTTAAAACACACATCCCTTCACAAAATAATGCATGCATTTAAAATTCAATAATGACAAAAATGATGGATTACGATGCTATATTGTAAACGCATGTCTGTCTCATTAGAACAAGACTGCACCGCCCAGGTGTGGAGGTGCTGGTGTTGGACTGGGGTAGGAAATAGGCAGAAATCACACAACATCAGGTTATAGTCTTCACCTGACGAAGGAGCAGCGCTCCAAAAGCTCTTAATTTTAAATAAATCTGATTATATCATCAAGTGACAAGTTAAAAGAATCATAAACAGTACCGGAAGTGTTACCATGATGGTAAAATTAGTGGAAGCATGACTAAGTTCGGGGTCAGTTAGCTCAGTTGGTTGGAAGGTTGATTTGCAATGCAGGGTGATGTCAGCAGTGCGGATTCAATTCTCATGAAGGTCCTGCCTTCCCTACCTCATCTGAGGAGTGGTTTAACTCAGGTATGACTTTCCATCTGTTAACTCCCTCCATTCCTGATGTGTGTGCTGAATCTATTAAGTGCTGTGGGCCATCAGCAGCAAACAAAATTGTATACTGTGACAATTCTTTAAATATTAATTCTCCTTAATAGGATCACAATGTTATCGAAAGATCCAAAGACCTGGATCCTAAAAGAAATATCTGCTGCTATAAACATTGTGCAGTAAGAAGAAACTCTGAAGTGAGCCAACACTGAAAGCATGTCTTCCCGAATATGTTTCCATTATGACCCCATTTCATGTCACCCCATTGTGAAAATCCTGGGGATATGAGAGTTGTTGAGCACAGTTGACAGAGGTTATGGGACTGTGCCCTTCACGTTGTGCATGGTTAGAAACATTTAAACAGTAGGGATTTTTTGTTTGTAAAGAACACCTACCTTTTCACACACCTTTGTTTTGCAGCAGCAGCAGCAGCAACAATTGGGCCTCAAAGAGCATGGATTGAAATGGGCTTCACAACTCTTGTTGTGAGCCTGAGCTCCAGGGCAACCATCGCTGAAATGAAGCTTGCAACTTCAAAATAATGCCTCATCATCTCACTGGGGGTCACGACCTATAGCTTGTGAAACCCTGTCTTTAGGTTCATTACTTGCTCAGAGGGGAGACTTCATTAAAGGATAGATAGGAATCCAAACCTATTGCAACCTATTTTAATTTCTGTGTGAACACCATTTTAATAATTACAATGGCAAATGGATGACATTCCTCCCATAACCTCTCCCCAAAGCATATCTTTAACGATGTGCATGGCAGAACTGATGGTTGTCTGTTATCTTACATCTCTCCTCATTGTCACTTCTACTGAAGTCAATGGGCGACAGGCTATCACCTAGTTTTACTGATTTCACCAAACCAAGAGGGTGTTTCCTCTGTCTTCAATACTGGGATGATGCAATTAACTTAAAAAAATGCCGAGAAGCAAACACTAGCAGCTGAGAAAGGTGGATTGTCTAACAGGAATAGGATAGTTTCCAGGATCCAAATGCAGCTCTCTCACATTCTCAGAAATTATACAACTTGTGCCCAGGCCTTACTTTCTGCAGCCTGTTTCTTAGAGGGGAGAACAAGCACATTCTTTCTGTGTGTATTTTTAATTTACTGCGGTTAAGCGCTTTGTTTGCAACATTCCAGGACAATGCAGATGAGATTACACATGTAGAAAGTCATGGGTGTGATACTGCAACACCCTAATACAACGTCATCGTTTGAATGAGCTGCCCTTGATGGGAATGTGCACTCCTGACATTGAAATGAAAGCTTCAAATATCATTAAATTAATGTCACTTTCATCCCCTGCTGCAAAGTTTCATATTTGCCTTTATGCTTTGCAGATTTTCTTTCACTTATGTCAAATATATTTTGTCAGTTTTCTTCACAAAAATAACACCAATTACTTTAAATTTATTTTTAAAACTGCATCAGACTTGAAAGGATTTACTTCACATGTTTTCTTCTACACCTTTACAAACTCCACGATTTACTCCATTTGCTTTCACTTTTTTCTGCTCACTTGAGTTTGAAGATAATGAGATAAATAAGTTTCCCTGTTTAAGATCTTTTCCCACCTGGTTCTCATCAGTCTAAACCCTTTTTCATCATACGTCCATCCCACTGTCCATCAGGCTAATCAATGCTACCTGCCTCAAACTGAAATTCTCTGTTTGATCTGTTAATGATTTTCTCATATTTATTCACTTTGTAAGAGAGAATACTGCTGAAGCTTTTTGTATTGCAACCATCAGTAACATGCAAAAGATGTCAAATTTTGAATAATCTTGCTCATTTGTACCACACCGAGGTACTGTTTATACCTTGATCTGGACTCACTCGCAATTGGAACTAGTTCTCTCCCTCATTAAATTCCTTTATCACTTTAAAAATCTCTGTAAGGTTGCTCTTCCTCTTCGAGAGACTAACAAAACCTCCAGCTCAAACCTCCAAATCATTCACAATAGCAGACCATGACCCCACCCTCACATTTAAGTTACGATAATGTCACTCACCCCAAATTCCCTCCTATCCAGTACGAACGCTTGTTAAAATCTCATTCCCTCTCAAATTTTCATTATTTATTTAACACCTATTGATCTAATTGGGCGACTTTCCAAGACTGTGTGAATAGCAAAAGATAACAAGGATGAATATTCCTTTACTTCCAAATGTTTCAACTATCCAACAAGTGTATGCACATCAGCTGATTAATAAACAAGGCCTTTAAATAGTTGGCTACAAATGTTGTTGCACTGTTGTCAACTTCCAAAACAAATTTCACAATTTCAGCAGCTTTGGGAGTATTTGTGAACAGAAATCAGTTAACATTTTGGGTCTGGTGACCCTTTCTCAGAACTGAAACGTTAACTCTGATTTCTCTCCACAGATGCTGCCAGACCTGCTGAGCTTTTCCAGCAACTCGTCTTTTTGTTTCTGATTTACAGCATCTGCAGTTCTTTTGGTTTTTATTAAGTTTCACAAGTTATTGGAACAAAAATCCATGTTATGTCTCTGCCAGAAGGTGAGATTCTGAAGTGTGTGAATGGTCACGTATCCCATTGTATTTTGTGGAACTATGCTATGTACCAACTGATAGTTGTCTTTTCTGACATATGAACAGACTAAACTTCAAAAGTTATTTATTGGCTGCTGCTTTATTTCAAGTTGTCCCTCTGTAACTGGATTCTTGACTTCCTGACCCACAGACCGCAATCTGTCGGGATAGGTGACAACACCTCCCCGACGATAACCCTCAACACCAGTACCCGATAAGGCTGTGTATTCAGCCCCATACTATACTCATTATACACCCACCACAGTGTGGCCAAATTCATCTCTAACTACATTTACAAATTTGCTGATGACATCATCGTAGTTGATTGGGTTGCAAACAACGACAAGACATAGAACAAGGAGGAGACAGACAGCTCAGTGGCATGGTGCAACAGCAAAAGTCTCTCCCTCAGTGTCAGTAGGAAGCACAGTGGAGGACACATCCCTGTCTGTATCAATGGTGCTGAGGTGGAGGTGGTTGAGTGCTTCAGGTTCCTAGGAGTAGATATCACCAAACAATCTGTTCTGGTCCATTTACGTCAATGCTCCAATCAAGAAAGCACAGCAACACTTCTACTTCCTCAGAAGGCTAAGAAAATTCGGCAAGTCCACAAGGACTCTTACCTATATTTATCGACGCACCACAGAAAGCATCCTATCTGGGAGCATCACAGCTTGGTATGGCAAATGCTCTGCCCAAGACCACAAGAAATTGCAGGAATTGTGAAAGCAGCCGAGCAGGCCTTCCTTCCATTGACCCTATCTACTGTCGTGTAAAAAACAGCCAGCTTATTCAAAGATTCGTCCCACCCTGGTTATACAGAACAACCTCGATTAGCTGGCCATTTCATTCAGATAACTGATTGTTCAGCCAACTGATCTGGGTTCCTATGGCAGCAGCAACAACAGAAACATGGTTCCCATGGCGGCTACAATAGCAGGAACAGGGATCCTGTGAGGTGGGGGCAGTAGCAGGAACAGGACCTCCATGGGGGTGGGGACAATATCAGGAACAGGGATCCCATGGGGTGGGGGCAATAGCTGGAAAATGGAACCTCGTGGGGTTGGGGCAATATCAGGAACAGGGATCCTGTGGGTGTGCGGACAATAGCAGGAACAGGATCCCTGTGGGTGTGCGGACAATAGCAGGAACAGGATCCCTGTGGGGGTGGGGGCAAAAGCAGGAACAGGAATCCCATGGGGGGGACAATAGCAGGAACAGGATCCCCATAGGGGTGGGGGCAATAGCAGGAACAGGACCTCCATGGGGGTGGGGACAATATCAGGAACAGGGATCCACATTGTGGTGGGGGGCAATAGCAGGAACAGGGATCCCATGGGGGTGGGGGCAGTAGCAGGAACAGGGATCCCGTGACGATTCTGTTCCTGCTCCTGCCACCTGCTTAGACTGCCTGCTCTTGCTGCCCTTTTATTTAAATTTATTGATGTTTGGATAACTGAGGTTGTTCTGTATTCTCTTCCATCCTGTTCCATCAGGCAGAAGGTGTGTAAGTGTGAATACGCATATGAACAGATTCAAAAACAACATCTTCCCTGCCGTTATCAAGCTTTTGAATGGGTGTTTCTAATGTTAGGTTGATCTCTCTCTCTCTGCACCTTCTCTGTGGCTGTAACACTGTATACTGCAACCTCTGGGAAAAAGAACTGGAAGTGATATCATCCACCATAACAGACCAAGACACACAGTAGAAAGTGGGACAGAATACCAGTGCTTCATCGGAGGCTCATTGATGATGCTGAATGGCATGGTAACAAAATGTCTGAGAACAAATTTACCAGCTCAGCGAACACTCTCACAACCTGATCCATAACCTGAGCTACAAAGCTTCTCCAAAAGTTACAAACTCTTTCCTGCGCTCTGTTCTGCTCTTCTGATGCACTTTGTATGGTATGACCTACCTGTAGAGCATGCAAAACTGCTCCGCAGCATTTGTGGTAACAATAAATCAAAATCAAACTCAAAAACAACAGATTCAAGCTTCCCTGTTGTTATCAGACTTATGAACAGACCTCTCATATAGTAGGGTTGATCTTTCTCCACACCTTCTCTAACTGCTACGCTACATTCTGCTCTATGATTCTGGATCAGTGGTGCTGGAAGAGCACAGCAGTTCAGGCAGCATCCAACGAACAGCGAAATCGATGTTTCGGGCCAAAGCCCTTCCTGATGAAGGGATTTTGCCCGAAATGTTGATTTCGCTGCTCGTTGGATGCTGCCTGAACTGCTGTGCTCTTCCAGCACCACTGATCCAGAATCTGGTTTCCAGCATCTGCAGTCATTGTTTTTACCATTCTGCTCTATGAGCCTGATGTACTTATGTAAGGTACAATTTATCTGGTTACCGCGCAAGACAATATTTTTCACTGTATCTTGGTATATGACAATAATAAATCAAATCAAATTAAATCAATGTGTGATAGGGGCTTTGTAAATGCAAATTCTCCCTTTCACCATACCAGGAAATCCAATCTAACCTAAACTCTTAAGGGACGCGTTTGTAAATTACAGGAATTTTATGCTGAGAAGTTTGTCAAAATCATTTCTATTCCATTGTAAATCTACTTTTTCTTACAGCATTGCTGGGTGTCTTATAGATGAACTGAGTTTGGGCAGGTTGCTGATAAAACTAACCAAACAAAAGAATCTATGTCACACAAACATAACAGTGCAAAATCTCTGACATGGTTAAGGTGTACAGAACACACCCACCTCACCATTGTGGAAGATATATTTGTCCTCTGTGTAATGTAAATGAATACTTTCTCATGGATGAATAGAGAAATGGCTAATCAGGTCTATCCGGTTCTGACACTCAGTGTAAGAGGCATGAGACCACACCTACTCTTTTAATTCAATCATCGCATCTATTTCACCACCACACAGTTTCACTCACCTGAGCAACGCAGGACACTGTCAACTTGGATACATAAACCATTCCAGCATTTCTTAAACATAATCTGAAGCACATCACATCAAGTAAGTATTCCCTTATTATTATTAGACTGCTGCATGGATTTGAAGTCGAGTTTTATCTTTGTCGAGTGATGTGGAACAGTCCCCTGCTAACACCTGCTCAGTGAGTGTTCAGTGCTCAGTTCTCCAGTTAAATGATTTAAGGATTGAAAGCATACAGCAGCTGTTTGGAGCAATGGGTCAACATTCCAGACTCTAAACAACACTGCAGGTTGTGTAAATTAAGTGTAGTTCTTTGATTTCTGGCTGCAGAGACTGCTGCTGCTGTCAAGTCAATGTATTCATGACAAGCTAACACTTCCATATCTATAACTATTTGCCATAAGAACTAGCACAAGGTTGGCTTGGGGGAGCTGGTGGGGGGGTGGGGCAGGGGTTGGTGCATAAATACTCCAGCCTTGCTCCTGAAGCTCTCAGTGGTCAGTGAAGATTATGAACACCAGAGCCTGATCCCAGACCTCTGCCAATCCTACTTTTGAGATGCTTCTTACAGGAGTGCTGAACTAATTTGCAGCACTGTTTAAATCATACATTACAACTAGCAACTTTTTCTTGTGTTTACACTGAACACAAACCAACTCATCTTTGTGTTTGCTATTTACCACCTCCCACCCAACTCCATCTAAATAGATAACTGTGGAAACCTGTTATATGGGTAACTGATCATAGCAGATGTGATTTACAGCAGAAAAAATGTCTCTTTACGATCAGCTGACAGCTATTCCTTCACAATCTGTAATACTAAATTGCCTCTTTCCACTAAATTATAACATTGGGAGGCACGGTGGCTCAATGGTTAGCACTGTAGCCTTGCAGTGCCAGGGACTTGGGTTCAATTCCAGCTCGGGTGACTGTGTGGAGTTTTAATGTTTTCCCAGTGTCTGTGTGGGTTTCTCTTCAGGTGCTCCAGTTTCCTCCCACAATCCAAAGATGTGCAGGTCAGGTGAATTGGCCATGTTAAATTGCCCATAGTGTTAGGTGCGTTAGTCAGAGGGAAATGGGTCTCGGTGGGTTACTCTTTGGAGGGTTGGTGTAGACTTGTTGGGCTGTAGGGCCTGTTTCCGCACTGTAGGGAATCTAATCACGTACCTGTCTGCATGAAAATAATTAGTGCAATAAGAGGCACTTACTCAAGGGGACTGTGAATGTAACTGTATTTGTATCTGATTTATCTTTGATGCAGATACTAGCATAGAGTAAAAGGTATAAGGCTTTGGAAATAAGTTAGAGTATATCTTTTTGAGATGTATCTTTGTTAAGTTGCTGCAAACTTTTAAGACAATGTCTTAAAATCATAGATTCTTGAGGGAAAATTTATCTCCTTACACCTCTCCTGATTTTTGATAATTCTGCCAAGATCAGGAAGGTATCATAAAAACCTGCTTTGCAGACAGAAAATGAAAACACACAAGAGAATCAAACTGTACACATTTGGATGTCATTGCACGAGTAACTCATAACAAACCATCAGAATAGAATACAAAGAACAGCGGATGCTGGGAATCTGAAACAAACCACACAAATTGCTCAGCAGGTCTGGCAGTCTCAGTGCTCAGAAAGCAGAGTTAATATTTCACATCCAGTGACTACGCTGAGTGTCACCAGCAATTTCTGTCTGATTTACAGCTGGTTTTCAGAGTTATAAAGGGGCGGAACGTCTATGATATCAGAAAATCCTTTGGTTGTGGCTGGAACTGTACTGCATACAGTGAAAAGTCCTGGAAGTTAAGATACTCTGTTGTTTTAACGTGCTTGCCAATGAACATAATGACTTGGGTATTTTGTGCTACTTTTGCATCAAAATATATATCTGCAATTAGCAGAATGGAGTTGGCGTTTTGCTGTTCGCATGAGTCTAGGTCTCTGCGGCAACATGATCTTGTGCACACATTTTGTGGGAGCTGTGTATGGTGAAGGTAGAGGGACCAATCTATCCATTTCACATGATAGCATAGTATCGCTCTCCTCATTCTGCTTTCTATTGGGGTGTATTGGGCAGATCTGCAGGTCAACACTGAACTTCTTTCATGGATGGACCATTCTTGGTCATCAAGTCCTGAAATAGATTCCAAACCTAAGGTTTCTAATTCAGAGAGCAGGAACACTAGCAACTGCACCACAAAACCCTGTATGTACAAAGTTCCATGCACAAATTCACAGGTAGAGTGGAAGAGCTAAGAACTGGTTGAGATTCAGTGAGAGTAATTGATCTGTTTTAAGAATACTCTTGAAAATGGAATGAAACTTTGAAAACTGAAAGACTTCTTTTTGAAGAAATCACAATATTGGGCCTAAAACGATTTGAGGGCATTTTTCAGTTGATGATAAATCAGACAGGAGGCTGACTCCTGCAGTCAGAAGTGAACTAAAGCTAGATAAGGCACTGGATAAATTCTCAACAAGTTGAGTACAATGAGGAAAGGGGACAGGAAGCGAATGGGTACCATTCAGGGCAAAGGTGACAGTTATAGAGTCATAAAGATGTACAGCATGGAAATAGACCCTTCGGTCCAACCCGTCCATACCAACCAGATATCCCAACCTAATCTATGCCAGCACCCGGCCCATATCTCTCCAAACCCTTCCTATCCATATATCCATCCACATGCCTCTTAAATGTTGCAATTGTACCAGCCTCCACCACATCCTCTGGCAGCTCATTCCATGGAATTTAGTGTAGGATTATGTTATAGGCAGCCAGGTTGTGGATACATCTGGAGTTTATTTAAGATGGAGTTCAAGGGGACTGAATACAGCATTACAAAAAGAATGATGACATGTTTTCAGTTGTGGTGGAATAAAGGCAGAGGTGGTGCCCGTCAAAATTTTGGAGGTGCAAGTCATTGGTCTCAGCTGCTGGATAAAGTTTCAAACTCAGTTCTGGATTGAGCTAAATGCCAAGCATGCTACCATTGGAACTCAACCTCAACAAGACGATTAAATCAGAAATTGGGTTGTTAAGATTTTGGTTGGAGGTAAGCAATCCAACTTTAGATTATTTCCAATGAGAAAAGATAAAGACAAAAACAAACAAAGAACTGTGGACACTGAAAATCAGAAACAAAATGTAAAGTTGCTGGAAAACTCAGCAGGTCTGGACAACCTCTGTGGAGAGAAAGTAGAATTAATGTTTTGGGTCCAGTGACCCTTCTACAGAAGATCATGAAACAAAGACCATGGTTCCTTTACAACGTGACATTGAATATCTAACCTGAACAGAAATATTGCAGAAAGGAGGTCAATAATGATGAGGTACCATGAGTATACACAAAGGAACTATCTCTATGGTAATCAAAAAAATCATAGACCTATCACAACACAAAGGGAAGTGAATTGAGCCATGTAACCAGTGCCACCAGACTGCGAGAGTGAGTTTGGCTTGTTCCACTCTTCAGCTTTCCTTGTAGCCCTGAATTTTTTCTTCTCCAATTACTCATTAAATTTCCTCCTGAAAGTCACGAGCTAATCCACCTCCACCCAGCTCCCAGGCTGTACATTCCAGATCACAGTGACTGCATCAAAAACATTTTCTTCATTCCATCTGTGGTTCTTTTGACAATCACTTTAAAATTTCTGTCCTTTGGCTCATGACTGTTCTGCCGAACGGCAAGACCGTCTTTCTCTTTGACTTGACTCCTCGTGAAGTTGATCACCTTGATCAAATTCCCTCTCCACTCTTGTCTGTAAGGTGATAGTGAGCTGCCTTCTTAAACCGCTGCAGTCTATGTGCTGTAGTTGGATCCACATGGACATTAGTGAGGGAGTTGCAGAAGTTTAAGCTGGTGAAATTGAAGAAATAGAGATACGTTTCCGAGTCAGGATGGTGAGAGACTTGGAGGGGAACTTGCAGGTGGTGGGTTCCCATGTATCTGCTGCCTTTGTCTTTTGAGATGGAAGTGGTCATGAGCTTGGAAGGGATCTTCGGTGTATTTCTGCAGTGTATCTTGGAGATAATATACATTGCTAGTGAGCATAGGTGATGGAGCAAGTAGATGATTATGGATCTGGTGCCAATCAAAGGAGCTGCCTTGCCCTGGATGGTGTCAAACTTCTTGAGTGTTGTTGGAATTGTACCCATCGAGGCAAGTGGGAAGAGTTCCATCACACTCCTGATTTGTGTCTTGCAGAGGGTGGACATGCTTTGGGCGGTTAGGAAGTGAGTTGCTCACTATATTATTCCTTACCTCTAAACCTGCACTTGTAAGCACAGTGCTTATGTGGCAGATACAGCTGAGTTTCTGGTCAATGGTAACCAGCAGATTGTTAATAATAGGGGATTCAGCGATGGTATTTCTTTGAATGTCAAAGGGTGGTGATGGTTAGATTATCTCTTATTGGAGATGGTTATTGCCTGGCATTTGTGTGACATGAACGCCACTTGTTACTTGTCAGCTCCAGCCTAGTTATTATCCAAATCTTGTTACTTTGAACATAAAGATGATTTCAGTACCTGGGGAGTGGTGAATGGTGCAGAACATCAGCGAATATCCCCACTTCTGACCTTATGATAGACGGAAGGTTATTGATGAAGCATTGATGAAGGTGATCAAGCTTTTTCTTTTTATTCACACAATTGAAGTCACTCTTCTCTGGAGCCTGGATCAGGAATCTTTTCTACAAACTCTCTGATATCTTCATATTTTCCTCAAAGCTCAGTTCCCAGAACTGAAAACAATATTCAAGGTAATGTGTAACATCAGGACAGTGTCAAACCCCCATCAGCTGTTCTATTGGTCACCTTCTCTCTATCACAAGGTCAGAAATGGGAATGTTTGCAGATGATTGCACAATGTTCAGCACCATTCATGACTCCTCAGATCCTCAGGAATCCTACGCCAATACGTAGCATAGTCTGGACAACATCCAGGTTTGGATTGATAAGTGGGAGGTAAGATTAGCATCATGGCAGAAAGAATTGCATCATGGAAGTGCTAGAGAATAACCATTTACAACAAACAATAATCTAACCTCTCCTCTTGATTATTGCTATTTTATAAAGCTAAATCCTCCAGCATCCAACTCCTGGGGGTTACCAATCACAGAGACTAAACTAGACTGCCCCACAACTACTGTGAAGCTCAGAGGCCAGAAATTATGTGGCAAGTAACTCACCTCCAGTCTCCGTACTCCCTATCCACCTGCATGGCAGAAGAAGACAGGAATGTGGTGGAATGCTCTCCACTTGCCTGAATAGGTGCAGCTCCAACTACACTTAAGAAGCATCAAACCATCCACGACAAAGAAGCCTGCTTGGTTGGTCCCCCATCCACCACTGTCTGCATTCACTCCCTTCGCCAATGACACACTGTGGCAACAGTGGCACTGCACCATTCCTGACTCCTCAGATACTGAGGAATCCTATGTCCATACTCTGGACAACGTTCAGGTTTGGATACACCTTGGCAACAGTGTATACAAGGTGCACTGCAGCAACTTCCCCAGCTCTCCTGACTGTATTTTCTAAACCCACAACCAATACCATCCCGAAGGACAAGGGCAGCAGATACTGGAAAATCACCATGTGTAGGTTTCTCTCCAATCCACTCACTGTCGTGGCTTTGAACCATATCACTACGCCTGTAGTGTCACAGAATCAAGATACTCAAAACCCCATCTAACACCACCATGGGTATCCCTACAATTCAAGGACTGCACCAGTTCAAGAAGGTAACTCACTATCACCTTCTCAGGGGCAATTAGCTCAGGCAATAAACTCTGTCTTGGCTAACAATACTATCATCACATGAACAATTTTTTAAAGCAATGTTTTATGAAGGTTAAATGTAATACAATTAGTTTAATGTTCTATGTCTGTATTTATAAAGGTAATAATCCTATGCACTTTTTGAACTAGTTTTTCCACCTCTTCTTCCCATCTTCGTTCATGGAGATCAGTGGGTATCATGGATTCTGCACCCCATTTAGAAACCTGTTGCTGCGTTTACACTGTCTCCCCTCATTCTTCCGAAATGTATCAGTCTGTTTTTCATATTCCTTTGCTTTTTCAACTTCACATGGTAAAGCAACAATGGTACAAAAGGCAGTAGTAAGTCCAGTTACACATCAAAGAAAGGAAGAGAAGGAGACCTTTAATTTAACCTTTATGTATTCTCGCGAGAATCTAACTCCCCTGACGTACTGTGATAAAAGTTAGAGGATGCACCCTCACCTGATGAAGGGGCAATGCTCTAGCAGCTTGTGATTTCAAATAAACCTGTTGGATTTTTACCTGGAGTCATGTGACTCTTGATCTTTTCCTTGAGCTGCCTCAGCTCTAAGCTTCGGAATTCCCTTCCTAAAAACCTCTCTGCCTTTCTTTCTTCTAAAATGCTCTTTAAAACCTAACCCTTTGATGAAAGCTTTGGTCATCATCTCTAATATCTCCTTAAACATCTCAGTATCTAACGGTGTTAGATAATGCTCCTATGAGGTGCTTGGGTATGTCGTATCAAGTCACAGGGGCTAGCTCAATGTAAACTGTTGCTGTTAGTGAAATGTAATTGAATCCAAGTAGGGTAGATTCATGAAGTGGGTAGACATCAACACTAAAATAATAGTGTAACTGGACCCTCTTACAATATAATTTTCAAGGTGTTAAAAACAATGACTGCAGATACTGGAAACCAGAGTCTAGATTACAGTGGTGCTGGAAAAACACAGCAGTTCAGGCAGCATCCGAGGAGCAGGAAAATCGATGTTTTGGGCAAAAGCCCTTCATCAATATAATTTCCAACAAACTGCAATTATCATAACCTGAAATGTTTCCAATTCCATACACCACCCTGTGACTTGGACTCAGGCATAAAAAACCTCACTGGGCAGTAAACATTACCTAATCAGGACAAAAATCACTGGAGCCCAGGTTCAGTTTCCAACCTCTGCACTGCATGCACACAATTACTGATTATTTCACTTGGTCTTATATTTAACAAATCTTATCCAAGAGATAAGCACACATTGCTGACACAAGACACATGAGAGTTTTACTGAAGTGTTGCAATCAATGAGTAACGCAGGACTGGTTACACGGCTGGTAATTATCTGCTGAAAACATGCGCAGCCTACGTAAAGAATCTAGGTGTGTGATTTCGATGACATCCGAAATAAAGGCCCTGATTTCTCACGTAAATTAAGCAAAAGGAATGTCTGAAACCTATTTGTAGTATAATAGGAAAATGTCCGTAAGTAGGTCATGTTGGTTACTGTTGGTTTACAATCATAAGTTCAACATTTTTTGGCATCTGTTACATTCTCTTTGTAAAATCGCTGCAACATTTTGTTCAATGGCTGAGCCCTTTCACATCGATGAAACTGACCACTAACATGCTCCAAAACAAAGAATTGTCTGTGAATACTTGGTAGGTTTCAACATGTTTAGAGATGTTATCACACATCTCTGAAGGAGGTGGACATGAACCCAGGCCTGCTAACTCAGAGCTAGGAACACTACCATTGCGACACTAGAACTATCTGCATCAATGTCATTAGGTTGTATTAACCCCTTGATCGCCATGCCAGCTTTAAACATCTGGAGTTACATGCCCAGTTGTTAAATTTTGAGCCATTATTAGAACTCTAATTAAACCAAAAGTTGAAACAAAATGAAGCTGTTCATTTTCATGGATACAGTGATTTTGACTTTGTTTGCCTTGCTTGAAGGGTTGATAATGAGGGGACATACATTTAAACTAAGGGCAGGAGATTTCAAGAAGAGTTGAGGAAAATGTTCCCCCGGACCCTCCCCTACCCCTGGAGAACGGAGGGGATTTGCAATGCATTGGTTGGGAAAATAGTAGCGATTGGAACTATCACTACCTTCAAAAGTATGTGGATGAGTATTTAAAATATCATATGATTCAAGGCTATGGGCCCGGTGCTGGCATATGGGATTAGTGTAGATCGGTTGGTTGCAGACTCAATGGGCTGAAGGACCTCTCCTGAGTTGTATGACTCTATAACTAAAATAAATCAAACTTGTTTTAAGACAGAAATCTCCCAATGTCCTACTTCATTGCAAAATGAATGAAGTTCCTATTTGATCAGTCATCTGTACCAGTTGCTGATATTACAACATGAGGATGCAGTTTAAAATAATTAAAGAAGCAATTACTTGTTCAATTATAATGCTTAAAGAAAATTCTGTGGGCAGTTAGGATGTATGATTATAATTTGTAAGTTCCTTAAAAAGAGAGCAGTAGTTATAGAGGAAGTAATGAGATCATAAGCTGGAGGAGCATAATTAGACAGTTAGGTTTCTCTTGAAGTGGACAGGGCGTAACTGACTGAACCTTGAGGCTGTGTAAGGGAACTAGGTGCTGTCTTATCTTAGAAACTTTATGAATGAATCCAGCCGCCAACACCACCAAATTCCCCACCCTCCTCCCAGCTCCAAAGTGGAGCAGGTTTAGAAAGCCATGATTTGGAGGCGTTGGGATGTTGGACTGGGGTGGACAAAGTTGAAAACCACACAACACCAGGTTTATTTGGAAGTACCTGACTAAGGAGCAATGCTCCGAAAACTAGTGCTTCCAAAGAAACCTGTTGGACTATAACCTGGTGTTGTGTGATGTTCAATTTCAGGTTTGGGAAGCACACTGCACTCACACTTGTGGAAAGAAGGTGTTAAACCTGAAAAGGTTCAGAAAAGATTGGCAAGGATGTTCCCGGGGTTGGAGGTTTTGAGCGATAGGGAGAGGCTGAATAGGCTGGGGCTGCTTTCCCTGGAGTGTCAGAATCTGAGGTTATAGAAGTTTCTAAAATCATGATAGGGAGAACAGCCATAGGCTTTTTTCCAGGGTAGGGGAATTCAGAACTAGAAGGTATAGGTTTAAAATGAGTGGGACATTTTTTAAAGGGACCTAAGGGGATATTTTTTACACAAAGGGTGGTGCATGTATGGTATGAGCTGCTAGAGCAAGTACTGGAAGCTTGTTCCAGTACAACATTTAAAAGGCACCTGGATGTGTATACGAATCAGAACAGACTTAGAGAGATATGGGCCAAACACTGGCAAATGTGACGAGATTTATTTACGATATCTGGTCGGCGTGAATGAGTTGGACTGAAAGGTCAGTTTCCACGCTGTACATCTCTATGACTCGACACTGACAAGTTTTAAACAAATACACAGAACACAAGCTGGTTCTGAAAATCTGTGAGAAGAATAGAAATTATTAAAATTGCATCAAATATCAGTCAGCACCTGGGATCAGTGTAAAGCAGAATAACGTGTTTTGGATGCACATTTTGCAACAACAGCATTTTGCACACACCCATAACATGAGAACTTATCTTTGCTCTTTATGGATATTGATAACTTTGTTGTGGAATGCCAGCTTGATCTATCTTTATTTCCTTTTTTTTAGTTTACTGAGTACTGTCTGCCTGCCAGAAACAATGTCTTTTATCACCCCAGTATTTCTCTGATGGATCAAACCCCATGATTTAAAACTAACTTTAAAAAATAACTTCCTCATGTTACGACAACAGATGGATACCATAATAAAGTTAAAAGAAAACAATGAAGGTAAAAAACAAAATGTACAAGTCTGCCTTAAGGCAGGATGTAGACAGAAAGCTAAAGGAATGTTGGCCCTTGTTTCAAAGGAGTTTGAGCGTAACAGTAGGAAATTCTTACTGCAACTGTACACGGTGCTGGAGAGACCACATCCAGATATACAGGGTGCTAGAGAGACCACATCCAGATATACAGGGTGCTAGAGAGACCACATCCAGATATACAGCGTGCTGGAGAGACCACATCCAGATGTACAGCGTGCTGGAGAGACCACATCCAGATATACAGGGTGCTGGAGAGACCACATCCAGATATACAGGGTGCTAGAGAGACCACATCCAGATATACAGGGTGCTAGAGAGACCACATCCAGATGTACAGCGTGCTGGAGAGACCACATCCAGATGTACAGCGTGCTGGAGAGACCACATCCAGATGTACAGGGTGCTGGAGAGACCACATCCAGATGTACAGCGTGCTGGAGAGACCACATCCAGATGTACAGGGTGCTGGAGAGACCACATCTGGAGTACGGAGAGCTGTTTTAGTCCCCTTACTTAAGGAAAGGTTCACTTAAATGACCCCTTCACATGGCAGGACTATCTTATCAGCAAAAGCCAAACAGGTACTCTACTGACTGGCATTTAGATTAATAAGGGGTCATCTCAATGGAACACACCGGATTCTTAAGGGGTTTGACAGATCAATGGTGCTTCCATTCATGGGAGAGTCTAGGACCAGAGGACACAGTCTCAAAATAAAGGGATGTTGGTTTAAGACAGAGATGAGGAGGGCATTCTTCTATCAGAGGGTTGAAAAACTTTGGAACTCCTTGTAACTGAGAGTTTTGGGGGCAGAGTCATCCATACTAAAGGGCTGGGATGGAGAGATTCTTGATCAGTCGGGGAATTGACAATTATGGAGAAAGGGCGGGAAAGTGGGCGTGAGGAATGTTGGATCAGCAGTGATTCTACTGAATGGCAGCGCAGGCTCAAGGCACTGGTAGACCTAATCGTGTTCCTATTTCTTTTGATATTATGGATAGGTTTCAGTAAGGAAGGCATTAAAGGCAGTCAGGACTAGGCGGGAATGTGGATTCGCAGTCACAATCAGTTCAGCCATAACTTGAAGGATTTGAAGGACTCTTACCCCAGGTCATTGCATATTTGCTTGTATGTTAGGACTGTGCACATTATAGAGAGCTGCAGCTTTCTCAAACTTGAATAGTTGCTACCCCCTACATTAGAGCAATAAGTCTGAAATAGAGCTGTTTCTTCTTGCACGCCACTTTGCCTGGAAGAATTCTGCTGGGTGACACCCTTACATGCTAACAGTCTGCAAAGGCTAAATATACTTAGTGCTAGCAGTGGGGCAATAAGGCCAAGGAAAGGGGTAGCTGTGCAGTAAGGAAAATAGATCCTCGACTGGACATATGACTGGTGTCAAGGGAGCATAGGAAAACATAACTGGCTAAGTATTGAGTCGAAACTACATAATTCAACAAAATGTAGAACATCTCTATCTAAGGTTTGTTTATTTTCAAAATGTTTAGCTTCAGAAGTCACATTGGCCAGCTCCCCATGGTACGATATTTTGTGTGTGTTGAAGCCACATCGTTAGCACCCACCAGTGGACCCTGAACTTTCCAGCTCATCAGCTGCTTTGGAACCGGATCAGCTCAACTAGACATTGATTACACAGACAGAAGGGTACATCAAGACTTGAGTGGGAGCTAGAGCATGTAGCAGCCTTCACTCTCGGGAGGAGGGGAAGGACAATAAGATTAACTTCCTTTCTGCACTGGAAATGGGCAGTGATGGAGTTAAAATTCCCATCTAATCTCGAACTTGTTCATAGTAATATGCAATGAGTCTCGAGTTCCATTAAATGAATATCCAATTGCAACTTGTTTTGCCATTCTATTCTACTCTATTTCAGAAGAAACTTGCTATGTTTTGTCGAAATAAACTGTTCTTGTGCAAAAATACACAGTAATGCTCCAAAAGGACATTGTTATGATACACTCTTAACTATGCTCAAATTTTCTTTTAGGTTTCTGATTCAAAGACATTTATTGGAATATCTAATATAATGGCGTCACTTCGAACATTTTTACTGGTCACTTGCCTAATATCCAATCTGTGGGATGTTGGAAGATCAGACAGCACAACCTCAACATCATCGACTTCATCTGCAAACAATTCAACCTCATCAATGTTGATCACTCTCACCTCAGCAGGGACGATGACACCATCAGTAGAACCTTCATCTACCTTTCCAACAACTATGAATACGACAATGCTCATCATGGCCAATACCAACATATCTTCTGTAGCATTAACAGGCAGCAGCCCACTAACATCCACTACACATATGAGCAGTTTATCCACTCCCAGTAGCACTGCAACACCAGTCAATTCTTCTGTGGGAGCTGCTAATGACTCAACTACAGCAACTATACCTGTAGAGAGCACAAGTAGCCCAAATGTGACACTGTCTATGACAAGTCACTTCAGCACAATTAACAGCACGACTGAGTTAATGTCTACCACATTCCAAAACACCAGTGATGTTAATGTGACAGTAAATTTAAACATGACCACTGCAGCAACTACAGTCCAGTCTAATGATACAGCTACCACAGAATATACAACTACAGGGAACACAACGGCTGCAACTTCTACATCAACAATATCTAGCAACACTTCAACAACTGCTCCAGGGAATGAGACAAACAGTACTTCAACCACGTTAGCTTCACTTCCCACCACTTTTCCTCAGAGTACCACAAGAAGTCCAGCTGATGTAACAACTACCATTAGTTCCATCATTACTACAACTGTTGCCACATCGACTGAGAAAGGTAAAGAGTTAAAATTAAATACTAAGGTAGATCTTACACACTTCTGCCTCAAATGCTGCATGAATCCATAATCCTGAAACATATTAACCCAATGAACAATCAGAGGACTAGAACCCCTGATGCTGTAGCTTTGCCACTAGAAAAGATGGGGACAGGTCTATGGTGGAGTCTGGCAGTAGGTGCTTGATTGAAAATTGAGGTGCCTCTGGACAAGTCTGTAAAGCTAAGAATTTAGGGACCCAGGAATGGAGGGAAACCTTTCTAGATAACAGGTGGGAGTCACAGGGATGAGTTTTGATGGCCATAGCTTTGCCTTTGAGCCATGGAACCTTGGTCTCCAGTTGCTGCATGGGCTGCCACCGAGAGGTACATTGACTCTCCTGATCTACCTCGAACCAATTACATCCTTTCTTCAATAATCCTTTTTCTCAGTAAGATATAGCCACCATTAGAAATCTCTTTGGGCACTCACTCTTTGAAGTACATACACAGAGACTCTAGACTTTCATTGACATAGGCTTAGCCACTTGTATATGTTTTGTGTCAGTATGTGCAACAAACCAGAATTGGTCAGACACCTTGAAGTGAAGGAGCCATTGGGAAGTAGTGACCATAATACAATAAGCTTCAATCTGCAATTTGAGAGGGAGAGGGTACAATCGGAAATGACAATATTTTTGTTGAATAAAGGGAACTATGGAGCTATGAGGGAGGAGCTGGCCAAAGTTCAATGGTGAAATACCTTAGCAGGGATGACAGTGGAGGAACAATGGCAATATTTCTGTGTGTAACGCAGAAGATGCAGGATCACTTCATTCCAAAAAGAAAGAAAAATCCTAGGAGGAGGCATGGGTGGCCGTGGCTGATGAGGGAAGTTAAGAAACATATAAAGTTAAAAGAGAAAAAGTATAACATAGCAAAAATAAGTGGAACATGTAGGACTGTGGAGCTTTTAAAGAACAACAGAGGATTACTAAGAATGAAATACACAGAGAAAAAATGAGGTACGAAGGTAAACTGGCCAAAAATATAAAGGAGGATAGTAAAAGCTTTTTTAGGTATATGAAAGGCAAAAAAATGTTTAAGACTAAAATTGGGCCCTTGAAGACAGAAACAGGGGGAATATATTACGGGGAAAACGCAGCAGGTCAGGCAGCACCCAAGGAGCAGGAGAATCGACGTTTCGGGCATGAGCCCATCTTCAGGAATAAGGAAAGTGTGTCCAGCAGGCTAAGATAAAAGGTAGAGAGGAGGGACTTGGAGGAGGGGCGTTGGAAATGCGATAGGTGGAAGGAGGTCAAGGTGAGGGTGATAGGCCGGAGTGGGGATGGGGGCGGAGAGGTCAGGAAGAAGATTGCAGGTTAGGAAGGTGGTGCTGAGTTTGAGGGAATTTGACTGAGACAAGGTGAGGGGAGGGGAAATGAGGAAACTGGAGAAATCTGAGTTCATCCCTTGTGGTTGGAGGGTTCCTAGGTGGAAGATGAGGCGCTCTTCCTCCAGCCGTCGTGTTGCTATGGTCTGGCGATGGAGGAGTCCAAGGACCTGCATGTCCTTGGTGGAGTGAGAGGGGGAGTTGAAATGTTGAGCCACGGGGTGGTTGAGTTGGTTGGTCCGGGCGTCCCAGAGGTGTTCTCTGAAATGTTCCGCAAGTAGGCGGCCTGTCTCCCCAATATAGAGGAGGCCGCATCGGGTGCAGCGGATGCAGTAAATGATGTGTGTGAAGGTGCAGGTGAATTTGTGGCGGATATGGAAGGATCCCTTGGGGCCTTTGAGGGAAGTAAGGGGGGAGGTGTGGGCGCAAGTTTTGCATTTCTTGTGGTTGCAGGGGAAGGTGCCGGGAGTGGAGGTTGGGTTGGTGTTTTCCAGCAACACATTTTCAGCTCTGATCTCCAGCTTCTGCAGTCCTCACTTTCTCTTCAAATATATTACGGGGAACAAAGAAATGGCAGAAGAATTAAATTGTTACTTCAGATCTGTGTTCACTGGGGAAGACACAAGCAATCTCCCTGAGGTAACAGTGGCTGAAGGACTTGAACTTAAGGGAATTTATATTTGTCAGGAATTGGTGTTGGAGAGACTGTTAGGTCTGAAGGTTGATAAGTCCCCGGGGCCTGATGGTCTACATCCCAGGGTACTGAAGGATGTGGCTTGAGAAATCGTGGATGCGGTTGGTGATTATTTTCCAGAGTTTGACAGATTTGGGATCAGTTCTTGCAGATTGGAGGGTGGCTAATGTCGTACCACTTTTTAAGAAAGGAGGGAGAGAGAAAGCAGGAAATTATAGACCAGTTAGTCTGACCTCAGTGGTGGGAAAGATGCTGGAGTCTATTATAAAGGATGAAATTATGACACATCTGGATAGTAGTAACAGGATAGGTCAGAGTCAGCATGTATTTATTAAGGGGAAATCATGCTTGACTAATCTTCTGGAATTTTTTTAGGATGTAATTGTGAAGATAGATTAAGGAGATCCAGTAGATGTAGTGTACCTGGACTCTCAGAAAGCTTTTGATAAAGTCCCACATAGGAGGTTAGTGAGCAACATTATGGTGCGTGGTATTGGGGGCAAAGTACTAACTTGGATTGAAAGTTGATTGGCTGACAGGAAACAAAGAGTAGTGATAAACGGCTCCATTTCTGAATGGCAGGCAGTGACCAGTGGGGTACCACAGGGATCAGTGCTGGGGCCGCAGCTTTTTATAATATATATTAATGATAAAGAAGATGGTATTAATAATAACATTAGCAAATTTGCTGATGATACTAAGCTGGGTGGCAGGGTGAAATGTGAGGAGGGTGTTAGGAAATTACAGGGTGACCTGGACAGGTTAGGTGAGTGGGCAGATGCATGGCAGATGCAGTTTAATGTGGATAAATGTGTGGGTATCCACTTTGGTGGCAAGAACAGGAAGGCAGATTACTACCTAAATGGAATCAATTTAGGTAAAGGGGCAGTACAAAGTGATCTGTATGTTCTTGTACAGCAGTCAATGAAGGTAAGCATGAGGTACAGCAGGTAGTGAAGAAGGCTAATAGCATGCTGGCCTTCATAACAAGAGGGATTGAGTATAGAAGCAAAGAGGTTCTTCTGCAGCTGTACAGGGTCCTGGTGAGACCACACCTGGAATATTGTGTGCAGTTCTGGTCTCCAAATTTGAGGAAAGACATATTGAGGGAGTGCAGTGTAGGTTCACGAGGTCAATTCCTGGAATGGCGGGACTACCTTATGCTGAAAGACTGGAGCGACTGGGCTTGTATACCCTTGAGTTTAGAAGACTGAGAGGGGATCTGATTGAGACATATAAGATTATTAAAGGATTGGACATTCTGGAGGCAGGAAACAAGTCTCCGCTGATGGGTGAGTGCCGAACCAGAGGACACAGCTTAAAAATACGGGGTAGACCATTTAGGACAGAGATGAGGAGAAACCTCTTCACCCAGAGAGTGGTGGCTGTGTGGAATGCTCTGCCCCAGAGGGCAGTGGAGGCCCAGTCTCTGGATTCATTTAAGAAAGAGTTGGATAGAGTCTCAAGGATAGTGGAATCAAGGGTTATGGCGATAAGGCAGGAACAGGTACTGATTAAGGATGATCAGCCATGATCATATTGAATGGCGGTGCAGGCTCGAAGGACAGAATGGCCTACTCCTGCACCTATTGTCTATTGTATTCTCATTAATATTTCACTATTTAACCTCTGACTCACTAACTTAAATGTCATTCTTTGGGCTCACCTTTTCAAACAATTTAAAATGTTCAACACTCCGGTGAGTTCTCCCCTTGAGCTTCCATTCCTACAATTCTCTCCAACTGCAATGTTCATTACTTCTCCACATTAGAGACACAGACAAGTTCAGAAGAATCATGTTTTGAGATGTTTATAACACATATAAAGGGCATCACTTTCACGATCACAAAACATAAGATGATTCTGGACAGCATTTGTTCACATCTATTTTGAAACTCTGATGACTTTACCTGAAGAGATCACTGACATCCTTCAGCAGAATTAAATTGAATTTAAAATCTGATTGAAGATTTGTAGCTCGGGTATCCGTTGTTGTGGTTCTGCTCGCCGAGCTGGAAGTTTTTGCTGCAAACGTTTCGTTCCCTGGCTAGGGAACATCATCAGTGCTGTTGGAGCCTCGTGTGAAGCGCTGCTTTGATGTTTCTTCCGGTATTTATAGTGGTTTGTTCTTGCCGCTTCCGGGTGTCAGTTTCAGCTGCAGTGATTTGTATGTGGGGTCCAGGTCGATGTGTCTGTTGATGGATGTTCTTGCCGTTTCCGGGTGTCAGTTTCAGCTGTAGTGGTTTGTATATGGTGTCCAGGTCAATGTGTCTGTTGATGGAGTTTGGGGATGAATGCCATGCTTCTAGGAATTCTCTGGCTGTTCTCTGTCTGGCTTGTCCTATGATAGTGGTGTTTTCCCAGTCATAGGACAAGCCAGACAGAGAACAGCCAGAGAATTCCTAGAAGCATGGCATTCATCCCCAAACTCCATCAACAGACACATTGACCTGGACCCCATATACAAACCACTACAGCTGAAACTGACACCCAGAAACGGCAAGAACATCCATCCACAGACACATCGACCTGGACCCCACATACAAATCACTGCAGCTGAAACTGACACCCGGAAGCGGCAAGAACAAACCAATATAAATACCGGAAGAAACATCAAAGCAGCGCTTCACACGAGGCTCCAACAGCACTGATGATGTTCCCTAGCCAGGGAACAAAACGTTTGCAGCAAAAACTTCCAGCTCGGCGAGCAGAACCACAATAAATTGAATTTATTTTTCACCTTGCTCTTGGAAGTAATTTTGAAACAGCTAAGTTTTTAACATTTTGCAGGGTCAATCTTATGTATGTATCAGTAAATATAGCCATCAGCAATAAGTTTATCCTACTGAAGAAAATTCTAGTTCATGGTCTCACCTGTACATTAAACCACAAATGTGGGGTTTGCTTTCATTTATATAAACAGTCATTTGTTGCTGCTAGAGTAATGAATTATTAAGGAAGAAACATGACAATGTTGGGTAGCTTTTTTTCCTGTGCTATTTCTATGACCTGACTCATTACACATTGACCCATTTATTTTTAAAACTTTTCAGATCCAGTCCCTGTACCAGGAAAACTTAATGGAGGAGTGATAATTGGAGCCATTCTTGGCTGCATTTTGGGAATTATTCTTCTCTCACTTCTGGTTTACACTTTCTGTGCACGTCAAAAATCACATCACTTTAATCACCGCAGACTTTATGACAACATCTCCAATGATCCAGGTATGCAGTTGACAAAATACTGATTGCAGAATGTTATAATAAAATGTTGACTCTTACAAATATCTCCATTTAGTTATCAGTGCATGAGACATATTACATTATATTTGTTCAAACAACAAATTCGTCTTGTACATTATGGAATTATAGAGAAAATAACAAATAATGGAGATCACAGCAGGTCAGAGAGCATCCATGAAGAGAGAGCAAGGATAGATGACTCTTCATCAGAGCTCAACTTGAAAACTGAGCACAGAGCTAATGCTTCAAGTCCAATGAACCTTGCTCAGAACTGGACCTGAAACGTTAACTCTGATTTCTTTTCACAGATGCTGCCAGACCTGCTGAATTTTTCCAGCAACTTCCATTTTTGCCACAAGTACTTATCCATTTTGAAAGGAGTACCATGGGCTTCACCTCAGCCATTCCCATTGAAGTTTCACTGCATACTGATTGTTACCTTCACATCAGCCTCTGTGACATCAAACAGATTCTCTCATAACTTATCAAAGTGCACTCCAGCGCATTTACTCACATACAATTCTTTTTGGTTTTTTGCCCATCTCCTTATTGACTTATCCTTGTAGTTTTCTTAATTGTGCCAAATTAGATGTTATGCCTCTGACCAGCAGATTGAGAGCAGGATGCATGACAATAGAGAGAGGAGAGAGGGAGATGAGAGAGAGGGAGAGAAAGGGAGAGAGAAGAGAAGAGAGGAGGAGAGAGGAGGAGAGAGGAAGAGAGAGAGAGAGAGCAAGGAAACCATCTGAATGTGGGTTGGGGTGGAGATGATTTCCCTCTCTTTCTCCCACAATCCTGTAACAGTTAAGTGTGAGCTTGGATCAGCTTGTCTAACACCCATGTAACAGGAGAAGAAGAAAACAAAGAACTGCAGACACTGAGAATCAGAACCAAAACAGAAATTGCTGGAAAAACTCAGCAGATCTGGCAGCATTTACAGAGAGAAAGTTGTGTTAATGTTTCAGATCCAGTGACCCTTCTTCAGAATGGAAGAGAAATTTAAAAGGCATTAGGTTTCTAATTGTCCCAAAATATGTATTCCACACCCCATCTCCTCCAGGAACCTTCCAGCTGTAAGGTTTAGCAGTGTTACCTGAGAGTAGCGATTAAAGTAGAAACTGCAGCTTGTCCCAAAGGGGGCGTCCAGCAATGGACCTAAGTCTGGACTCTAATTGAGGACAGGCGAGTGGGTTGCTGTGAGTTGGCCATGCATGTCGGGCTGAGAAAACATTGGGTGTGATGTTTAATTTATGGGGTTGGCAATCTCTGTAAGAGCCAGTGAACATTAAAGGAAACACATCCTTCCCCAATAGTTACACTAATCCAGATGTAAGAATGTTGTCAGCCTCTTCTGTAACAGACAAAATGGCCAGCTAAAGGTCTCAGGAGAGGACCTCTCCCATTTCCCCAGAGGGTGGATACAACATCCGTTGCATGGTGCCCAATTTAACAGCTATGGCTCCTGCCTCAGCCCCTTCCGTCACCTCCTAGCCTGAACCGGGAAGTTGGAAAATCCAGGCAGGGGAAATACCAATCTGATTTGGGAAAGGATTGGAACAACAAAAGCTGACCTGATGCGACAAATTTCTTGCAATGCCAAACGAGAAGTCTATGGAAATAGGTAAAAGTAGAATTAGAGAAGATGACTATTCAATGCTTGTAATTGTATTTGACTGAAACGATGCAAGCACTGTCTTATCATTGAATGGGATGCAGATATTGTTGACAAAGCCAGTATTAATTACCTCTGAACTGAGTAGCTTACAAGGCCATTGAGAGGTAGTTAAGAGTCAACCATCTTGCTGATGGTCTGGAATCACCTTTGCCAAAGTAAGTACGGACAGCAAAGTGCCTTTCTAAAGGGACGGTTGGGTTCTTAAACAATAATCAATATTGGCTACACAGTCCTTGATGGGTTATCTTTGAATTCTAGCTTTCATTGAACTCAAATTATACCATTTGCCATGGGAGAATTCAAACTTACACCCTCAGAGCATGGGACCAGATTTCTGGATCACTAGCCCAGTGATGTTACCATTATGCTATCACCTCCTTCTGATTAAAAAGCTTCCCCAAAGACTTTATCACATTCAGCACTTTTGGTGCCGTTTCCTTGCCTCCTCATTGATCAAATTTGCATAAATTAAAATTGTGAGTTAAATTTTGCCAGAACTAAACGGAAGGATATTGTGTTGAGTTTCATGGAGGGTTTCTCTCCACGAGGCCTATTGTGTTTTCTCAGACTTATCATCCTAAACTTGCTTCATTAACTCAATGCCAAGACCCTAATGTTCATATCTCGTCCAATGCTGCCCATGCTGCCAGTCACTGAAGGCAGAGGTATGTGTCAGGGCTGTGGTATCCCTGGTGCCACTACCATACTTAAAAGACTGTTGTGCACTCGGTAAAATACTGGAATTACCCTGAAAGGTTGGAGATGTTTGCCCTTTGTGGCAGATGAGGAGAGATTTTGCCGTCAGGGATCTGGTGGTTGGGATAATGTAATGGAGGGTTGGTTTCCTGTGGTGGAGAATGCCAGAGGCTCACCACTCCCTTGGTGAAGGGATTTCTCCTCATCTCAATCCTTAGATTGTGACCCTTGGTTCTGAACCCCTTCAGTCACAGGAAAAGCACGTCCTCTGTTTACTCTGTCTAATCCTATTAGAACTGTGCAGTTTTCTATGAAATCCCCACTCATTTTTCTCAATGGCAATGAATATAGTCCTAACTGATCCGATACATTTGACATCCCAGGAATCAGTTTAACAATCCTTCTTTACACTCCCTCACAAGCCAGAACACCCTTCCTCAGATAAGACCAAAACCGCACATTATTATCAAATTTCCTTTCCTGTACGACTGTAACCTCCCCAAACAAAAAATGCACCACACTAACATATTACACTAAGTTTTAACATGAACACTTTAACCCTGGCAGCAACCGAAAAGGGCAAATCAGCAGCCGAATTTGCACTTCAACAATTTTCATTTCAATTGTTTCTCATCTTTACACTGCCACACTGTTCAGTGCAACTAAAATCACTCAGGAGGGGAAAGATACAGCATGGTCACAGCATTTCATGCTCATTGAAGCACATTTACTTAGAAGTTTAGGAAATTAATGATGAACTTATTCGGGCAGCACAGTGGATCAGTGGCTAACACCGCTGCCTCACAGCGCCAGGGATCTGGGTTCAATTCCAGCCTTAGGTGACTGTCTGTGTGGAGTTTGCACATTCGCCCAGTGTCTGCGTCGGTTTCCTCTGGGTGCTGTGGTTTCCTCCCACAGTCCAAAGATGTGCAGGTTAGGTTTGGCCATGCTAAATTACCCATAGTGGTAGGTTAGGTGCATTAGTCAGGGGAAATGCAAAGTAATAGGGTAGGGGAATGGGTCTGGGTGGATACTCTTCGGACGGTCAGTGTGGACTTGTTAGACTGGAGGGGCCTGTTTCAACACTGTGGGGATCCTATGATTATCAAAAGGAAGGTTGATGTTGGACACATGATGAGGTTTACTACTCCACTGCAAGGAATTATGAGTCAATCTATGACAACATTTGATAAATGCAACCAGAAGCTGCCAAAAATCCATCAAAGTAAAAAAGTGTCCAACCTAGTAGTATTATCACAAGATTACTAATCAAGTGGCCCTAGAAATGTTCTGGGGACCCAGACTCAAATCCTGCCATAATAGACAAGCAGGAGGCTGGAAGAACACGGCAAGCCAGGCAGCATCAGGAGGTGGCGAAGTCAACGATTCATGTGGAGACTCTTCACCCTGATGCTGCCTGCCTCGCTGTTTGCCTCCAGAATCTTGTTGGTCAACTTTTGATTCCAGCATCTGCAGTTATTTTATCTCTAATCAAATCCTGCCATGGCTGATGGTTGAATTTGAATTCAACTTCTGAAAGTAAAAATCTGAAACTAAAAGTCTAATGATGGTCTTGAAACCGTCTTTGGGGATAAAAAAGGCCCATCAGGTTCCCCAGTGTCCTGGAGAGAAGGAAATCCCTGTCTTTATCCAGTCTGTCCTATATGCAATTCCAGACCCAAAGCAAGGGGTTGACTTTTAACTGCGTTCTGGGCAATAAAGGATGAGCAATAAATGCTGCCCAAGCAAATCACATGAATGTGTATATGTTTTAAAAATCATGTGATGATTTTATTCCCATTGGAGACGTACTGGGAAGTCCAACAGGCTGATTATCAACTTGTTGATCATGTGCCATGAATACTCCTGATGTGGCTAGCTAATTCTGGAAAAGGGCTTAAATGGAGAGGCCTGGATCTAGCATTCTACAAAGTGAGCCACCCTATCCCCACCTCTTAGAATGAAGCATAATCAAAACCATTTGGAAGGCATTTCGCACACTTGCCTATATTGATCAGAGCATTGGGTATGGAAATTAGGATGTCATGCTACAGTCATACAAGACATTGGTGAGACCACGTTTAGAGTATTGCGGACAACTGGTCGCCGTGCTATATGAAGCATGTTGTTAAACTGGAAAGGGTGCAGCAAAGATTTACAAGGATGTTACCCAAGACGGAAGGTTTGACCGAGAAGAAGAGGCTGGATAGGCTGGAATTTTTTTTTCCTTGGAGTGTGGGGGACTTAGGGCGGCACGGTGGCACAGTGGTTAGCACTGCTGCCTCACAGCGCCTGAAGACCCGGGTTCAATTCCCGACTCAGGCGACTGACTGTGTGGAGTTTGCACGTTCTGCCCGTGTCTGCGTGGGTTTCCTCCGGGTGCTCCGGTTTCCTCCCACAGTCCAAAGATGTGCGGGTCAGGTGAATTGGCCATGCTAAATTGCCCATAGTGTTAGGTAAGGGGTAATGTAGGGGTATGGGTGGGTTTCGCTTCGGCGGGTCGGTGTGGACTTGTTGGGCCGAAGGGCCTGTTTCCACACTGTAAGTCTAATCTAAATCTAATCATCGTATAAAGGTTTATAAAATCATGAGGGGTACAGTTAAGGTGAATAGTCAAGGTCCTTTCCTCATGGTAAGGGAATCCAAAACCAGAGGGAATAGTATACAGTGCGAGGGGAAAGATTCAAAAGGGACCTGAGGGGCAGCTTTTTCACACAGGTGGTACGTAAATGGAATGAGCTGCCAGAGGAAGCGGTAGATGCAATGAGGTGGGTCCAATTACAACATTTAAAAAAACATTTGGACAAGTACATGGACAGGAAAGGCTTAGAGAGATCTGGGCCAAATGCAGGCTAACGGGACTAGTTTAGATTAGGAAACCAGGTCAGCATGGATGAGTTGGGCTGAAGGGCCTGTTTCCATGCTGTATGACTCTATCAGAATTTTTATTAAGTGGAAGTGAACTTTACTTTCCAGCTTTCAATATTTCATGCAGGAACAAATGCAACTAGCTCTTCATCGAGGCTTCCACTGTCTCAGAAACAGAGAACACTGGAGAAACTCAGCAGGTCTGGCAGCAGTGATGGAGAGCTGATATTTCAAGTCTGGTATGACTCTTCTTCTGACTCAAAACATTAACTCTGTTCCTCTCTCCACGATGCTGCCAGACCTGCTGAGTTTCCCCAGTGTTCTCCATGGTTGTTTCAGGTACCAGCATCTGCAGTATTTTGCCTTTGATTCTGCTGCATGTGATTCTGCAGCGTTGCTTTAAGAGCTGGATATGGTAATGAGTCAAGGACAGAGATGGAAACCATATGACCATATGGCAATGTGCAGTCCAGCAGAAGTAAGGCAGAAGCTGGTTGCATCCACAGTTACCTGTAACTGTAAGTTGCAGTCGGAACTGTTAAATAAACCTGTATGAATAAATGTGTTACTTATGTATGAAACAAGGAAAAAAATGATGAACATGCCAATTAAAATCATTGGATTAGAAATAAAGTGATCGATTCTCTTAAATGGGTTAGTATTTGCATTGGACTTCTGATTTGATTTGATTTATTATTTTGATTTGATTTGATCTCTTATTATCACATGTACCTTGGTCTGGCTAATGTTTTGTTTTGCTGCAGTACTGGCAGACCATACCATACAAAGTACATTAGGGTAATAGAACAGAGCAAGGAATACAAAGTTATAGCTACAAGGAAGGTGCATAAAAAGCAAGTTCAACATTAGATTTGTAATTTGAGAGGTCCATTCAGAAGTTTAATAACAGTGGGGAAGAAGCTGTTCTTGAACGTGTTGGTGTGCGTGTTTAAGCTTTTGTATTTTCTGCCTAATGGGAGAGGTTGGAAGAGATTATACTGGGGTGGGAGGGGTCTTTGATGATGTCACTAAGGTTGGAATTTATACATAAACTAGTTAGTTTATTAATGTCACACAAATGATTACCAATGCACCAGTATGCAAGTTCCACTCAAGTTATTTCATTCCAATAATGATCACCTTGTGTTCCAATTTATTTCAGTTCTACGTTTGGACAACACAGATGATGTCATTGACTTAAGGTACCAAGAAGGAGCTGCTTACTACAACCCAGCAGCTTTGAATGAAGCCCCACCTTCCAACACTGGAAAGACTAATGACCCAAATTATGCAATCCAGATGGATCCCTTACCACCCGCATATGAAAATGTCGCATAATTTGACTCACCTCTGTCTCTTAAAAAAACATTGGTATTGGCACCAAAGAAATATCACTTGCAAACAGATTGTACAGCAATCTTTTATGTACTAATAGTGACATCAAATTGGTTAGAACTTGAAGAATATGATTTATTTTTCAAAGTAAAAGCTGCTGTTGAGATAGAAAAACAACATGGTATTGTACTTACCCCAGATAGCCATAAAAATGGCAAAGAAGACTGTGCCACCATTATCAAATAGATATGTCAGCTAAAGGGAGCAGAAAGAATGAAAACATTAATTATCTTGTTCCACAGACAACCCATAACTAATACACAGATACTGAGACATCATGGTATGTTGATTTCTTACAAACTGAATTCACATTTTCAAGTTCACTGATGCCACATTGAGAAATATTCTTCATAAATTAATGCTTCAATACTCCAGTTAAAATATGAAGTACATTGTTTGCAGATGTTAATAGATTAACACGAGATTTAAAGTTGCTCCTTCTGGTCATTTACTTTGATGGAGATATTGGTAGCTACACTCATTCCTCTGTATTACGTATTTGTCACGACTGCCAGACTTTATACAGTTTACTATCCTGGTGAGATGTAGAACAGACAAACAGAAAAGTAGAATTTCACTGAGTGGCTTGACTGTTTGGGTTTGAGTTTTGCAAAGAAAGAGTAGTTCGCAGCCATTATTTGCATTGAACAAATTTACACATTGTATCCATTATTGCCAGACTGTGAACTGATATGCTTGTTCAAATAATCTTACAGTAAATTATTGAGTGACTTGAGAAGAGAGTGTTCTGTGGTAATAATGGCCACTGTCCACCTATTATCCCCAACTTTTCACAAGCTAGATGGCATTGAATCACTCGTGAAGCTATCATTACTGAATAAGATCACCTCTCACGTTGAACCCACTACCATCCGAACTACAAAAGGTTTGAGGCACCTGTTTTAAAGTATTCATTATTGTCACAGTATTGTTCAATGTGAGTGAGTTCTCTTCCATGCGTGGCTCCAATGTTTGCCGTTCCCAGTTGCTGAGTCGGTGACAGGTCGTGACAAGGATTCCAAGTAAAAGTCATGCAAGTTCCCCACTGGATGGGGGAGGGCAGAGGGACAGGAAAGACAACATGATGGAAGGAATGTGGAAATGAAGGTGGAGAGAAAAGCTACCCAAATGCTTCCTCATGTTCAACCACAGATGACATTAGCAAAGTTGCAACAGCAAATCCCCGAATCAACCTCTTGGGCAGGGAACATTGCAGGGGTGTTGAAAATTTTGAAGAAAGGCAAAATCAAATAACCTGAAGAGGAAAATCAAACCCAAACACGAGGATTTCCCTAGAGTTTTTTGCTTATTTTACAATTGCTTATCATTATTTGTTTCTCTTTGATAAAATTAATTCAAGGTGTAAAGTCTTAAATTCCTTCCAATGTTTGTTGATTTTATGAAACATTTTAAACATTTGCTATTTTTAAAAATAATTATTTTTCATCTACTGTTACCTCTACTAGCAGTTCTGAATGTTTAAACAGATCCTCTTGTGCCTTATTTAATGATGTTATCTTATGATCATTTCTCACACTGTCGTACACACTTGCATTACAATCACAATTTAATTTCTCCTCTTGTGAAGAGATATTTAATTCACAGTGTGAATACTGATAACTATTACAGAATTATATAACACTAATTCCTTGGAGGTGTGTGCAAGTTAGAAAAACTTACATTCAGCTTGTGCAATAAAGGGTGTGAATGCTCATAGTTTGTTATTAAACTATCCTTTGATTATTTAATATGTTTATGTGCAAATATGTACCTCATTTTTTGTACAGATCACAGAATCTAAACAGTTGGAATTGCTAGTTCTCAGACTTTTTAAAATGTGACCAAAAAATCCTGCAAAAAATTTTATCAGCTATAACTTCTAATTACATAACAGCTTTAACACAGCTACCTTTTATCACAGAAAAATAATAAGATTAAAAAAAAGCTAAATCAAAAAGGAGCATTTTGGGAAAGCAAATCAGAGCAGGACTTACACATTTCATGGTAAGGTCCAAGGGAATGTTGCTAAACAAAGAGACCTTGGAGTACAGGTTCATAGCTCCTTGAAAATAGAGTCGCAGGTAGACAGGATAGTGAAGAAGGTGTTTGGTATACTTTCCTTTGTTGGTCAGAGCACTGAGGTATAGGAGTTGGGAGGTCATCCTGCAGCTGTACAGGACATTGGCAAGGCCACTTTTGGAATATCGTGTGCAATTCTGGCCTCCTTCTTATCAGAAAGATGTTGTGAAACTTGAAAGGGTTCTAAATAGATCTACAAGGATATGCTATGGTTGGAGGATTTGAGCTTTAGGAGAGAGACTGAACAGGCTGGGGCAGTTTGGAGGCTGAGGGGTGACCTTATTGATGTTTAGAAAATCATGAGGGGCGTGGATAGGGTAAATAGACGAGGCCTTTTTCCTGGGGTGGTGATGTCCAGCACAAGACGGCATAGGTTTAGGGTGAGAGGGGAATGATATAAAAGGCACCCAAGGGGCAACGTTTTCACACAGGGGATGGTGCGTGTATGGAATGAGCTGCCAGAGGAAGTGGTGGAGGCTGGTACAATTATATTTAAAAGGCATTTGGATGGGTATTTGAATAGGAAGGATTTAGAGGGATATGGGCCAAGTGCGGGCAAATGGGACTAGATTAGTTTAGGATATCTGGTGCCGGCATGGACGAGTTGGACCAAAGGGACTGTTTCTGTTCTGTACATCTCTACGTCTTTATTAGGACCACAATCAAAGTAGACAAGTTGAAGTAGATTTCAAGGACAAAGCGAGATAGAGGGCAAGAGAACTTTGCAAAGGGAATTCAGAAGATGTCTAATGCCACAGGTATCCCAGAATTACTTGGGTTTTGGCTCCAGCAGGGTGCTTTACCTGATGCAACAATGCTGATGTTACTCTTTACAACATTATTGAAGGATCCAACAGATGTTTATTGTAGCTGGGTAATCTATACAATTACAACATTCACAGACACAAACATTTATGGGCTAGTATTTGTCTATTGGGTTACAGCAGAACAGCATCATTCTTGTAGCATATCATGCGTCAAGAAATCCCAAGTAAGATGAAATCTGAGGCATTACACCCCCAGGTTACTTGCTATGATATAGTTTTGATATCAAGAGCATGTGTCTTAAAGGTATACTACATATTTCTATACTACTTACAATTTTATTTCCTATTTATTACTTCAGTATGTGTGACAATATAACCAAATTCGAATTCTGATACTAACTGAGAGACAGAGCACAGCAAAGCTGAGTGAATATCTGGTTAATAGACATTTGGAACAGCGGCTCAGTGGTTAGCACTGCAGCCTCACAGCGCCAGGGACCCGGATTCAATTTCTGTCTTGGGTGATTATCTATGTGGAGTTTACACGTTCGCCTAGTATCTGTGTGGGTTTCCTCCACATGCTCTGGTTTCCTCCTACAATCCAAAGATGTGCAGGACAGATGACTGGCCATGCTAAATTGCCTGTAATGTTAGGTGTGTTAGTCAGGGGTAAATATAGGGTAAGGGAATGGGTCTGGGTGGGCTATTCTTTTGGAGGGTCGGTGTGTACTTGTTGAGCCAAAGCCATGTTTCCATACTGTATGGGATCTAATCTGATCACCTATTAACCACAACACCTCATATCTACTGCTTAGTGCATTTATCCCAACACTCTTACAGGAACATTCCCCAGCAATGGGGACTCACACTCATTATCCACCTCACTGCATTGTACTTGCCAATGCTGCCAGCCTCACATCCACTTCTCACTGCCCCCACATATGACCAGCTGCTCAGCTATGGCAACCAGAGTTTGGATTAGAGTGGTGCTGGAAAAACACAGCAGGTCAGGCAGCATCCAAGGAGCAGGAAAATCCAAGTTTTGGACAAAAGCTCTTCACCAGGAATACTCAGCTATGGCAACCATCTCACCATGTCGGACAATGACTGACTTTCTGTCCTCTGTCACGGTACATTATGGTACTTATCAGATAATGTGGCAAGCTGTCAATCGTGTCATCTTAGACCTCTTCCTTCCTACTCCAGCCCCCTTCCCTGACATTAACATTCCTTGACAAGGATTCCCTGCTTTTGGATATCTAAGAATTGTTGTCTGGCCAGTGACAGGAGCAGGGAGGGCTGTAGCCAGCTCAGGGTTCATTTGCCAGGCCTTTGGATACAACTACTGCTGCAGACACCAACTCGCTGGGCAGCATTCAGTGCTGAGTGGGAACGCAAACCGAGACGCTGGGTGCATTGATTGTGTGTTAGGGAATGTGAAGGAGTCAAACTCCAATGAGGCAGGGACACTGTGCAGAACATGTTTACCTTGATGCCTCCCTGTCTTCCCTTTGCTCTGCTGCTTTACCAATGCCTGGGTAGATCACTTCCTCCTCTGCCTTCCCTATGAAGATGCCATCTTAATCGGGCAACACAACACAAAAGAACCTCAGAAATATTTCTCAGAGGATGGCGAGAGAAAGGCCTCTCAATGCGGAAGTCATGACCCTAAGTGGGGTCACAAGGTTAAGCTTGTGAGCTCAGAGTCAACATTGAACTCTATCTACATTAGAACAGCTGGCATAAGGTCATACAATGTGGAAACAGACCCTTTGGTCCCACTAGTCCACACTGACTGTGCTCCCAAATTAAACTAGTCCCACTTACCTGCATTTGGCTCATATCCTTCCAAACCTTTCCTCTTCACGTACTTTTCTAAATGTCTTTTAAATGTTGTAATTGCACATTCTGCTTCACAAGATCCCTGCTCTCTCAGGCCCCTGTCTCAGCTCATATTGAGGGGTGATGACATGTTTGGGCTTCAACATATGGTCACAGTGGTAAAGAGCTCCAGGAAGCACTGTTTGATGGACTTTTCAATGGAAGAACCATGAAAAAAAAACTGAATTTAATCTCCATCATTCTCACCCCTCAACGCCTCATCCTTCCCTGCTTAACTCAGGTAAATAATTGCACAGAGGCTGGTATCCCATCACCAAGTCACCCTTTATTTAGATGTGCACAGTATTGTGACTGTGACCAGCCAGCTCGGAGTCAGTTCTCTGAACTGAGCAGATTCTAAATCCCCTGGTTATATTGGTCAGCCGGGACTTCCTGATTGACCAGGTTAACAGCCCCAGTCAAGGATCTCATTGTGGATGAGACCCACTTGGTTCCAATCATTACATTCATAAATGAAAGCAGTTTGATACTCTGCCTCTTGAGCGCACATGCCAAATCTCTGAGGACTGATGAACAAACTTGCACACAGGATCTGTGAGTTCAAGATTTGGATTCCTGGCCCCATGCATCAAGTAGTTGGCAAACTTGCATCAGAATAGCTCTGATTCAGGGGCCTCATGGCAGTGGGGTGCCCCTCTTACACCTGCCTCTTGACACATTGCTATATAGGGTGCACAGTCAGTGGCCTGCCCATCACTGAGGATGCAGTGAAATCACCATGCTCACAACGCAGCCAAATGACAAACCCCACTCAGTTGCGATTTTTTCTTCACACCGAGTCTTCTGTTGATCCGAGCAATCCACAGGTCTCACCTTTGTTGCCAAGACCGCAAGGAGAAGACCTCAGTCTGTCCGATTGTTTATCAGGGACGTTAAACAAGAGCCACTGAATTATCCTTCAGATATTCAGTGAAGCACAATATCTAAATGGTGACACTACTAAACCTATGGCCATTCAACTTTGCAATGAATTGTTATGCCAAGAGGCTGAGGTGTGTGTACTCAGCTTACAAATTAAAGAAAGAAATTTACAAATGTCTGTCCTAAAATAAGAGCCTGTGCGCCTTCCTGCAGTAACCTTTGCAGTATTTGTACATAATGGTCTATTCTACAACAGATGGCATGGTCTGTGTAACTGGCATCCTGTAGCTTTGCATTCATGGGATACAATAATTCTGTCTTATCTTTTCAGAATCAGTGCCAGACACTTCACTCCATTATTCTTTGAGTCACATTCCAAAACAAAACTTTGAACTCGACGCTAAAATCTAAAGGAAATCGAGTCAACTAGAGTCTGTCAATGTCGTGACTGTATACAATGACTTAAATATTATAATTATTAATCACATTTTAAAAAGCCTAGAAATTCTTGGGCTCACCACTCATTGTCAAGTAAAATGGTGGAAGGTGTGCAGTTGCACATTTTGCACCCATCATATCTGCAAAGGCAAAGTTTTATAGACCAGACTAAATCCCCTCAAAATATATTAAGAAGATAGGTTAGTCTTTAACATTTTTTTATTTTAAAGGTAAATGTAAGGCATGGCATTCCAAATGCAATTTGATTTGTAAATGTTTCGACTGTAAGCAAAACACACTATATTTTTATACTACAGTTAGAATACTGACAAAATAAAAATAAAAGAATTGGTTTAACTGTATCCTTACCAAAATGTGTAACAAAATTATGTATATATGTATCTCAACTATTACTAATTACCTCTTCCAATACAGTAACATCCCATAAACACACCCTTGGTAAAGGCAAATTCAGTAAAATGGATTGTCTCAAATGCAATTCTAGCAGAAGAAAGAGCACACCAGCTATTAGCTGAACAGAGAGAGGAATAAGAACTTTCACATCCAGCTTCAAGACCCCAGCAATTGCTGAAAAATAAAACTAAAAATCCTGGTTCTGTTGAAACTTGACCCCACCCATTCAGGCTGCTTCTATTGTTCCAACTTAAAAAAAAACTAAAGCCCAACACACTGTTTACTTTATTAGCTTTGAGCAGACCACACATCATCTCTGCCTCAACCTTCTCCTTCATAAAAAAAGGACAAAATACACCTCTTAAAATCATAGGATGGTCACAAAAGAAACAGATGAAATGGATGTTTGATGCTTTGAATATACAAATCAGAGGTGTAATGCTTACTTAAGGATCACTTTGAAAATTGACCTGTCCTAATAGACAGTGTTCAGGATAATGTGGTCCACCAATGATCTAACCAGCAATCCAGAAATTAAAAGACCTCATAGTTCCACTGCAATGCCAAATGTAGTGTCTAATTCTTGAGAAAAAAGAAAACGAACTGCCAAAAAGTGAATGAAACATTAGAAAGAACTGAAAGCAAGACATAAAGCACAGAATTTTAAAGCATTTTATAAAGCTCTCAGCAAATGTATGTAGATACTACAAGCAGTTGAACCTGCCTCAACCACATTTTCAGGCAGTGCATCCGCAGAAACCAACTAGTTACTGAGTGAAAAGATTTTCCATACTTCATCCTTGCTTCTTTCGCAGATTACTTTAAATTGATTCCTTCTTGTCCTTGTTCCTTTTACAAGCAGGAACAGTTTCTCCTTATCTACTCCTATTCAGCCTGCTCATGATTTTAAAATATGTGGAGATGACTCTGCTTTCTGCGTTCAGGAACTTTATTGACAAGAGTTGTCAAAAATGCTCTGGAAAGTCTATTCCATGTTTTAGCTCTATCTTTTTGTTCTTAGCTTGATTTATCTTTCTGAGTCCACACTGGTGAAGTCCACATCGATGCCATGGATTTGAAGGGTCCCGAGGTGAGAAGGCGTCCGGTCTCCCCAGTGTAGAGGAGACTGCTGTCTCTTTCTTGCAGAGCACTTTAGAGAACATCTCCAGGACACCTGCACCAATCAACCCCACTGCCCTGTGGCTGAATATTTCAACTCCCCCTCCCACTCTGCCGAGAACAGGCAGGTCCTGGGCCTCCTCCACCACCATTCCCTCACCACTCGATACCTGGAGGAAGAATGCCTCATTTTCTGCCTTGATAACATTCAACCCCATGGCATCAATGTGGACTTCACCAGTTTCCTTATTTCCCCTCATCCCACCTTACTACAGTTCCAAACTTCCAGCTCAGCACCATCCTCCTGACCTGTCCCACCTATCAATCTCCCTTCACATCTATCCGCTCCACCCTCCTCTCCGACCTATCACCTTCACCTCCATCCACTTATTGCACTCTCAGCTACCTTCTCCCTAGCCTCATCCCCCTTCCATTTATCTGTTTAAACCCGAGGCTCCCAACCTCAATCCTGAAGGGTTTTTGCCCAAAACGTTGATTTTCCTGCTCCTCAGATGCTGCCTGATCTGCTGTGCTTTTCCAGCATCACTCTCATATTTCAAAAGGGAGCTGGGTGTGGCCCTGGCTTAAGGGATCAAGGGGAGAAAGTGGGAGTGAAATACTGAGATTGCATGATCAGCCTTGATCATATTGAATGGTAGTGCATGCTCGAAGGGCCGAATGGCCTACTCCTGCACCTATTTTCCATGTTTCTATGTTTCATACAGACATATTCTATCTATACAATCAGAGTACATCTTGGTGGATGGGCAACACAATTAGATCTGTCTTTATTCAGCTCTGTTGACTTGGCTACGTAACTTCACTTTGCAGGACGGGTTTTGTCATGCATATGTACTATTTGTCACAGATTACATCTTCATGACACTTGATGGGTGTCAATGTTGATGTACACAGTGAGATATTGTCAGTATAAATTTATTGAGGCAGTGGCATGATTCAGTCAGCAAACTTTGGATGTTACATTACTCACCTGCTCCTTGCTTCAAAGCGGTGTCCTATTTACACAGAGAAAAACATCACAAGTGCCATTCGCTTCACCATTAATTTGAGAGCAGATTTTTGTCCATTAATTTGAACTTTCATTTGAGTACACCACAAAAGCATGAAAGCAATCTTCATTAGCCTAGGGTTAGTCACTTAATTTCCAGCTTCTCTGGAGTATATTTGGCATAAAGCTTACTTATTATACATTAATAACTTGGATAAGGAAGGTAATGCAGTAAGTTTGTGGATGACGTAAAAATGGTGGGAGAATGACAGAAGGGGGTCTGCAGAAGGTTACAGACAGGGTTAAGTGAGTGGGTAAAGACCTGGCAGAAAGAGCATAATATGGAATTAAAAACTTTGGCAGCAAGAATAGAGAAGCTGAATATTATTTAAATGGAGTAAGACTGGAGAAAGCAACAGAATTGAGGGATTTGGGAATCCTCACTCACAGATCACAAAAAGATAATATCCAAGTTCAACAGTTAATGTGGAAGGCAAATGGAATATTAACCTTCATTTTTAAAGGGAATGGAGTATGAAATGAGGTTAGGTTTGTTGAAGCTACACAAGGTACTGGTCAGATCACAACTAGAATTAGTTGTTTTTGGCATTTTAACTAAGTAATGGTATACTGGCATTGAAGCTAGTCCAGAGAAAGTTCACTAGGTGGGCAAATGGAAGACAATGTGGGAAAGTGTGAGGTTATACATTTTGGTAGGGATAGTCCGGGGATAAATCATTGTGAGCAGTTTTGAGTCTGTAATCTAAGGACAGATGCGCTGCCTTTGGAGGGTTCTATAGGAGGTTTACAAAAATCATCCAATTAGTTAAGGATTTATCATATGAGGAGTCATTGAAGGTTCTGGATCTGTACTCAATGGGGTTTAGAAGAATGGGTGGAATTCTGATTGAAACATACAGAATACAGAGAGGCCTGGATAGAGAACACTTGGAGAAGATGCTTCCACTAGTCGGAGACACTAGGACCAGAAGCCAATGAAAGAACAACGCTTTATAACTGAGATGGGGAAGAATGTTTTCAGCCAGAGGAACTCATTGCCACAGGGGGCCGTGGATGCCAAGTCATTGATTTTATTTAAGACAGAGACAGACAGGCTCTTGATTGGTAAGGAGATCAAGGGTTATGTGAGAAGACAGGAGAATAGGTTGTGAAATATATCAGCAATGATCGAATGGCAGAGCAAAGTCGATGGGCCAAATGGAACTATGAGAAGTGGTTCAGCAGATTGGGCCTGTACCTATAAGAATCTAGAAGAATGAGGCAAACTTATTGAAATATACAAGATTCTCAGAAAATTTGACAGAGGAGATGCAGAGAGGTTGGTTCCCTTTGCTGGAGAGTCTAGAACCAGAGGGCATCATCATAGAATAAGTGGTTGCTTATTTAAGACAGACATGTGGCAGCATCTTTTCCTTTAGAGAAGAGTGAATCTGTGGATTTCTTTATCACAGAGGGCTGTAGACACTGAGTTATTTAAGGCTCAGATAAACATATTTTTAATCAGGAAAGGAGCCAAAGATTATGAGAAAAAGGTAGGAAAGCGAAGTTGAGGAATACCAGACAACAATGATCTCATTGAATGGCAGAACTGATGGGTTGAATGGCCCACTTCTGCAGCTACATCTATAGTCTTAGTTCCCACTCATTTAGAGCAGGTGCACATGACTTTAACAAATAGAGTGTACTGCAGACATGACAAATTGGGCACATTCTTCTTGATATAATTGCTGCAGTCCTTCCGAGGCATATGCATCCAAGATGATACGCTGGAGATGAAATTTATTTGCAAAAATTAATGAGGTGCTTGATTCCAAAGAACAGTGAAATTCACCATTTCCACTGGCTTCAGGATTTGAGAAAAACAACCCTGCTGTAAATTTCAGCCTTTTCCAAATATCTGTTGCATAAATAAATGCTGTCCAAGTTTGCAAAATCTTTGGGGCTGGCTAAAATATGACATTATTCATATCTCTATCAATTTTTAGTTTAAAAAGTCACAGGAGGGAACTAAACAGTGAGGACTATAACAGTACCAAGAGAAGACATTTATTTCAGTGTACGGGCCAGGTAGAAAAATAACCAGTAAAACTGGCAAATGAGACATTTTGGTCCAACCTTACTTCATGATGGAGCACCAGTCGGGTCAATACCTTTGTTTCCATTGCGGTTTTTCTCAACTAGTTTTACATTTCCCCTGGAGCCCTGCAACTGCTTATCTTGGATTTTTGGACATCATTAGCCCACAATATTCTCTGAACATCTTGGCCAATATTTCCAATATCTGGGTGTCAGGCATGTTTTCAGTTGGCAACAGTGGTTCATTACATTTCACAGAATGTAAAAATTCACAAAAACCTATGACTTTCTAACAAGATTAGACAGGTTAGATGTTGGAAAGATGCCCCTGATGGAGGCGGAGTCCAAAACCATTAGATTAGATCCCCTACAGTGTGAAAACGGGCTCTTCGGCCCAACAAGTCCACACCAACCCTCCGAAGAACAATCGACCCAGACGCATTTCCCTCTGACTAATGCACCTAACACTACGGGCAATTTAGCATAACCAATTCACCTGACCTGCGCATCTTTGTTCTGTGGGAGGAAACTGGAGCACCTGGAGGAAACCCACACAGACACGGGGAGAATGTGCAAACTCCACACTGACAGCCGCCCAAGGCTGGAATCGAAGTAGGGTCCCTGGTGTTGTGCGGCAACAGTGCTAACCACTGAGCCACCAGGCATGTGGCATAGTTTAAAGATTAAGGGTAAATCTTTTAGGATTGAGCTGAGGAGAAATGTCTCCACCCAGAGAAGGGAGTGACTTCCATAGACTACCACAGAAAATAGTTGAGATCAAAACATTAGATGTTTTCAAGAAGGAGGTATACAGTATATAGCTCTTGTGGTTTAAAGGATCAAGGAATACGGCTGGAATATGGGTGAAACATGGGATTAGGGCATTGAGCTCTATGATCATCTATGATCATATTGAATCTCAATATGAAGCAGGCTTGAGGGGTCAAGTGGCCTATTCCTGATCCCACATAGAGTCATAGAGATGTACAGCACGGAAACAGACCTTTCGGTCCAACTTGTCCATGCTGACCAGATATTTTAAATGAATCTGGTCCCATTTGCCAACACTTGGCCCATATGTATTCAGGTGTCTTTTACATGTTGTAATTGTGCCAGCCTTCACCACTTCCTCTGGCAGCTTATTTCATACACGAACCATCTTCTGTATGAAAAAGTTGCTCATTAGGTCCTTTCTAAATATTCCCCTCCTTCTATAATCAGATTCAAAAATAGATAATGAAGCTAAGGTCAAGAAAGCATTGAAAAAGAAACAAATTCACAACATGCTCATTCGAATGAGATTCAGGAGTTTGCTTAAGATCATAAGGTCTTTCAAAGCTCCCGGGTTTATAACAGCTTTTAGATGATGTGTCTTTTTGCTGTATTTTGTAAGATTATGAAAATTATGATTCACAGCATACTGGTATCAACTGTGGATTTGCAACCCAGAACCAAATTTCCCAACTTAATTTTGTCTCAAAAGGGCAAATCCAGCCATTTATCATTCAATTTGACATAGATTTAATTAATTAGAAAAAAATGCATTAAGATCTTTCAGCAACCGTAAACATTCCTGATATTCGAAGAAATAAAATTCACCAATAATAGCTAGCATTAGTATCTTATATATCTGATCTGTGTTATATAGAGTAAGTACATATAGACTGAGTGCAGTAAGCTTCATACAAGGTCCTAATGATTTAATCCTGGCTGTAAAATCAATAATTATTGTCCTGATTTTCAATTTCAGTCATTGGAAGTATATTGCTTTTGCTATTAACTGCTTGCTGACAATGCTTTGGAATTATAGCTGAAGAATCCAATATTACCTTTCAGGAGAAGAATGAATCTCTTGCAACTGTCAGTGCCAGTACAAAGCTAAGCATCTGACAAAAGGCTTGTGCACAGCACAGCAATTTGACCAGAGGATACTCCCGGTAATGTTAGTCTGGAGCAAGCAATTGTCCAACAGGGATTTTACTTTTACTAGTTTTGAGGAAGGGTCAACGCCCAAAATGATAACTCTGCTTTCTCCCTACAGAGGCTGTCAGACTAGCTGGGCTTTTCCAGCAATTTCTGTGTTTGTTTCTGATTTCCAGCATCCACAGTTCTTTCATGTTTTATGTGGGATTTTACTTTATTTTGTCAATTCATTAGAAATTCCAACCATGATGTCTATATTATCATTTCATGCAAGTGGCAGAACTGCACTGCAATGTAAACTTCTTTGAACTGTAAAATTTGCAGACCATGATAAAAATCATTCAATGATACCAAGAATGGCAGACTGAAATATTTACCTGCATAAATCAGCAGTTAATACGACTATAGCTTAGCATGCCATGCTGGAAATTATGCCTCACTATTTCTAGAATCACCATGAAAGTTAAAGAGTTTACAAAAAACACAATGCTCCCCAATTAATTTGACATTCAAACCCAAATTGTGTTTTTTGGCTAAACCAGTTGTAAATGTTTAAATTGGACTTTTAAAAAAAATTAATTGAAGGTATGAGGCATTGGGCAACATAAGTGCGTATATGGAGTTAGGTCGAATATCAATCATGATCGTATTAAATGACAAAGCCCAGAGATCAAAAGGCTACATAGTCTAGTTCTGTTCCTATATATTACGGTGAGGAAAGAGGGGCTGATATCCATTATGAGGACTTACCCACCCCGAGCATTCAATGTCCCAACAGCAACATCATAGACAATGAGAAAGTAGACTCAAAACAAAAATCATTAAACTATGCTTGAGTTGCATTGGAGCCCAATGTAGTACGCTCTTGAAGTTTTTTCTGGTGTTACTATATCAAATATCCAACTCGTGGGGCCCAGGAGTGCCAAGCAATAACTAAAATGGCTGCCAAATCAAACTCCGTTTCAAGTTTTGATGCCAATTCAGGATTCTTCCTCATGCTTTTATTTCCCTATTGTTTTTTAATTTGTAATATCTAAGTCTTCAGGTGTCTTCATATGTTATAATTTTTGCTCTGATATTGTAGATGCAATTGGTTTAGCAGCAGTTTTCCTTCACCAGGAGGAATTGGGTCAGGATATCCCTTATGGCCACACTCTCCCTGCCTGGTATCTGTACACACACCTCTGCATGGAGATCACAACAGTTTGATTTAACAGAAGATAAAATTCAGACAGAGGGCCCGGCTCTTGCTTTAATTGGTTATAAGAGCTCTAACGACACAAACGGTTGACTAACGGTTACACTGAATCACTGTTCAGCATCTCAGCCTGCTGTGCTCTATTTGCTAGAGTACGAACACAGGGTTGCCAGCAATATCAGCCACAGGTTGGACCTGACAGGTATCACCGAAGCCACCAGCCGCGGCTGTGGTGAGAAATCTTCAGATGATCTGGACTTGCCATCTGCCACGTGGATACTGCTGCTAATGTACTCAGTGAGTGGCAAAAGCCAGTCAGCTGCAGCTTCTGTTCCACAAGCCTGGCAATTTCTAAGTCCCTGTCTGAACAGTATTTGGTGGGTTTACAGGATCACAGAATTATGATGATACGGAAGGAGGCCCTTCAGCCCATCGTGCCTGCACTGACTCTATTATCTACTGCCAATCTCCTGAACGTTTCCCATATCCCTGCACCCATTACTATTCAATTATTTAAACCTTTTGGAATATCTCAGTTAAATCCTCCTCTACCACATTTTCAGGCAGTACATTCCAGACCCTAACTACTCATTGTTTGAAACCCTTTCATTTTCACACGCCCCTTCCTTCATTTGCACATCATCTTTTAGATCATTAAATTTCTTCATGTCTTTCTCTCTGTTAACATTCATTAGCTTAACTTATTCATTTGCAGCCCCTTGGCTACCCTTAATGTTGAGAAGCAACTTAAATCTTCTACCATGAAAATAAATGCAAAATATTTGTTCAACTTCTTTGCATTTCCTCCATGATAATCCCATAATAACCTTTTCTCAGCTGCTCAAGGACAATGTTCATTTTATTTCACTTCTTGCATTTTTATATACTTGTGTAAAACTTTATCTACCAGGAGAAAGTGAGGTCTGCAGATGCTGGAGATCAGAGCTGAAAATGTGTTGCTGGAAAAGCGCAGCAGGTCAGGCAGCATCCAAGGAACAGGAGATTCCCTCACCTTGATCTCCTTCCACCTATCGCATCTCCATCGCCCCCTCCCCCAAGTCCCTCCTCCCTACCTTTTATCTTAGCCTGCTGGACACACTTTCCTCATTCCTGAAGAAGGGCTCATGCCCGAAACGTCGAATCTCCTGTTCCTTGGATGCTGCCTGACCTGCTGTGCTTTTCCAGCAACACATTTTCAGCTCTAAAACTTTATCTAACCTGCTTGGTATATTTCTAGCTAGTTGATGATCAAACATCTTTTTCTCTAACTTTATCAATGGTCTCGTGGCCCCTTGATGGTTTGCAAACTGACAAGCCTCAGGCCTACTCCTCCACTTCTATAATATAATTAACTTCTTCCATCCATTGCTCCCTGTGATGTTCCGAGAATGTCCAGAATGGACTATTATTGCAGAGTTTTGCTTATTTTAAGATAATGTACATTTGATGAACATATTGAATTTCCTTTTTAAATGTTTCCCAATGGTTATTGATCACCAGACATTTATTCTATTAATCAAATCCAGCTTAACTTCAAAAGGATGATAGCAAGCACTGAGAGACAAACCCTGGCTGGAAAAGGCTGAACAGCATTTATTATGGACTTTTTTGTCCCAAAGTCGACATTCGACATGGAGTTATTACTTGACATGCATTAGAGTCTTTTTCCCAACTCCTCCTGTTGAAGGAGAATTACCACTAAACCAATTGTATCTACAACATCAGAGCAAAACTTCATGTTAGGAAGGAGAAGCCTAAGAAGACTGTCCTAATAGAGGTCTTTGGAATTAATAAGGATGGACATGGATAAAATGTCCAATGAAGTATGAATAGTAACAAGACCATTTGACTCTAATGCACGTCAAGTAATAACTCCATGTCAAATGTCGAATTTGGGACAAAAAAAGTCCATTTTGTGCATTGGATTCCATATAATGCTACCAGTTAGCTCAATTGGCTGGACAGCTGGTTTGTGATACCAACGCATGGGTTCAATTGCCACACCAGCTGGTATCACTGCAAAGGTCCCATTTTCTCAATTGCACCCCTCAGCTAGGGTGCGGTGACCTCTCACATTAATCCATGTTTTATCCCTCTAATGAGAGAGCAGCCCTTTGGGACAACGGTGATGTTATCTTTGTCTTTACATAATCCAATGTAGCACCTGGATGAGTGAATAAAAGTGCAAAGCAACTGAGTCAACAACTTTGGATTCTGTTCTCACCACTCAGCTGGAGATGACTTGCACTAGAATAGGAAAATCACCACTGTCCTACTGTGAGGATAAATGGCCATAGGCTCCAATAACTCAGGCATATTCTGTTATAGACATTCTACAGTGTGGAAGCAGAGGACTCAGCCTATCAAGTTCACATTGACCCTCTGAACAGAATCCTACCTAGACTCACCCCATCCATGTATCCTTGCATTTCCTGTGGCTAATCCTACTAGTCTGCACATCCTTGGATGCTGCGGGCAATTCAGCATGGCCAATCCACCTAACCTGCACGTCATTGGACTGTGGGCAGAAACTGGAACACCCAGAGGAAATCCATGCAGACACAGAGAGAATGTGCAAACTCCACACAGGCAGTTGCCTCAGGAAGGGAATTAAACCCACGGTTCTGCCACTGTTAACCACTGAGCCAACATGCCAGCCATCTATTCTAGATGATACTACTATGAGCAGTTTATTTACTCGTAAATGCGATGGAATGCTGTAATAAAATGCTTATGTACAGAGAGAAAGAAAGAAATGAACAAATTAAGGTAAAACTAGGCACCACAGTTTACAATGTTATATCAACAGTACATCCAATAGTCCAAAAGGAAAAGTAGCTCATTCAATCCCTGGAGCCTATTCTGTCATTCCACCTGATCATGACCAATCTGGATTAACAATATTACTCAACTTTGGATCTTTTAATGATTGATATCCTTCAAGACATAGAGGTCTATAGCTCAGAAAAAGGCCCTTCAGCTCATCGATCATGTGCTAATCACAAACAAACATTAAACTATTCTAATCCCATTACCCATCACTTGGAACCTACACTTTTAGAAATAATTGCCATTAGAAAGAACACAATGGGACACTAAGAGAGAGAAAGTCATAGCCTGCTTTTACTGAGATCTCACGGAAATAGTCATTGTTTTAGCACACAAGTGGACATCTTCAATTTGATTTTAAAATTTCAACACACACTGAAATGACATTGTGCAATTGAAATCTATTACCTTGGCATAGACACAGCTTTCATTCAGCATCCAGTAAGAACAGTTGCGTTCACACATTGGGCACATACGTGTTTCATTGGCTTCACAGATCTCCTTACTGGAAGATCAAGACAGAAGGAATCAGTCAGCATCACTTCAAGGTGCATTGTGTAAATCTGAATCAAAACATTTCCTCAAGCACCTATAATCATGTACCCCTTATACTTGAATGCTTTTTGTCATGCACATGACAAGAGATTTGGTATTTTGAGACAGTGAACAGAATACGTGATGTCTTGGTTTATACGGCAATGTTTATGTTCGTGAGGAAACTGCTAGCGTGTATCAGAATAACATCACAACACAGAATAACTAACCACAGACTCCAGCCAGCTGAAAGCACTGTGACTGAAAGTGGAATGATCAAACTTGAGGATGGTCACTTGGTCAGAATTAAAGGAATTACTCAGACGGTAGTAGGATTCAAGGAGATGACCGCCCAGCGGGCAGGATGTGGCCATGAATGGACTTCATAACTTAGGATGAAAATGTTAAAATGGAGGCTAAACTTAACTGGGAGCCAATACAGATTAATGAAAAGTGTGAGGTAAAGAGGGCATGGTGCACATGTATTGCAGGTGGAAGAGAATGAGATAACCTCAAGTGTACAGAGATAAGAATGAGAGACTAGCCTGTAGCACATCTAGCCTATAGCACATTGAAGTAATGAGATAAAGGAAGACTTTGGTGGGGCGGTGTGGGAGGGAGATCTTAGCAACAGATGAGCTAATGGGGCAGAGGCAACATTGAAGATGTGGAAATGAATGGTCTTAGTGATGGTGTTGATATATGGTGAGAATTTCATCTAAAGGCCACCTGTGACAACCTCAAACAGTTGAGGGAATCAGGAGTGAAGTTCAGTGAGACGATAAACAATAATTGATCTTTCTAATGTTTGGTTGGAGTAAATTTCTATTTATCCAATACAGGATGTTGGGTGAGCAATCAGATCATTTAGAGGATGGGAGTGTCTGAAAACTGAATATGAATGTTGTGTGGAAATTAACACAATGCTTGATGCTGATACTGCCATGAAACAGCATTCAGGTGAAACATGGGAAGACGATTGAGGATAGGTCCTTGGGACATAGCAGACGTAATGTTGAAGCAATGGAATGAGATTACAGGGGCTTCTCAGCTCTGACTGGATAGATAAGAATAGGACAGTCGGCACTTGCCCCCCTATCCCAGCTGGACAACAGTAGAAAGAGTTAGGGAGCAGAAAGGTGCAGCCAAATGTGTTAAAGGCTGCAGAAAGGTTGAGAAGAACAAAGAGGGATCATTTATCATTGCTCCTGTCGACTTGAAAGTAATAAGAAAGTCTTTGACCCTGTGGCTCAAACAGAAACCTGAGAGGCAAGATTCAATCACTGGTTTCTGGGAAAGATAGGCACAGATTAAAGCAGTGGCAGTAAGGACTTCGGACAGGAATGGGAGGTTGGAAATACGGTGATGATTATCAAATTACAAGGGTGGAAGTCGAAAAAGAATTTTGAGGAGAGGGGTGATGGCAACGAATTTGAAGGAGGTTGGAGGGAGAGGGTCAGTTCCTGATGGAAGATTACCATTAATAACACCAATTATGAAGGGAAGGGTGGACTGTAACCATTATCTGACACAACTGTTGGAGAAATTTGACCAGATTGAGGAATTGTGTTTATAGACTTGTTTGGAAAAACTGAAATGCTACAGATTCATCACTTGTACTTGATCAGAGCAGCTATCACAGAACATTGCTGTTGTTATGACATGGGGTAAACCCTCCTGCTTAATTTAAACCAGCAACATGGAAAAGATTCATCCCGTGCAGTATTCTGTACAAATTTGAGAGGCAAGCACTATTTAAAGTAAAAATTAACAATTTTATTTCTTGACGTATAAGAGAGAATAACTAACAGCTATTTACAACTCCTTCCTCTAAACTAGCTTTGATTTTCCCTTCTATAATACTAATCTGGTCAGACCCCCCTCAACTATGATTTACTAAAAAAATCAAGGTTTCAAAACCAGCCCGCTGTCATATCTTCTCTCTGCAGATTTTCTCTCCAGGTCGGTGTCGTTGCTTTTCTCCGTGCAAACTCCTTCTCTTGACAGGCACCTTTCAGACAGTTCTGACTCACAGTCAACATCTGTTGGCTTTGTGGCAGTTCTCCTCCCAACTGTTCAATTTTCTCTGATATTATTCCCCAAAGCATCAGCTTGTATCACTGGCTTTTAGGATTGTCAATATACTAAATACAAACTTGACTGGAGTTTGGCATTTTTCAGGGTATAATTTAAACTGATTGGTCTAATTCAAATCTGTTTTGTCATTTCCAGGCAACCCAGCTAATCTAGCTTTCAACCAAGTGTTACATTGTTACCTTATTGAGAACATTGGGTGCTGTCAGGGAGTTCTGCCAGCTTTTAACTCTCTTAAAGGTACACTACACCCACATCTTCATAGCACTGTCATCCGTATGAAGGGCCCCTAATCTCACCTACACTTAGCATGATTGCATATTATAAGGCAACTCAGCCCTTTCTTGAACTTTTAAGGATCTGGATTTTTTCCCCTTTATCCTTTCATGGGATGTGGGAGTTATTGATAAAGGCAGCATTTGTTGCTTGTTCCCAACTTCCTGGCAGTCAGAAATGTATCCATTTATTCAAACAGTTTGCTTACTATCTGCAAACCATGTTAATACACTACCCCCAATCCCATGTACTTTAATTTTACATATTTGCGTCATATGTGAGACTCTGTCGAAAAGTGGACTTTGTCCACTGATTTTATCACAACCTTTTCATGACCATTTCATGCTCACCTGACTGTACTAAGCTTGCTAGCAGATGGCCGGGGGTTTGGTAGGGGGTTGGGTGGGGAGGTGGGGGTGATGGTGGTGGTGGCAATGACCAAAGTGGGAACCTAACCAAATTTGGGAACAAAATTGCCTTGACAGCTCTTGGATATGTCAAGGGAAATCAGCCTGGAAACTACGAGCTATCATCTGAACAGAGAGTCAGCCCCATCAGGCATAATGATGCAGGACAGAAAATGACATTATTCATCACATTGCCAAAGATGAGTTAGAATTTGGTGATATTCCCATGAAACCTGGACAGCAGTCATCAATCATTATTAGACATGCAGTGCAAGACTGGTGAAACTACTGTAGCAATTTCGAGTATGATAGCAGTGTGGTTTTTTTTATGAACAGCCTGTAAATTAACCCATTGGCATTGATGAAACAGGGCAAAGTGGGATATAAAGCAACTCAATGTCAAAAGGATATGGAGCTCAAGAGAACAGGAACGAAAGGTGGAAGATGCAACTCAATAATGATCAAATAATGAACATGACCATAATAAATCATAGTATAGTTTTGTTTTATATGGAAAATGATTCGAAAATAAATTTCAGCTTTCTGAAATGCTTCCATTCACCTATCAGTATCAGATTTGTTGAATGCATTAAGGCAATTTGGGTTTAAATTTTTCATTGCAAAAGAGAAATTCAAAAGATGTTGCATAGTTGATGTATAAAGCAGCGTTAAGGTATGCTCTGGAGTGTGGAGCCCAGTTTTAGTCACCTTACATCAGGAGATTATTACTATGCTGGTGGTTGGCTATGGTACCGATCAGCATAACCAGTTCTGACAGTAACAAATTCAAATTTTTAAAGGTTAAAGAATCTCATATGGTTTGGAGAAAAAAATCTGAGACTTTAAAATAAGCTAATCTAATTTTCAAGATTCTGAAGGAGTGTTGACATTTCTCCAAATATATTGTGTGTTGTGAAGGAGTCAAATATAGTCTCTAATATCTACAATCGGTACATTCATTCAAGTGTGATCTGAGATGACCAGTACATTCTACATTGAAAAGCTGTATGGCTTGTCATTTCCTCCTTTCAGCTTCTCCCACTATGCTGGCTGATAATCTTTCTCTATCTCATCCTGTCCAGTACCCATTCCTCTTAGACTCTCACTGTGTTTCAAATGATCACCACTGCATCTTTTCAACTGGTCTTAGGAATACCTCCCCTTCTCCCTGGCAGTCCCTTCATGTCACCCTCTCTTTCACTGGAACAGATAGCTGTACCATTTCATGAGCAACTTGATTTCATGCTCCCATAACCTACGCTGAACCCCTGATGTGCTGGTTCTTGATCTTGTCCCTTTTCTTTACTCCACAAGACCAACTCAGCAGTTGCATCCCGTTGGTCTCACTGTTGTTCCTCTGTACTTGGCAATGTTACTATCTCCACTTCCGAACCAGAAAGACTGGGTTCAAGCCTCACCTGCTCCAGAGGTATGTCATAACATCTCTGAACAGGTTAATTAAAAATACCTATCTCTCTACTTGACGGTGTCCAGGTTTCTGAACTGTATAAAAGGACCAGTCTCACAAATGTTTTGGATACTTTCCCTTTCAGTTTCAGCAATACTTTTCTGTCTAAGAAAAGTTAATGTTTTGCTTAATTTCTTTTTCTATACTTCCAACTTTTTCCACCACTTGAGACTGCTCACTTTCCCCAAGTTTTTTTTAAAAATTCTTCCATGGGATATGGGTATCACTGGTGAGACCACCATTTATTGCCCATCCCTATTTGTCCAGAGGGTAGTTAAAAGTTAACCATGTTGCTATTGATCTGAAGTCACATTTAGGCCAGACTAGATAAAGATGGCAATTTCATTGACTTTATAGAAACATATAAAATTATGAAGGGAATAGATAAAATAGAAGCAGGGAGGTTATTTTCCTCTGGTGGGTGAAACTAGAACCAAGGGGCATAGCCTCAAAATGGAAGATTACCATTAATAACACCAATTAAAAAAAAGGAGGAATAAATTTAGGACCAAGTGGAGGAGGAACTTCTTCTCCCAAAAGAATCTGTGGAAATCTCTGCTCAGTGAAGCGATTGAGATTACTTTGCTGAATATTTTTAAGACAAAGGTAGATAGATTTTTGAACAGTGAAGGATGTAAGGATTATGGTGATCAGGTGAGTAAGTGGAGCTGAGTCGACAAAAACATCAGCCGTGAGCCATGATCTTATTGAATGGCAGAGAAGGCTCGAGGGGCCAGGTGGCCTACTCCTGCTCCTAGTTCTTATGTTCTTATATTTCCTTCCCTAAAAACAATATTATTGAACTAGATGGATTTTATGACAACTGGTGATAGCCCTCGTGACCCTGATTATTGAAACTAGTTTCAGATTCGGTATTTTTTGACCGAACTTAAGGATGACATTTTCCGTCCCGAAAGAACATTAGTGAACCAGACAGGTTTTCTTCTGACAATTGGCAATAGTTTCAGGGTCATTGTTAGGCTCTTCATTCTCGAAACAACCAGCCCATAATTGGGTCTTTGGTCTCCTGATCTTCATACTCTTGTCTTCCAGTCAATGCCAGGGAGAGAAATCTGGGGCCACTGTCCTTTTGTTTCTGCACTCCTTAACATCCATCCCTCCCCCTTCTGCTTTATATGCTTCAGGTGCCCAGAATTTGGAACCTTTATCACAGCGAGGTTGAAGAGTATGACATAGGTTTTAAAAACAAATTCTTTGCTTTTGTGCCCCTTGTGGGCGGCACGGTGGCACAGTGGTTAGCACTGCTGCCTCACAGCGCCTGTAGACCCGGGTTCAATTCCCGACTCAGGCGACTGACTGTGTGGAGTTTGCACGTTCTCCCCGTGTCTGCGTGGGTTTCCTCCGGGTGCTCCGGTTTCCTCCCACAGTCACAAAGATGTGCGGGTCAGGTGAATTGGCCGAGCTAAATTGCCCATAGTGTTAGGTAAGGGGTAAATGTAGGGGTATGGGTGGGTTGCGCTTCGGCGGGTCGGTGTGGACTTGTTGGGCCGAAGGGCCTGTTTCCACACTGTAAGTCTAATCTAATCTAATCTAATCTAATCTTGTCTCTATTCATAAAGAAATCAAAGGTTTTCAGAATGATACATGTCAATCACACACAACGTAATCATTCATATTAGCTACAAGCTGTGCTCCTTTGTAACTAGCTCTGTATAATACCCAGACAACAACATCCACAAGACTTGAACCTCACAAGCACAGAGACAATAACCTTATTTACAAATGAAAATATGATTAGATTCCCTCCAGTGTGGAAACAGGCCCTCTGATCCAACAAGTCCACACCGCCCCTCCGAAGAGAAACCCACTCAAACCCATTCCCCTACCCTATATTTACCCCTGACTAACACACCTAACACTGTGGGCAATTTAACATGGCCAATTCACCTGACCTGCACATCTTTGGATTGTGGGAGGAAACCGGAGCACCCGGAGGAAACCCAAGCAGACACAGGGAGAATGTGCAAACTCCACACATTGAACAGTAACATATATGACTGGCTTAACAAGCTTAAAATGACAGAACCTTCTTGAATATGAGCACTGATCTGCAATAATTTGCTACTTGTATCAACATAAGTGGGCTCTGTTAACAGAAAAGCGACACTTCGCACTGAATGATAAATATTTTGTCATTTTAAATTTATACAAACAACACATCGAAATGCCTATTTCAGTGAGGCGGAACTTATAAAAGCTTAAATACTCATACCAACAGATTCAAGAATAGCTTCTTCCCTGCTTTTATTAGACTGCTGAATGGACCTCTCAAATCTTTTAACGTAATCTTGATCTTACTCTCTGTGCACCTTCTGGCAGCCGTAACTTGTTCTGTTCTGTTCCCCTAATGCACTTTGTATGGTATGATCTGCCTATACTGCATGCAAAACAAAACGTTTCACTGTACCTAGGTACATGTGACAATAATAAATCAAATCAGAAAAGAACGAGGCACTGCAGATACAACAATTCTGACAATTGAACAGAAAAGGCTGGAAAGGGACAGCAAGCCAGGTAGTGTCTGTGGAAAGAGGAATGGAGTGAATGCTGTAGGTCCATAATATGAACCAGTTCCGATGAAGGGTCATGGTGGTCTCTTTCAGTCATCACAGATGCTATTAGACTTGCTGAGTATTTTTAACACTTCCCATTGTTACGGGGAACAAAATTATTATGTCATCCTAAAAGCAATCAGATTACTCATTCCACCTCAGCAAGGAACCCAGCTGCTTAAGATTTAATTTGGAATGACATTAAACTTGAGTTTCCAAATTAAAACAAAAATTAATGTATGAAGAAAACATAAACAAGTTATTTAACAAAACAAAAGCAATAATTCTGAAAATAACAAATAATTCATAATTAAATGTGCCAAACAGCAGAGATTACTAATAAATCTTTCCTTTCTGTTTCACTTAACAGAGCTGGAAAGAGCCAACTAGGCTCAGGTCCTAGTTACTAAGCAATGGGGAGTGGACTGGGGCCAAGTTCAGCAGCTGGGTTTAACTAACACCTACTCTGCATACTCCTCTGGTGGCACATGTTCGCAGTAGGACTTGGCAGAATTCAGATTGAAGTTGAGGTTAAAGTGGGTTAGCTTTCAGCCTTGATTTTCCTCATCTCCCTGCTCAGAGTGTAGGTGAGGGAGGGGCTGATTATATGTCCACAATGTCTTTGTGTCCAGTTCCCTCTGACTCATTCACACAAACTCCTCTCTCTCTCAAGCATTCCCCTGCCCTCATGCCCTCGCTCTTATCCCCATTACCCCAGTTTATTTCCCCATTCTCCCCCATTCCCACTGATTCTCCTTCTCCTCATTCCTCCCTGCTCTGGGTCCCCGCATCTCACCTTTGTTCAATCCTCTCACCCTTACACTCATCCTACTCATTCGCCCCCTTACTAAGCCCTCTCTAGCTCTCACTCACACTCACTTCCTCCTCCTTCAACCACTCTCACACCTCCCTCCCTTGCCCTCACTATCTTTCACCCTCACATACCCTTCGCCCTCACCCCCCCCCCCATTTCTGCCTCCCTCACTCCATTCTCACTCCCTCTCACTCTTAATCTTCATCTTCTCTCCACCCATTCTCTCTTCTCTTGGCCTCACTCCCTCACCCTCACTACCATCGTACTCAGCACCAACTCCCCCACACCCTACTCATTACACCCACACCGCCCTCACACTTCCCACCCTCACTCCTCCTCCCTCTGCCTCACTCCCTCACTTACCCACCTTCACTCTGCCCACATCCTCACCCTCACTCCCCCAACATCCTTGCCCTCAGTTCCTTCACTCCCTCACCCTCAAACCCTCTCCCTCACTCTCCATCTCTCCCGCTCTGTCAGATCTTACTCCCCCTTCCTTTCCCTCACTCCCTACCCCCCTCACCTTCACTCCCTCTTGTACTGCTACACAACAGCGACACTATTGTCAATGGACTCATGTGCACCATTGAATGAGGGAAGGAGAGGACAACAGAAACCAAAGGCTTTGTGAGAGTCAACTCAACATAAAGACACCATGTGCTCCACAAACCTCCAGTCAGCTCTGAAAGAGAGTGAAGTAAGCAGCACCAGACACTGCCTGATCGGAACAGCTCATGAGTAGAGCAAGGTAAGATATACTTGGAGCAAAAGTGAGGACTGCAGATGCTGGAAACCAGAGATTAGATCAGAGTGGTGCTGGAAAAGCAAAGCAGGTCAGGCAGCATCCGAGGAGCAGGAAAATCGATGTTTCAGGCAAAAGCCCTTCATCAGGAATAGTTACACTTGGCAATTTAGTGCCAAATTGGCCACTGATTGCTGCTGTTCAGAACACTGGCTGAGTCGCCTGTCAACCAGGATGATTCATGCAAGAGATTGGCTGCGTTGGATACCTGTCATCCTAATCATCAGGTTAAGTAGCCAATGAAACAGGGCCTCCCCGAGAATGGGCTGCAGTCACTGGTATTGTGTACATGCCCATTCCCCAGTGCCATCCTCCCCACCCCCTGAGGATGTGCTTTCAAAGCTTCCCTCCCATTCTTCAGAGACTCCTTCCCATCATCCCCCCTCACACAGCTGAATATCATCTGCCAGCCACATAAAGCATACAGCTCAGCAAGTGACCATTAATCCCAATTGTTTTGCATTTTCACCCACTCCACTACATACACTGATATAAGTGTCTGTCCTCTTCTTTTATTCATTTCCATGATGTGGGTATCACTGGCTAGATCAGCATTTATTGCCCATCCCTAATTGCCCAGTGTGCAATTAAGTGTCAACCATTTTGCTGTGGGTCTGAAGTCACATGTAGACCAGTCCCAGGTAAGGACAGCAGTTTCCTTTCCTAAAGGACATTAGTGAAGCAGATGGGTTTCCCTGACAATTGTCAATGGCTTTTCATGAGATTCCGAACTACAGATGTTAATTTGAACTCAAACTTCACCATCTGCCAGATTCAAACCCAAGTCCCCAGAACATTATCAGAGTCTCTGGATTAATAGTCTATCGATAATGCCACTAGGTCATTGTCACTTAAATATAGATAACTCTCGGGTTGGACACTGGGCATAAGAATACGAGTTAAAATGGCAAGATTACAAAGAAGAGGGCATTGAAAAGGTATTTTTTCTTTTACTCAGAGGGTTGAGAACCTTAGTATTCTCCACACAGAAGGCTGAGGAAGCTCATTCTTTGAGTATGCTTAATGCAGAGATTGATAGATTGATATTTGCCAGTGGCTTACAGGATTATGAGGATGAGATGGGTGAAAGGCATTGCATTGTTCGACCAGCTATGATCAGATTGAATGGCAGGACAGGCTCAATGGGCTGAATAGCCTAATCCTGTACCTACTGAGAGAATCTTCACAAAGGGCAATAGATTTGTAGAACAAGCTAACAGGACATGCAGTTGTAGCAAATAATGGAAGTGAATTTAAAAGGAGTTGTTGGAGATCAAAAATTGGAGAGATGGTGAAATAAATGTTATAGTGAAGTCACCCAAACATCCAGAATTGTAACTTATATCTGAGATTCAAACAGGGAATTCTGGATGCTTGGGATCTGGATAAGGGCGACTCCACTGTTAATTGCAATTGAAAGGGAATAAAGAATCAGATGCTTTATTAAAGCTAGTTCAATAAAAGATAAATTATTCTATTCAAGACTGACCTTATGAACAAAAATAGAATCATCTAAAGCAGCCAGATATTATAGTATTTATGGTCCTGGCTGCTCATTTTTAAAAACACACATTCATTTGCAGTGCTCCGAAAGCTAGTGCTAGTGCAAAAGCTTCCTACCTGACTTGGCTGGACTCGGTTGTAAATAATCCGTAAAGAAATACCAACAAGCCGACCAGGGCAGCAGGGATCAGCATTCCAGTGTACCATCCCAACCATGCAAAATACAAGCCAATCTTCTCACCAAAGTATCGCCTGTAATGAATGACACGACTTTATTAGCATGGTACAACATTGTGCAGAGTTTTGTCTCCTGGAACAGAATGACTGCTGAATGTTGCAAGTGATGGACATAAATATACAATTGAGCTAAAAATAATTCACACCACAAAAAATGTCACGAGGCTCTGTAGGTTTAATTTCATAGTCTACAAATACAAGTATGGAAAACTTTCACAAGTTGTACTCTTAAGATAACAACACCTCCCACCGGCTCAATTTGTATTGCTTGTCAAATGCGAGGTGCTGAGAAAGCAAATCTTAGCAGGACTAATACACTTAATGGTAAGGTCCTAGGGAGTGTTGCTGAACAAAGAGACCTTGGAGTACAGGTTCATAGCTCCTTGAAAGTGGAGTTGCAGGTAGATAGGATAGTGAAGAAGGCTTTTGGTATGCTTTCCTTTATTGGTCAGAGTATTGAGTACAGGAGTTGGGAAGTCATGTTGCAGCTGTACAGGTCGTTGGTTAGGCCACTGTTGGAATATTGCATGCAATTCCAGTCTCTTTCCTATCAGAAGGATGTTGTGAAAGTTGAAAGGGTTCAGAAAAGATTTACAAGGATGCTGCCAGAGTTGGAGGATTTGAGCAATTGGGAGAGGCTGAAAAGGCTGGCGCTGTTTTCCCTGGAGCATTGAAGGCTGAGGGGTGACCTTATAGAGGTTTACAAAATTATGAGGGGCATAGATAGGGTAAATAGGCAAAATCTTTTCCCTGGGGTCAGGGAATCCAGAACTAGAGGGCATAGTTTTAGGGTGAGAGGGGAAAGATATAAAAGAGACCTAAGGGGCAACGTTTTCACACAGAGGGTGGTACGTATATGGAATGAGCTGCCAGAGGAAGTGGTGGAGGTTGGTACAATTGCAACATTGATTTGGCATTTGGATGGGTATATGAATAGGAAGAGTTTGGAGGGATATGGGCCAGGTGCTGGCAGGTGGGACTAGATTGGGTTGGGATATCTGGTCGGCATGGACGGGTTGGACCAAAGGGTCTGTTTCCACGCTGTACATCTCTATGACTCTGATAACCTGCTCAGTGACACCCAGTTTTAGTTCCACCAAGGCCACTCAGCTCCTAATCTCATTAAAGTCTTGGTGCAAGCACGAATAAAGAGATGAACTCCAGAGGGGACATCTCTGCAGGAGTTCCTCATGGTACTGTCCTTGGCTAAACCGTCTTCAGCAGTTTGATCAACAACCTTCCATCAATCATAAAGACAGAAGTTGGGATATTTGTTGATGATTGCAAAATGATCAGCATCATTTACAACTCTGCCAAAACTGAAGCAGTTCTCGCCCAAAGCAGCAAGACATGGACAACATCCTGGCTTTGACCTGACAATCCAGACCACTTGGGACTGACATCCACAAAGTGCCTTCACCACTGATGCTTAGTAACAACAGTGTGTACACACCTGCAAGATGCACTGCAGAAATTCATCAAGGCTCCTTGGATAATACCTCCAAAACTACAGCCACTACCACCCAGAAGGACAGCTGCAGTGAATACAAGGGAACACCATCCCTTGCAAATGTCCTGTATTAGAAATATATCACCATACCTCCATTGCCTCTGGGTCAAAATCCTGGAACTTTCTCCTTAATCGTTTTTACTACTCCAGGCTACATATTAACGGAATATATAAACTTTACTACCTCACCTTTTATATGCTGATTATTATTCTGCACTTATTGTTTATATAGTCAAGTGCAGACAAAGTACTGTGGATCAAAATCAACTTAGTTTGGTTGATACCAGTCTGCTGAAAAATGTGTTGCTGGAAAAGCGCAGCAGGTCAGGCAGCATCCAAGGAGCAGGAGAATCGACATTTCAGGCATGAGCTCTTCTTCAGGAATCAGGAAAATGAAGAAGGGCTCATGCCCGAAACATTGATTCTCCTGCTTCTTGGATGCTGCCTGACCTGCTGCGCTTTTCCAGCAACACATTTTTCAGCTCTTATCTCCAGCATCTGCAGTCCTCATTTTCTCCTACTTGATACCAGTCTGCTACTTGTTAAATGCATATATTTTATTCCTAAGAAATGAGATTTACTGAAGTAACCTGCTGAAAGGATTTTCCATTCTTGGTAACAGCAATTACACAAAACAAATTGACAAGTTGGTAATTGAGCAAGGCTCTTTTCAGAGCTGCAATAATCTCTTTATCTTTTAAATCAATCTTTTTCTTGACTTTTTTTTACTTTTTCTTTGTGACACTTTTAATCTTCGATTCATCATGTCATAGAGATGTACAGCACAGAAACAGACCCTTCGATTCAACCCGTCCTTGCCAGCCAGATATCTTAAATTAATCTAGTCCCATTTGCCAGCATTTGGCCTGCCTCCCCTAATCCCTTCCTATTCATATACCCATCCAGATGCCTTTTAAAAGTAGTAATTGTACTAGCCTCCACCATCTCCTCATTCATAGATCATAGAATTCCTACAATGTGGAACCAGGACCTTCGGCCCAACAAGTCCACACTGACCCTCCAAAGAGTAACCTACCCAGATCCATTCCCCTACATTTAACCCCTGACTAATGCACCCAACCTACACAATCCCCTACATTTAACCCCTGACTGATGCACCCAACCTACACAATCCTGAACACCGTGGACAACTTAGCATGGCCAATTCACCTAACCGGCACTTGTTTGGATTGTGCAAGGAAACTGCAGCACCTGGAGGAGATCCACGCAGACACAGGGAGAATGTGCAAATTCCACATAGACAGTCACCTGAGGTTAGAATTGAACCTGGATCCCAGGCAAGGTGAGTCAACAGTGTTAATCACTGAGCCTCCGTGCCACCCATTCATTTATTTCTTTCTCAATCCTCGAAACTTATGGGTTAATGGAGTGGGCTGGGTTGGTTTTGCTGTTTCCCTGTGTCAATATCATCCCTATTGCCCCCCAGCTCACATTGTTAGCTTGCACTCCCAGGAACCTTTGCTGCAACAAATCGCTCGCTCAGTCAAATGATTGAACTCATGCGACCCTGGATGTCTTGCATTTCAGCAAGTCTTTTCACAATGACTGATTACATTTTTGAACCATTCATAACTTCGCTTTGGCCTTCTGTGATTCTGCACGGGTGGCAGTCAGCGATGAGGTGGTGGTGGTCAGTGGAGAAAGATGGCAATAACGATAGTTAGTAGCAAGTGGCAGACAGGCGTGGCATGTGCCCGATGGAGATCAGCAGTGGTGGTCAGCAATGAGGGTGGCTGGAGAACACAGGTGGAGTCTTCACCCAGAGCAGGGGAAAGTGAGGCCTCTTGGGAACACAGGTGGGGACTTCACCCAGAGCAGGGGAAAGTGAGGCCTCTTGGGAACACAGGTGGGGACTTCACCCAGAGCAGGGGAAAGTGAGGCCTCTTGGGAACACAGGTGGGGTCTTCACCCAGAGCAGGGGAAAGTGAGGCCCCTTGGGGAACACAGGCAGGGTCTTCACCCAGAGCAGGGGAAAGTGAGGCCCCTTGGGGAACACACACCAGGGTCTTCACCCAGAGCAGGGGAGAGTGAGGTCCTTTGGGGAACACAGGCAGGGTCTTCACCCAGAGCAGGGGAGAGTGAGGCCCCTTTGGGGAACACAGGCAGGGTCTTCACCCAGAGCAGGGGAGAGTGAGGCCTCTTGGGGAACACAGGCAGGGTCTTCACCCAGAGCAGGGGAGAGTGAGGCCCCTTGGGGAACACAGGCAGGGTCTTCACCCAGAGCAGGGGAGAGTGAGGCCTCTTGGGGAACACAGGCAGGGTCTTCACCCAGAGCAGGGGAGAGTGAGGCCTCTTGGGAAAGCCCAGCTTGGAGCATCTGTAGACCCCTGGCTTAGGAAAGGAGTGTCATGTTTGACAGTTTAAATATTATTTCTTTATTTTCTATTTTTATACTAAGAAGACTGCAGGGCTGAACTTTGTAAACTTATTTCTTTATTTATATACTTCTGTACCGAGGCCCGGTACTTTATCCCTAAGATGGAGTTGTCTGTGGTGACATTGCACTGTACTTCTGTACCCCGTACCTGAATAAACATGATAATAAAATCTAAATCTATCTAAGTCTGGGTCTGACATCACAGTGATGTGTATATCTTGAACATTAGCGTGATTCAGACTTTGCACAGTTGAGTAATACACTCTGTAGTTTAACATGTTTAAACAAGCTCAGGCATGTCAACACCATCCACAGGAACAATATATTAATGTTCTGTAAATATAGCTTAGCTTCATATTTCAGTCTAACAGCGATTCATGTCATTATTTGTTTTGCTTTTATACCACTGAAGTGTTTATTTGAATAGGGCATACAATTGGACTATTTTATACAAAAACATATCGTTTTGGTAAAATTACCACCGTTGGCAAAATTGGTAAAGATAATCTTTATTTTCATATATTCATTCATGAGATGGCATCACTCATGAACCTGATGTCTGCTGCCTGCCCTTAAATGGCCTTAAGCTGAGTGACTTTGCAGCGATTTTGGAGGCAGTTGAGTCAGTCGTTTTATTGTTGATCTGTCAACCAGGCCAGGTAAGGACAGCAGATTTCCTTCCTCAAAGGATGTAAATAAACTAGACAATTGAGAATAGTTTAACATAAAAGTAAAACACTGCCAATGCTGAAATGATGCAAGACTTTCTGGAAAAATCCAACAGGTCTGGCAACATCTCTGCAGAGAGAAACAAAGCTAACCTTTCGAGTCTGACATGACTCTCCTTCAGAGCCAGAACATTTTCCGAAGACGAGTCATTCTTGCTGAAGATCCAACTGTAGTCTCAAGTTAAGGATCCAACATCTCACAGACCCAAAGGACTTTTTCAACTGTGTAAACTTTGCATTATTTGCAATGGAGACTCTCCCTTATTGTCTGTTTGATGTCATGTTTGATTATTTTTCTTCTTAGGCTTCGTAAACAAAACAAAATTGCTTTTCCTTATAATGGTGAAAACTTTGGTAATTTGCTCCTTCATTTTCTACTAAATTTCATTTTTAATGAGGGGTGCTAAAAAGGAGCAAAGTATTTGTAATGACTGATCAAGGAGGCAGGGGTGGTATTTAAAAAGTGGGGACCTATTCACCTCTCTCTATCTGGTAGTAACAATGTACTCCTGATGTTTACTATCACAAACTGTCACCTACTTTTGGACATTCACTAGGGAATTACGAGGTCCCTGCTGGTTTGATCGCCTGAAATTCAATTCCCCAGTCAGTGAAGCTGGTTGTGGTGAGGGACAATTACTGGCAGTACTCATCACTACGATCTACTCGAGTCCAAACAAACATTTTCGCATGACCTTTCAGCTTCTCCCTCTGAGCACAGAGACCATCTCCACACCAATTTGAAAACAGGACTAAATCAATATCTAGGCTGAAATATTGATAATGGGCAAGCCATCAAAAATAGATAAATCGATACATTTTCTATTTGGATGCTGCATTTTCTCTTGGTCAGCATGGGTTTAATGCTAGATGCGCTTAGGATTCTTGTTTAAATACTTAATTTTTTATGACTACTATGTTCCAAAGAAAAATTGGACTCAGACTTCAATTATGTGAACTTGCCTATTTCAGCATTACAGGAAACTGTCACAACTTTGAAGCAATTTGCATTTCTGATCATTTATTTTGTAAATTTAAAACTCAAAAGACATTAGGCTACAAAAATGGTACCATGAAATCTAAGTATGCAAATATTTCCATTAATATAAATATCATGACCCTTAACATGAATTCTTTGGACATATTTTTCACCTTCAGGATTAGATGAGAACAACTCAGATACAATGTCCATGAAGATAATGTTCCTACCTGATAAGATCTAATGGCTGGTATTTATACCACATTCCCCATCGAGCCCAACGCTCATAGAGCAAGTGCCTGTGATTAAGTGCACCGTGTGTTTTGATTGGATGGTTGCTCTTGTAGCTTCCCTGTACAGAGAAATAGTCATTTAAAATTATAAAATCAAATCTGTAAAAGGTTCTCACACAAAAACGTATTGGGATTTTCAGAACAGAGAGAGAAAAAGAGGGAGATGTGGAAAATCTTGCAGTGACAGAATGCAAAAATGCCAAATTTCAAACAACAATTGATCAGATTTTCTATTGGTAGTCCGGGGTCTGTATAGTTACTTTCTCCATGGCAACCAATCAGCACCTATTTCTCCTGTGGTATTAATTGCTAGGATTGTTTGAAATTTGATGAGGAGGTGCCAGTGTCGGACTGGCGTGTACAAAGTTAAAAATCACACAACACCAGGTTATAGTCCAACATGTTTGTTTGGAAGTACTAGCTTTCAGAGCACTGCTCCTTCATCAGGTAGCTCGTGGGGCAGGACATTAAAACAAAGAATGCATAGTACAAGATCATAGTGTCAAGCAAATGACATGATATATTGAACAAACCTAGATTGCTGTTAAGTCTTTCCTCTTTTAGATTGAGTTGCAGGTTTCAATTCATTAATATAAATTCTGTCTTATGATCCTGTCCCACTGGCTACCTGATGATGGAGCAGTGCTCCAAAAGCTCATACTTCCAAATAAACCTGTTGGACTATAACCCGGTGTTATGTGATTTTTAACTTTATTTAAAATTTGGCATTCTTGCATGTGTCCTGATGAGTGCATAATTAAAAGCTGCAGCAAGATACCTTTCTTTTGAGCAAAATATACATTCTGTTCTATCAAATGAACATTTGTTGACATTTTATTATTGAAACACAGGACATTATCTTAGAAAAATGGATGCAGTACATCCTAATCATCTTTGGACAGATATGGTGGAGGAAATGGGGATAACTTTTGCAATGCATTTGAGACACAATGCTCGAAATGATCCAAGGTAAATTGGGTTGTATGTAACAAAAACGCAACACTGTCAACATTCTCAATTCTAAATTCCTGAGCATAATGGAGAATAATGGATGCACAATGGGATTTGACTGACACCAGTTAGTTGGAAGGAAGAACAATGTACTGGTCCACAGGTTTTGACAGATACAGGGTAGATAAATAATAAAGCACTGAGGCTTGTACAAAAATAAGAGGAAAACAAAACCCACTAAAGTTTTGTGAAACCTGAAAAGAAAGATTTCAGCAAGTGTTAATATCCTGAGATAAAAGAGAAAGTAGCAAAAATGAAACAATGCTACTCAGAATTCGCATGGAAGGCCATGGGATTAAAATGTCAGAGTTCTCTGACCCCTTTGGGAATGAGGTAGGCAAAAAGACTGACAGGTCAATGGGGAAGATTGTCAGTGTAATGTATCTCAAATGCTTGGTAAGTAATACAGACTTTGTAGGTCAGATTCAGTCTACTAGAAAATCTGTCTCAGATGTATTTCATAGCTTAGACTACAACCTGTCATTCCAGAAAGCTACATTTGCAATGTGCATATTGTCACTGGAATTCATATTGCTACTGGACATATCATTTCACCTGATCGTTAGCTCAACTCCATATCCAGCTCTTTAAAGAACTCACACCCTCATAGAATGGTTAAAGTATGGAAGGAAACCATTTGGCTCATCACACCTGCACATTCTCTTGAAAACAGTATCATTCATTAGTGTGAATCTCCTGGCATTTCCCTATATGCCATGTACACTATCCCTTGATAAATAGTGCTGCTCACTTATCAGAGAGACATGATGGTGGTGGTTTAACCTGAGGATTACTGCACTGAAAACAAGAGGATGGTTTGAGCAGGAGTATATATCATAGTAACCTGAGCCAGTGCAGGAATGAAACCCACATTGTTGGTCTTACTCTGCATTCAAAGCCAGCCATCCAATCAACTGAGCTAACCAATTTCCAACCTGCTGAGCAGTTGAGCCAAACACATTTTCGGCTCAGCAGGGCCAGCAAACAAGAATAAGTAGATGATCTTCCAATGTGTTCCAATCCTCCAATATGGATGCTCCATGCTCACTGGAGAAGCCACCATCAGTGTCACAAGCATTCACTTAGCAACAATAGTACTAAAACTTCATAAATCCACCAGCCCCTGCCTAATGGGACCTATCTAACTCAGAGCTTTGTGCCACCACCCACTCTCCCCCCAATACAGCTGAACATTCATCCAGGGAGCAGTATCATGGAATTAACCACTTATTGGTGATGCTGCCCCCTGGTGGCTCTGAGGTCATCACACTGCTGGGTCCTTTGATTGGATTGGCAGCGGTTAGAGGAGGCTCGCTCTCCTTAGTTGGACAGCAGCACCAGTGGGGGGCCCTGTTCATTGGGCACTACCAAAAATCTTCAGATCCAAGCCTTGCCACCTCCCACATTTGGCCCCATCGACAGAAACTGCTGGCAATCAGTCTGTTGGCTCAGGGAGGATATAAGTTAGAATCCCAACATGGCAGAGAGTGAAATTTAAATTCAATGAAATCTGAAATACAACCTGATGGCTCCACAGTCATGTGACTCATTACACTTCACGTAACCACTGTTGATTGTCCTAAATTGGTTCAGTAATGTCTTTAGGGAAAGAAAACTTGCCTGGTCTGCCCTACATATGTCTCCAGACCCACAGCTGATTCTTAAATGCCCCCTGGGTAATTAGGGATGGACAATAAATGCTGGCCTGGCCAGAGATACCCACATCCTGTAAATGAATTAAAAAAAAACAAAGCTCTGGCTGTTTCTCCACAGATGCTGCATGACCTGCGGATTATTTCTGTTTGCAGCTTTGATTTCCAGTATTTTCATTTTGTATTAATGCTTAAACGAAGGCAAACGTTGAAGTCAAAGACAGTGGTATTGAAGTGAGCAGTGGAGCTGAAGCGCAAAGAAGCCTGCATCACCTGCAGAGAGAGATGTACAGAAGATTCTGGAAGATATTATTCAGCCAGAGAGGCAAAATAAGTTGTGGAATGTCTTGAAAGCTTACCTGCTAAAGGCCAGCAGACACTCACTCTCAGTGAGGACATTTTGAAATGTAACATAAGGAGCTACAGACAGAAGTGTTGAAACAATTTGCTAAACCAAGTCTTGTCATATACAACACATACATTCACAGCTATAGGCTACTCGTCAAGTACCTGCTGATGCATTTGGACTATATAGTCAGGTAGGAGGCTGGGAGAACACAGCAAGCTAGGCAGCGTCGTGAGGTGGAGAAGTCACCACTTCGGGTGTGAATTAGAGGCCCCCATTCACAAAATAAAAATATCACATTGACCCTCTCCTTCCCTTTCATGACATGCCTACTATTTATGCCGAAATCTAGTCTGGCAGATCATTTAGGACAGATGACTGTCAACTGAAATTGTCGAATTTCGAAAAAAGTGCCAATGGAGCAAAACTGATTTGAAAGGGACACATACAGAAATCACTCAACAATTCCACAGCAGGGCGTAATTACAGCCAGGTCTCCTGCATGTCTTTGGGTTGATATTGCCACAAAACATCAACTGTGTCGAAGAAAATTGCTGTTGTGGGCAAGTTTCGATCAAAGGGAGAAACACCTTTCATATAATATTGAAAACTCAATTCAAGTATAACTACTTGAATAATAAAAAAAGCAGGCAAGGGAATTATTAAAGTTTACACATACGTCAATTGCAGAAAATTACATTAGACAAACATAATCACAGAATATGCCTCCCTGCAAAACACCTTCTGCATTTTGATTAAGCTTAGCAGTGTATAATTCCGCTCACTGATGTCTGCACTCACCATGCCTGACATTTTTAAAATGCATCGGAAACGTTTCCTCTCTCATGTGATTCTTAATTATACTCATTTTAAAGACATAACTCCTTCACTGTGTTGCATAATTTTATTTACATTTTTTAATTAGAAATCATTCAACTGAAACTTCACTCAGATTACTTGCTGCTTGCCCATGTGTTTTTAACGTAACTCCATAGAGGCTAGTACCATCCAGTCACCCTTTATTGACATGTGCACAGTACATGGATGCTGACCTATCAGCTTCCAGCCAGTCCATACAGTGAGGAGAATCCTTGAGATTTCTGTTTATATCTGTCAGCCAGGATTCCCTGATTGGCCCCAATCAGGGAACTCATGCTCAATGAGATTGACCTGGCCAACCACATTCTGATCAGTACAGTTTTTAAAACAGGGACCATGAGAAACCAAAAATTCTCATCTCTAGATTAAACAGCATCCAGGTTTGTTTAAGGATGTGGTATCAAGAAGCCTAAACTGGGAGGAATCAGAGATCCACTTAATAAGTTAACAGATGACACCAAAATTGGAGGCGTAGTGGACAGCGAAGACCTGGACCAGATGGGCCAATGGGCTGAGAGGTGGCAGGTGGAGTTTAATTCAGATAAATGCGAGGTTCTGCATTTTGGGAAAGCAAATCTTAGCAGGACTTATACACTTAGTAGTAAGGCCCTAGAGAGTGTTGCTGAACAAAGAGACCTTGGAGTGCAGGTTCATAGCTCCTTGAAAGTGGAGTCACATGTAGATAGGATAGTGAAGAAGGCGTTTGGTATGCTTTCCTTTATTGGTCAGAGGTATTGAGTACAGGAGTTGGGAGGTCATGTTGCGGCTGTACAGGACATTGGTTAGGCCACTGTTGGAATGTTGTGTGCAATTCTGGTCTCCTTCCTATCAGGAAGACGTTGTGAAACTTGGAAGGGTTCAGAAAGGATTTATAACGATGTTGCCAGGGTTGGAGGATTTGAGCTATAGGGAAAGGCTGAACAGGCCAGGGCTGTTTTCCCTGCAGCGTCAGAGGCTGAGGGCTGTCCTTATAGAGGTTTACAAAATTATGAGGGGCATGGATAGGATAAATAGACAAAGTCTTTTCCCTGGGGTCGGAGAACTAGAGAGCATAGGTTTAGGGTGAGAGGGGAAAGATATAAAGGAGACCAAAGGGGCAACTTTTTCACACAGAGGGAGGTATGTGTATGGAATGAGCTGCAGGGGAAGTCGTGGAGGCTGGTACAATTGCAACATTTAGGTGGCATTTGGATGGGTATATGAATAGGAAGGGTTTGGAGGGATATGGGCCGGGTGCTGGCAGGTGAGACTAGATTGGGTTGAGATATCTGGTCAGCATGGACAGGTTGGACCAAAGGGTCTGTTTCCATGCTGTACATCTCTATGACTCTATGATACTTGAACTGAATTCACTGAGTTCCAAAGATAAGTCATACAAGACTCAAAACATTAACTCTGTTTTTCCCCCAACTGATGCTGCCAGGCCTGCTAAGTACCTCTATCAATTTCTAGTTTTGTTTCTGATTTTCTGCATCCACAGTATTTCGCTTTTGACTGATATGAGGAGGAATTTCTTCTCTCAGAGGATTGGAAGTCTTTGGAACTGCTTGCCACAGAGAACTATGGGGGCAGAGGCGTTATATACATTTAAATCTGAGATAGATAGATTTAAGGATTGTGGAGAAAGGGCTGAAAAGTGGAAGTGAGGAACGTCAGATCAGCCACGTCCCTAGGATGGGGGATTTCAAGACGGGGGCACATTTTTAAGGTGAGAGGAAGGAGATTTAAAGAAGACATGAGGGGCAAAGTTTTGCATAGATGGTAATATAGTGTGAATGAACCTCCTGAGGGAGTGGTGGATGTGGGCATGGTTACAAGGTTTAAAAGGCACTTAGATAAGTACATGAATAAGAACGGTTGGGAGGGGTATGGGCCAGGAGTAGACGGGTGGGACTAATTTAGTTTGGGAGTGTGGAGGGCATGGACTGAGTGGACTGAAGGGTCTGTTTCCGTGCTTTATGACTTTATGACTCTTTGAATGATGGAGCAGGTTTGAAGGGCCAAATGGCCTACTCCTATTTCTCATGATCTTACGGTTGTCCATTTTAATTTGAGTTGATTTCAGACTGTTACCTTATCTTTGTGAGCTGTAAGCTCTTCGTTGGATTTGAAAATGCAGTCTTTCTGTAATTATTGTCTGTCACATTGTCCTTAATGTGGTTGGAGGGGAACTAGAAAAAGGAGATTCAGTCCAAGATTAAGGGGTCTCCTCTTTAAGACAGTGAGGAGGAAAATCTACTCCTCTCTCTCTCTCTCTCTCTCTCACACACACACACACACACACACACACACACACACACACACACACACATTGGACTGTGTAATTCTCTGACAAAAATATGCCAGGGATTATCAGGAGACAGATCAGAAAGTGGAATTAACACTAGATCAGCCGTGGTCTTATTAACTGACAGAACACAATCAAGTGGCTGAATGGCCTGTGCGTATTGCTGAGTCCTATGTTCCTATCTATGTAATTTGATTATTTCCTCTCCCCCGTAAATTTAATGCTACTCCAAGCAGTAGAGGAAAAATTACCAATTAATGCTTAGTTATAATATCCTGGCAGTGGGCCACATGTGTCTGCAATAATTAGGTCCATTGAGTATTTAAACCATCGTCTTAACCTTCATGAATTTTTATTAGAGAATACCAAGTTCATAGAATATTATGTCACAGAGTAGTTATTCTGCCTCTTCCTGAACACTACTTCACTCAAACCGTTGATAAGTTCAGTGCCTTAAAAGAAAAGGAACTCACAATTCCCCTCGGAGACAAACAATTTAACTGAAAGGAAATCAACTGAAACTTCTGCAATGTACCTCTGTTGTGTAGAATAGAACAGGGATATATGCTTCTTAGACTCTGGTCTCCCTTAAAGTTAATGCTTGGTTTTGAGTGGGTGAGATGATTCAGCAGTGCCATTAACAGTAAGTAATGAATGTCTCTCATTATTCCCTGCACACCTTGCATTTTTATAGTGGTAGTTACATGCTGGCTTGGAAGTCTTTTCGAAGAGCAGTTTCCATTCCATTAGTACAAGACATTAGGATCGCCCAAGAGCTATGTGTGGAGGTGGTGGCATAGTGGTAATGTCACTGAATCAGAAATCCAGAGACACAGAAATGGGCTGATGGAGTTTAAAACCAATCAAAAATACAGAATCTGGAAGCTAGTTTTAGTAATCCCAGCCATGATGCCTATTGTCAGTTGTTGGAAAACTCATTTGATTCAATCGTTGTTTACAGAAGGAAATCTGCTATTCATACCTGATCTGGCCTACAATCCAGATGGAACAAGTAATACTTGGGAACCTTCGTACTGGAACGCCACTGTACAAGAGGAGTTGGACCAGTGTGCTTCATTCACCAGTATTTTCTCGGTGTGAAGTGATACAGCACAGTATGGTTGATTTGTAATTCCCCTCTGAAATGTCCTGGCTAGCCACTCAGTTCAAGGACACTTTGGTTGGGTGATAAATGCTGGCCTTACCAATTATGACTGCATCCAATGAGAGAATCAATAGCAAGGATTCGAGCAGTGCCAGGATGCACCACCAAAAGTAACAGCAATGCAGCTTAAAACTGCCAACAAGCCTAGTTTTAATCTAGCATTGACCTGATGACAAATACTAAGGACACTAAGGTATTGGCGCATTAACTGTAATAGTTCCCTCATTAATGACTGAAATTGAAAACAAACTAAAGAAGCTGTTTCTCTGAACAAACAAAACAAAGATCAAAGAAAATTCCAGCACATTCGGCCCCCCAAGCCTGTGCTGATCCAGATCCTCTATCTAAACCTGTCGCCCATTTTCTAAGGATCTGTATCTCTCTGCTCCCTGCCCATTTATGTACCTGTCTAAATGCATCTTAAATGATGCTACTGTGCGCCCCTCTACCACCTTTGCTGGTTCCAGCCCCCCACCACCCTCTACGTAAAGAATTTATCACACATATCTCTCTTAAAACTTTCCTCTCTCACTTTGAACTCGTGACCCCTCGTAATTGAGTCTCCCACTCTGGAAAAAAATGTCTTGCTATCCATCCCGTCTACACCTCTCATGATTTTGTAGACCTCAATCAGGCAGTCCCTCAACCTCCATCTTTCCAATGAATATAATCCTAATCTACTCAACCCCTCTTCATAGCGAGTGCCCTCCATAACAGGCAACATCCTGGTGAACCTCATCTGCACCCTCTCCTACGCATCCACATCTTTTGGTAATGTGGCAACCAAAACTGTATGCAGTATTCCAAATGTGGCCGAACCAAAGTCTTATACAACTGCAACATGACCTGCCAACTCTTGTACTCAATACCCCGTATAATGAAGGAAAGCATGATGTATGCCTTCTTGTCCACCCTATTGACCTGAGTTGCCACCTTCAGGGAACAATGGGCCTGAACACCCAGATCTCTCTGTATATCAATTTTCCCTAGGACACTTTCCATTTACTGTATAGTTCACTCTTGAACTGGATCTTCCTAACTGCATCACCTCGTTTTTGCCCGGATTGAATTCCATCTGCCATTTCTCTGCCCAACTCTTCAATCTATCTATATTCTGCTGTATTCCCTGACAGTCCCCTTTACTATCTGCTGCTCCATCAATCTTAGTGTCATCTGCAAATTTGTTAATCAAATCACCTACACCTTCCTCCAAATCATTTATGTATATCACAAACAACAGTGGTCCCAGCACAGATCTCTGTGGAACACCACTGGCCACAGACCTCCATTTTGAGAAACTCCCTTCCACTACTACTCTCTGTCTCCCATTGCCCAACCAGTTCTCTATCCATCCAACTAGTACACGCTGGATCCTATTCAACTTCATTTTCTCCATCAGCCCACCATGGGGAACCTTATCAAATGCTTTACTGAAGTCCATGTACAGTGACATCAATCAACTGAAGGAGGCAATACTAAATTAGAATCATAGAAATGATACAGCACAGGAGGGGGCTATTTGACCCATCTTGTCTCTACTGTCCCAAAGACATCCACAATGTGATGTCCCATCAAGATTTGACCTCAGATCACTAGATTCACAGTTCAGTATGCTAACCATTACACTGTGGAACCATCTTATCAATTCATCTTATGCAAAAAACAATATGTGGTGTATGCTAAAATATATTTTTGCTCATGCCCTTTCTCTCGATTCACTTGAACTGTTGAGATCCCCCCCCCATCTATTCATGGATCCTGACTGAGCACAACATCTAGATGTATCAGTGTAGGGAATTACAAGTTGCACCGAAACACAATGAGCGAAGTTTTGGCTCATTGAACTCTATTGACACCCAGTTAAATTATAAAAGCAGAGAATGCTGGAGTAACTCAGCAGGTCTTGCAGCCTCTTGTGAGGGGGGAAGGGAGAGAGAGAAAGGAAGAGAGACAGAGCAAGGGAGAGAGAGAAACATCACAATTCTGAAGGAGAATCATACTGGACTTGAAACATTAACTGTTTCTCTTTCCACAGGTACTGTCAGACCTGCTGAGTTTCTCCAGCATTCTTTGTGCTTCTTTCAGATTCCAGCATCTATAGTATTTTAAATAATAAAATGGTGAAAATGAAACATAAAAGTTAATGCCAACGCTTTTCAATGGACAAACTCCAACTGACCTGTGTGTTTAAGCATACATTTGCAAAGGTGTTAGCTCAAGGTACTTTCCTAAAAAAAAACCTTCCAACACGAAGCTATATACGTATGACACAAACCTAAATTAAAGCAGAACATTGGATTACAGTCACTACCAAAGATTGGATTCACGGGATCACAGGTTTCCACAAGGTTAAACATAAGACAGTGCGGTTTATATCACACAAAATGTAACGTTTAGAGGAGCAGAAATCAGTGCATGCTGATGAAAGCAAAGGACTGGATTTTACCCGACTTACAGTCAAGGCACAGAGTATAACAGCAGGGAGGTTACGCTGGAAATGTATGTAACAGTGCTTAGGTCACAGTTCGAGTATTGTGTGCAGTTCTGTTATCCACATTATAGGAGGGGTGTAATGCACTGGAAAAGGTGCAAACCCCTCGGCTGAAGAGTCTCAGTTACGACGAAAGATTGGACGGACTGGAGTTGTTTACCTTGGAGCAGAGGAGACTGAGGGCCATGATTAAGATGGATAAAACATGAGGGGCATAGACTCAATAGGAAGGAAGAAGGATTTCCCCTTGATGGACGGATCAACAACAGAGCACATGGATTTAAGGTTTGGGGCAGGAAGTTTAGAGGAGATGTGAGGAAATACTTTTCACCCAGAGGGTGGTGGGAAATCTGGAACTCAACACCTGTTAGGGTGATGGAGACAGAAATCCTAACATTGGGGAAGTATTTAGATGTGCACCTGTGATGTCAAGACATACAAGGCAATGGGAAAAGTGGGAGGAGAATAGTTAGTTGCTTGTTTTTGACTGGCACAGACTTGATGGACTGAAGGCCCTTCAGCCCATCAGATCTGTGCCAGTCAAAATTAAGCAACTAATTAACCTCTATGAGTCCAAACGGCAACGGACTGGGAGGTGGGAAGGTCATGTCAGTGGGCAGTAGGTGACATTGGGTAGGAAGCCTGATTGCTTCCCATTGCTGGACAACGGGTAGTGAATTCTGATAACCAACTGCCCAGTCCAAGGGCCACCTCCTGCTTCTCCTGCCAGCTTTTCATTGGCAGCAGGAAATACTGCATCCACACGGGCAAGCAAGTGGTTAAACCCTTGTGGCTTCCCTGCCAGTGCCGAGGTGGCCCATGAAAGGGGCATCCCTGGATATGGTATCCATGACTGAATGTCCTGGTTTGCAGGGTATCCTTGCCTGGAACCAGTGAGGGGGGCAAAACAGACACACTGGGGTTCGAACCCATCTGTCATTGGTGAAGCGAGGAATGCCTGATATCTGACTGAGTTGGGGCCTTGGAGGGCAGACACAGCCCTCAAGTGGACGGCAGCATTGGTGGCCTATTCCAAGACCACCTGGCAGTGAAATGCCAACTCAGGGTTTTTTGGGAACAGGATCAGGAGAGGGGTCCTGCTTTCAGCTTCTAACAATGGGACTTCTCAACTTCTTATCCCAGGACTTCCAAATGTGCCTGCATCCAAAGGAATATTGATGAGGAAGCAATTCACCAAGGTGCAAAGAATTCTTAAGATGACAAAGGAAAGTGAAACACAGCAGAAATCCACTCTTGGCAAGAAGATGTGAAAAAAAAACTGAAAGAAACTTAAATGGAAACAGTGAAGATTCAGAGAATTATCGAATAGATTTGTATTGTGTGCACATCACTGCGTGTGTGATGATTTTCATGTCTCAACAAAACATCATCAAGCTCTCAAAATTAATTCTTATCACACGCTGTCTTTCTGCAAGCATAAGTGTTTCTAAAACCTGCTGAACCAGGCTCAGAATTCAATGTTCCCTGTCTACTAATTTATTGCCCAATTTCTATGATTCTATTGTGGATATCTGCTCAAGGGTAGTGCAAAGTTATTGGAATGAGTCCATTTTGGCTTGACCTTAAAACACCTTTGGTTTGTTCCCCAGGTTGTAGCGATTGGCATAACACCAGCTTGTACTTCACCAATTTTAAAATTCCAAAGATTGCTTGTACAATCAGGGATAAGAGCAAACGAAAGCAAAATAAAAGCTAGAAATACTCAGCAGGGCAGGCAGCAACAGTATGGAGCAGAGAAAGAACAGAAAACATAGGAGGAGAAGTTGGCCATTCAGCCCATCGAGTCTGCTCGCCTGTTCAATCAGATCATGACTGATCAGATAATCCTTAACTCCACTTTCCTGCTATATCCCAATTGCCCTGATTCTCTTACTGATTAAAGTTCTGTCAATCTCCGCCTTGAATATACACAATGACCCAGTCTCAACAACTCTCTGCAGATTCACAACCCTCTGAGAAAGGAACCCCACCCCCCTCCTCCCTTCTGTCTTAAATGTGCAACCCCTTTTTCTGAGGTTGTGCCCTCTGGTCCCAGACTCTCGAGCTGATGTTGTAGCTTGCTGAGTAGAACGTCAGTGAAATGGAAATGCTGGAGGATGGTGAAGGTTGTGGGGGAATGGTGGGGGGTGAAGCGCAGGAAAAATGAAAGAGAAGATTTGCGACTGGGCAGAAAGGTGATTAAATAACAAAACCATTTTATGATGCAACAGCTTAAGGAGTGGCAGTGAAAACAGTGAATAATAAAAGGTGTGAACTGCTACATAAAACAGCAATATGCAATGAAGGAATAAAGAAACGAGGAAGTCAAAGGCTGATGCAACGTGTTCTCTCCTGCCACTGCACTGCAGCAGGAAGTCCGGAACTGGAAGGCAGTGCCATAGTGCAATCATTGCTCCAATTCCCGCCTCCAGATTTTGCCGACTCTGTGCTGTAGTCACCACTGCAGTCAGTGCCCCATGGGGAAATGCCCCAGAGGGAAACTTAATTTATCTTCATTTTGGCCATCCCTAAATTATTAGAGCACACCCCAGTCGCTCTCACTGGCAGTGGGGGTGCAGGCTTGCAGTGGTTCATTAAGGCAGCACACCACCTTCTCAAGAGCAACTAGGGATATGCAAGATAACACTGGAGCAGCCAGGGACACCCACACTCAACAAAAGAAGATGAAGAAGCCACTGTTATTTTTTCAAAGTTTGTGCGAAGATTTGTAGCTCGGGTGCTTGTTGTAGTGGTTCTGTTCGCCGAACTGGAAGTTTTTGTTGCAAACGTTTCATCCCCTGGCTAGGAGACATCATCAGTGCTGTGGAGCCTACTGCAAAGCGCTTCTTTGATGTTTCTTCCGGCATTTATAGTGGTCTGTCCTTGCCGCTTCCGGGTGTCAGTTTCAGCTGTCCGCTGTAGTGGTTGGTATATTGGGTCCAGGTCGATGTGTCTGTTGATGGAATTTGTGAATGAATGTCATGCCTCTAGGAATTCCCTGGCTGTTCTCTGTCTGGCTTGCCCTATGATAGTAGTGTTTTCCCAGTCGAATTCATGTTGCTTGTTGTCTGAGTGTGTGGCTACTAGGGATAGCTGGTCGTGTCGTTTCGTGGCTAGTTGGTGTTCATGTATGTGGATTGTTAGCTGTCTTCCTGTTTGTCCTATATAGTGTTTTGTGCAGTCCTTGCATGGTATTTTATAAACTACATTAGTTTTGCTCATGTTGGGTATTGGCTCCTTTGTTCTAGTAAGTTGTTGTCTGAGCGTGGCTGTTGGTTTGTGTGCCGTTATGAGTCCTAGGGTCGCAGTAGTCTGGCTGTCAGTTCTGAAACGCTCCTGATGTATGGTAGTGTGGCTAGTCCTTTTGGTTGTGGCATGTCCTCGTTCCGTGGTCTATCTCTTAGGCATCTGTTGATAAAGTTGCGCGGGTATCCGTTTTTGGCGAATACCTTGTATAGGTGTTCCTCTTCCTCTTTTCGCAGTTCTGGTGTACTGCAGTGTGTTGTAGCTCTTTTGAATAGTGTCCTGGTGCAGCTTCGTTTGTGTGTGTTGGGGTGGTTACTTTCATAGTTTAGGACTTGGTCTGTGTGTGTTGTTTTCCTGTGTACCCTTGTGGTGAATTCTCCGTTCGGTGTTCTCTGTACTATCACGTCTAGTAATAGTGTCTCAGACAACAACTTACTAGAACAAAGGAGCCAATACCCAACATGAGCAAAACTAATGTAGTTTATAAAATACCATGCAAGGACTGCACAAAACACTATATAGGACAAACAGAAAGACAGCTAACAATCCGCATACATGAACACCAACTAGCCACGAAACGACACGACCAGCTATCCCTAGTGGCCACACACTCAGACAACAAGCAACATGAATTCGACTGGGAAAACACAACTATCATAGGGCAAGCCAGACAGAGAACAGCCAGGGAATTCCTAGAGGCATGGCATTCATCCACAAATTCCATCAACAGACACATCGACCTGGACCCAATATACCAATCACTACAGCGGACAGCTGAAACTGACACCCGGAAGCGGCAAGGACAGACCACTATAAATGCCAGAAGAAACATCAAAGAAGCGCTTCGCAGTAGGCTCCACAGCACTGATGATGTCTCCTAGCCAGGGGACGAAACGTTTGCAACAAAAACTTCCAGTTCGGCGAACAGAACCACTACCACTGTTATTTGGTTTCCTCTAGGTGCTCCAGTTTCTTCCCACAATCCAAAACATGTACAGGTTTGGGTGAATTGGCCAGACTAAATTGCCCATAGTGTTCAAGGATATACAGGTCAGATGCTTTAGTCAGGGATAAATGTAGAGTAATAGGTTCGGAGAATGGGTTTGGATGGATTACTCTTTGGAGAGTTGGTGTGGACTTGTTGGGCTGAAGAGCATGTGTCTATGATTCTATGAATGCGTGATAAGTGCTCTCCCTGCAGTTGCAGGGCACCAATCACAACCACAGAACAAAAGGGAAGGGAAAAATAGAACACAATGATTAAGGTGGAAGAAGAGGTCTTGGTCTAACTTTGTACAACTCAATGTCATGTCCAGAAAGCTCCAGAGAGCTGAGTCAAATGGTGAGATGATACTTGCACTTCTTTCATTAGAAAGGTCAACATGGGAGGCAGATGGAGAATCAATTTGATAAGCCATTGGAAATTTGGGGTCATGTTTGCTGACTGAGCAGGAGATTTGACACAAAGCAATCATTCAATCTGCTTGCGGCCTCCCCAATGTAGAGGAACTCACTTCAACCCTCATCTCTCAGTCTCCAGATAGTCAGAGACCGGAAGCATGCTGACAGCTATACCATGGATGGCACGAGGCTCAGTGGTTAGCACTGCTGCCTCATAGTGCCAGAGACCCGGGTTTGATTCCAGCCTCGGGTGACTATCTGTGCAGGTTTCCTCCTGGTGCTCCAGTTTCCTCCCACAATCCAAAGATGTGCAGGTTAGGGTGAATTGGCCATGCTAACTTGCCTGTAGCATTCAGGGATGTGTAGAGTAGGTTCATTAGTCACGAGTAAATATACGATAACAGATTAGCATAATGCAAATGCATGTGTTACTCTTCCGAGGTTCAGTGTTGACTTTTTGAGCTGAAGGGCCTGTTTCCACACTGTAGGGACTCTATGATATACCATGGGTTCTCTTGGGGGTCCACATGCACAGATCATGTGGCAATCACCTGGGAAGTTGAAACTTCCAATGGACAACTATCATCGGAGAAAGTCCCCAACTCTGTCAGAGTTGGAGAATTCAGAGGGTTCCAACCCACTTAAGCTGAATGGTTAGCCGGGAAGAACGAAAGAAATTAAAACTTGCTCCAACTCAGATCGAGTCGATAAAGAGTGGAGCTGGAAAAGCAAGGCAGGTCAAGCTGCAGCAGGGGCTTTCCATCATCTGGCAGGAATTTGAACCCAGGATCCCAGAACAATACCTGGGTCTGTGGATTAATAGTCTCACAATAATACCACTCGGCCATTACCTCACATCGGTGTCAGGGCAGCGAGTGTTTCAAGTCAGATCCTTTAATCAGTCCTGACTCTCTAGCAGCTGCAGTTTTCACTATCTCCAACTCACTCGCATAGGCCTTCCCTCACTCACAATGGAGACATCCAATTCCACCCACCCACAAATACTGACTCCATCCAGTCAAAACCCCACCTCACCCTCAGCACCCAATGCTGCCCTGACACTGATGTGAGGTAATGGCCGAGTGGTATTATTGTGAGACTATTAATCCACAGACCCAGGTATTGTTCTGGGATCCTGGGTTCAAATTTCTGCCAGATGATGGAAAAATAAAAATATAATCTGGAATAAAAAGTCTCATGATGACCATGAATCTATTATTAACTGTCAAGAAAAAATATCTGCGTCACTAATGTCCTTTACGGAAGGAAATCTGCCCTCCATACCTAGTCTGGTCTACATGTGACTCCAGACTCATAGCAATGTGAAGTTGACTCTTCACTGCCCTCTAGGACAGTTAGGGATGGACAATAAATACTGGCCTACCCAATGATGCTCACATCCTGTGAATGAATGCAATAAATCTGTCCCGTACACCAAACCATCCCACTGATTTCCTAACTAATGCTCGATTCACCCAGACATATGACCATCCAACTCCTCAAACCCCTTGTCCTGCCCCTCCATCGCACAAAATTCCAAATACACCACCTGACACCTAACCACATGTCCAGACCTAACACCTCCTAACAGCTGGCCCATCCTGACCTCTGACTCATGTCCCTGCCACTTCACTGTCCCAACACGTCAGCCATTAAGTTCCTCACCAACCGTGTCCTGGAACCTGTCAGCCACCAATCACACTACATGTCAGACCCATGACAAGCAAACCCGCCCTTCTTTATCCATTTACGTGCCACCCTACCCCACACCCTTACCCATCTGGCACCATGATGCCTCACCCACGTACCTCACAAACTTCCTTGATCTCCTTGGCAAAGAGGCTCAGGGACATTTTGACAGAAATTCTTGTTTAAAAAACAAGAGGGAAACTTGGTCACCCCTCCAGCTCAAATCTCGCGCTCTGCAGGAAGGTTTCCTGACTGCACATGCTTCCCATTACTGAAGATGCTACAAATCAGACATTCAGGCCAAAAAGTAGGGAGCTGCAGGCCAGAATCAGTACAAAGGAGCAGAGTAGCTAAATGTGTATTATTGCCACTTCTTGGATGAGTTGGCCCATTGTGAGCTGTGAATACTGGAGATAAAATTGACTGGATGAGTAAATCAATATTTCTCTGTTTATCTACATTGGTAAAGATACTAAAAGCTGCAAACACAATAGTCAGCCATCAAAAATCCCTCAAAATCCCAGAGCATTATATTTAAGCAACTGCAGATAGGGTTCGCAATTATTTTTGTGAGCTAGTAAAGCATATGGGCTTTGAATGATGCAACATCATAACGATATAGTAGCTCATTTTCACAGCGCAAGTGTCCTGGGTTCGATTCTAGCCTTGGGTGACAGTTTATGTGGAGTTTGCACATTCTCCCCATGTCTGCATGGGTTTCCGCCAGGTGTTCCGGTTTCCTCTGACAATCCAAAGATGAGCAGGTTAGATGAACTGGGCTGTGCTAAATTGTGTTCAGGGATGTGCAGCTGAAAATGTGTTGCTGGTTAAAGCACAGCAGGTCAGGCAGCATCCAAGGAATAGGAAATTCGACGTTTCGGGCATAAGCCCTTCATCAGGAATGCGGAGAGTGTGCCAAGCAGGCTAAGATAAAAGGTAGGGAGGAGGGACTTGGGGGAGGGGCGATGGAGATGTAATAGGTGGAAGGAGGTCAAGGTGAGGGTGATAGGCTGGAGTGGGGTGGGGGCGGAGAGGTCAGGAAGAAGATTGCAGGTTAGGAGGGCGGTGCTGAGTTGAGGGAACCGACTGAGACAAGGTGGGGGGAGGGGAAATGAGGAAACTGGAGAAATCTGAGTTCATTCCTTGTGGTTGGAGGGTTCCCAGGCGGAAGATGAGGCGCTCCTCCTCCAGCCGTCGTGTTGTTATGTTCTGCCGGTGGAGGATTCCAAGGACCTGCATGTCCTCAGTGGAGTGGGAGGGAGAGTTAAAGTGTTGAGCCACGGGGTGGTTGGGTTGGTTGATCCGGGCGTCCCAGAGGTGTTCTCTGAAGCGTTCCGCAAGCAAGCGGCCCATCTCCCCAATATAGAGGAGGCCACATCGGGTGCAGCGGATGCAATAGATGATGTGTGTGGAGGTGCAGGTGAACTTGTGGCGGATATGGAAGGATCCCTTGGGGCCTTGGAAGGAAGTGAGGGAGGAGGTGTGGGCGCAAGTTTTACATTTCCTGCGGTTGCAGGGGAAGGTGCCGGGAGTGGAGGTTGGGTTGGTGGGGGGTGTGGACCTGACGAGGGAGTCACGAAGGGAGTGGTCTTTGCGGAACGCTGATAGAGGAGAGGAGGGAAATATATCCCTGGTGGTGGGGTCCGTTTGGAGGTGGCGGAAATGACGGTGGATGAAACGTGTTATACGGAGGTTGGTGGGGTGGTAGGTGAGAACCAGTGGGGTTCTGTCTTAGTGGCGGTTGGAGGAGCGGGGCTCAAGGGCGGAGGAGCGGCAAGTGGAGGAGATGCGGTGGAGGGCATCGTCGATCACGTCTGGGGGGAATCTGCGGTCCTTGAAGAAGGAGGCCATCTGGGCTGTGCAGTGTTGGAACTGGTCCTCCTGGGAGCAGATGCGGCGGAGACAAAGGAATTGGGAATATGGGATGGAGTTTTTACAGGGGGCAGGGTGGGAGGAGGTGTAGTCCAGGTAGCTGTGGGAGTCAGTCAGATTATAGTAGATGTCTGTGTTGAGTCGGTCGCCGAGATAGAAATGGAAAGGTCTAGGAAGGGGAGGGAGGAGTCTGAGACAGTCGAGGTGAATTTGAGGTCGGAATGGAAGGTGTTGGTAAAGTTGATGAACTGTTCAACCTCGTTGTGGGAGCACGAGGCAGCGCCTATACAGTCATCGATGTAGCGGAGGAAAAGGTGGGGGGTGGTGCCAGTGTAGTTGAGGAAGATGGACTGTTCCACATATCCTACGAAGAGACAGGCATAGCTGGGGCCCATGCGGGTGCCCATGGCAACTCCTTTAGTTTGGAGGAAGTGGGAGGATTGAAAAGAGAAGTTATTCAGGGTGAGGACCAGTTCAGTCAGTCGAAGGATGGTGTCAGTGGAAGGGTACTGGTTGGTGCGGCGGGAAAGGAAGAAGCGGAGGGCTTTGAGTCCTTCGTGATGGGAGATGGAGGTGTACTGGGACTGGATGTCCATCGTGAAAATAAGGCGTTGGGGACTGGGGAAGCGATGTGTAGGTTAGGTGCCTTTGTCAGGGTAAATGTAGGGGAATAGATCTGGGTGGGAGCCTCGTTGCAGGGTCGGTGTGGACGTGTTGGGCCAAATGGCCTGTTTTCCACACTGTAGGGATTTTATGATTTTGAATTTCAGGGGATTAAAGTCTTCGCCACTGAACACTAATCTCTTGGATGGGATTTTTCCACTTTTTATGAATTTGTCCATTGTGAAATTGACCAGAAATCAGAGATGTTCTATCAAAGTGGGACAGTTAACTCTGCCAGATTAGTGTGTAAGCAGTGAAGACAGCAACTCGACCTCAGTGTCCCCCAGCCACATCCTAACCAAAGCAATCAACACAACGTTACCACAGCAAATGTCTTTCTGAAGTGTGAAGAAGCATGTGACATAATCAAACAAAGAACTGTAGATGCCCAAAGTGTAAAACAAAAACCAACATTGCTGGAGAAACTCAGCAGGACTGGCAGCATCTGTGGAGAGAACACAGAGTTGATGTTTCAAATCCTCTTCTGAAGGACGGTCACTGGACTCAACATGTTGACTGATATTCTCTCCACAGATGCTCCCAGACCTGTTGCATTTCTGCAGTAATTTCTGAAATTTTGCTTCCCCACCTAATTAAAGAGGAATACATCTTTGTGTTGTCTCTCACCTCATGTGGAGGAAAGGCAGCATCATATGTTCCATTGTTGAGTAACCTATTCAAACCTGAAGAAAAGAGAAACATCCAATTATTTACTGAGGAGAGGGGGATTGACGTTTTCGCCAGTGCACTCATTTCGCCAAGTTGATTATCCATTTGCTGACGTCTGTTAGCTAAAGGTAGACATCATTTTAAACCAGAGTTTGACCTTTCATGGCAGGCAACACAAATCAGAACTGTTTCCAGGTCACAGACCTATCTTCGAGGGGAAAGATCACCAAGTTTCATGATGCCACTGCACCAGGTTGTCCAGTGGATGAGATGATTGTCCCATGAACGCACCAAACAGAGGCTGGGAAACCAATCAGAGACTGAGAGACCAATCAGAGACTGAGAGACCAAGCAAATGCTCGGAAACCAATCAATAGTCAGAAGACCAATTGAAGGAGAGGAGACCCGAGGTCAGGAGACCAATCAGAGGCTAGGAAACCATAGAGTCATAGAGATGTACAGCATGGAAACAGACCCTTCGGTCCAACCCGTCCATGCCGACCAGATATCCTAACCCAATCTAGTCCCACCTGCCTGCAGCTGGCCCATATCCCTCCAAACCTTTCCTATTCATATACCCAGGAGAAAGTGAGGTCTGCAGATGCTGGAGATCAGAGCTGAAAAAGCGCAGCAGGTCAGGCAGCATCCAAGAAGCAGGAGAATCGACGTTTCGGGCATAAGCCTGTCTTCAGGAAGGGCTTATGCCTGAAACGTCGATTCTCCTGCTCCTTGGATGCTGCCTGACCTGCTGCGCTTTTCCAGCAACACATTTTCAGCTATTCATACACCTATCCAAATGCCTCTTAAATGTTGCAATTGTACCAGCCTCCACCACATCCTCTGGCAGCTCATTCCATACAATTACCACGCTCTGCGTGAATAAGTTGCCCCTTTGGTCTCTTTCATATCTTTCCCCTCTCACCCTAAACCTATGCTCTCTAGTTCTAGACTCCCCGACCCCAGGGAAAAGACTTTGCCTATTTTTCCTATCCATGCCTCTCATAATTTTGTAAACCTCTATTACGTCACCCTTCAGCCTCTGACACTCCAGGGAAAACAGCCCCAGCCTGTTCAGCCTCTCCATGTAGCTCAGATCCTCCAACCCTGGCAACATCCTTGTAAATCATTTCTGAACCCTTTCAAGCTTCACAACATCTTTCCGATAGGAAGGAGACCAGAATTGCATGCAATATTCCAACAATGGCCTAACCAACGTCCTGTACAGCCGCAACATGACCTCCCAACTCTTGTACTCAATACTCTGACCAATAAAGGAAAGCATACCAAACACCTTCTTCATTATCCTATCTACCTGCGACTCCACGAGCTATGAACCTGCACTCCAAGGTTTCTTTGTTCAGCAACACTCCCTAGGACCTTATCATTAAGTGTATAAGTCCTGCTAAGATTTGCGTTCCCTAAATGCAGCTCCTCGCTTTTATCTGAATTAAACTCTATCTGCCACTTCTCAGCCCATTAGCCCATCTGGTACAGATCCTGTTGTAATCTGAGGTAACCCTCTTCGCTGTCCACTACACCTCCAATTTTGGAGTCATCTGCAAACTTACTAACTGTACCTCTTATGCTCACATCCAAATCATTTATGTAAATGACAAAACATAGAGGGCCCAGCATCGATCCTTGTGGCACTCCACTGGTCACAGGCCTCCAGTCTGAAAAACAACCCTCCACCACCACCCTCTGTCTTCTACCTTTGAGCCAGTTCTGTATCCCAATGGCTAGTTCTCCCTGTATTCCATGAGATTTAACCTTGCTAATTAGTCTCCCATGGGGAACCTTGTCGAACGCCTTACTGAAGTCCATATAGATCACATCTATTGCTCTGCGCTCATGAATCTTCTTTGTTACTTCTTCAAAAAATCCAATCAAGTTTGTGAGACATGATTTCCCACGCACAAAGTCATGTTGACTATCCTGAATCAGTCCTTGCCTTTCCAATACATGTACATCCTGTCCCTCAGGATTCCCTCCAACAACTTGCCCACCACTGAGGTCAGGCTCACCGGTCTATAGTTCCCTGGCTTGTCTTTATCGCCCTTCTTAAACAGTGACACCATGTTTGCCAACCTCCAGTCTTCCGGCACCTCACCTGTGACTATCAATGATACAAATATCTCAGCAAGAGGCCCAGCAATCACTTCTCTAGCTTTCCACAGAGTTCTCGGGTACGCCTGATCATGTCCTGGGGATTTATCCACCTTTAACCGTTTCAAGACATCTAGCACTTCCTCCTCTGTAATCTGGACATTTTGCAAGATGTCAGCAACTATTTCCCTACTGTCTACATCTTCCATATCCTTTTCCACAGTGAATACTGATGCAAAATATTCATTTAGTATCTCCCCATTTTTTGTGGCTCCACACAAAGGCTGCCTTGCTGATCTTTGAGGGGCCCTATTCTCTCCCTAGTTACCCTTTTGTCCTATTAGAGACTGAGAGACCAATCAGATGGATGGAGAACAATCAGAGTTCAGAAGACCAATTAGAGGTTAGGAGTGCAATCAGAGGCTAGGTGACCAATCAGAGGTGAGTTCACAGCAGGCTGGAATGGATGGGAAGTGAGGGAGAGGGCACTTCACAAATAGGGAATCGCTCTCTCTGTTTCACTTGAACTGAAATTGAAAACAATGTCTTCAAATCTTTTGGTTTCGACAAGGGTTACAAAACAGGTTTATCAGCTTTTCATGTGTAAGATGGTAGTGACAGGGGAGGAGGGACATAAGAGGTGGAGGGGAGGAGGAAGAGAAGGGAAAGAGGAGGAAGGGAAAAGGGGGTAAGGATAGAAGGAGAGAAGAGGGGAAAAGGAGTGGGAAGAAGGCAGAGGGCAAGAGGAGGAGGAGGAGGGAAAGAGGAAGAGGAGAACGAGGACAACAGGGGAAGGAGAGATGAGGGAGAGAGGGGAAGAGGAGAACAGAGGAGGAGGGAAGGAGAAGTGGAGGGAAGATTGCTAGGGCAGAAATTCCTTGCAGCATTCTTACCCCAGACAGGTCAGCAAGTTTTACTAAGACCTGAATCCCCCATCTCCAGACTCCAAAACTGACCCCACACGAGGAAACCTAGAGGTCAACTGGGAACTCTTTCGTAATGGCCTCAATAGTCTTCTGTTGAGCCATTTCAACAATCCATGGGTGGGCTAGCCACTGTGTAAATGCCCCACTCCAACAAACAGCTTCAAATTAGCAATGGGGCCCAGCAGAGTGAGTTTCAGATCCCAAGAGCCTTCATTCTCAGCCCCGGCAAGGATTCAAACCACTTCCCTTAGACCCCACCCAACTCAGCTATATCTGTCGACCCTGCTTTCCTTCCCACCCACACAGCCATGCCTGGAGTGATCATTCACTGCCCCCACCCCATCCAATGAATCCTGAGGGTTACTGATCGTTAATAAACCCCGGTCCCTTATTATTCCCTTCTCTGTCCTGCAGTACAGTCTGTCCCACTTCGGTACCCAGCTTCCCCCTTTTACAATTGCACTGAGGCAGTGCCCACAGCCTGCAGGCCCCAGTCCCACTGACTGAAGTCTGTGGCTCACGGTGAAAGATGCCCTGACTGAGATATGCTCCCGAGTCCGATTGTGGCCAATCCCATGGAGTGGGAGGAGCTGGTACCCCTGCCTCGCTTAGTCAGGAACCCTGACAGCTGGGTACATTGGGCACTTCATTGCTTCCTTACTGAACATCCTGTGTGTTTGCTGCTGAGGTTGCTGACACAGAGAGCAAGCCTGATATCCTTGAACATCCTCCTCTCTCTACAAGTGCCTGCCTTGGAAAAGTTTTCCTCCTCTCTCTACAAGAATCTCAGGGAGTCCCTCTCCCATTGCAACTCCCAGGTCATTTCCTCTGCCCTGAAGCTCTTACTCTATGCTACTCTCTCCCCACACCCACCCTCCTCTAGCTCATCTCTCCACACTTTCAGGCTCACCGCCTGTATTCCTGATGAAGGGCTTTTGCCCGAAACGTCGATTTCACTGCTCATTGGATGCTACCTGAACTGCTGTGCTCTTCCAGCGCCACTAATCCAGAATCTGGTTTCCAGCATCTGCAGTCATTGTTTTTACATCTTTGAACTAGAACAGTACAGCACAGTACAGGCTCTTTGGCCCTCAATGTTGTGCCAGCTTTTAATCCTACTCTAAGATCAGACTAACGTATATACCCTTCTTTGTACTGTCTTCCATGTGCCTATCCAAGAGTTGTTTAAATGTCCCTAATGTATCTGACTCCCCTACTACTGCTGGCAGTCCATTCCACACACTCTGTGTAAAGAACTTACCTCTGACATCTTCCCTAAACCTTCCTCCAATCACCTGAAATAGCCATTTCCACCCTAGGAAAAAGTCTCTAGCTATCTACTCTACCTACCCCTCTCAACGTCTTGCATGCCTCTATCAAGTCACCTCTCATCCTTCTTCGCTACAATGAGAAAAGCCCCAGCTTCCTCAATCTTTCTACATAAGACATGCTTCCAGTCCACACAGCATCCTGGTAGATCTCCTCTGCACCCTCTCTAAAACTTCCACATCTTTTCAATAATAAGGTGACCAGAACTGAACACAATATTCTAAGTGTGAGTGTGCTGCTGGAAAAGCACAGCAGGTCAGGCAGTATCCAAGGCGCAGGAGAATCGGCATGTTGGGCATATGCCCTTCATCAGGTGTGGAAGGTTGCTGAGGAAGCCATAGGTGATAGGTCGGAGTGGTGGAGTGGATAGATGGGAAAGGATATGGACAGGTCCGGAGGGCAGTGCCAAGTTGGAGGCTTAGGACTGAGATAATGTGCGGTGGAGAGCACAACCCAGATGGCGTCCTTCTTCAGACCGCAATTTCCCCTCAGACGTGGTTGACGATGCTCTCCACCTCATCTCCTCCACTTCCCTCTCCTCCGCCCTTGAACCTCGCCCCTCCAATCGCCACCAGGACAGAACCCCACTGGTCCTCACCTACCACCCCGCCAACTTCCAGATACATCGTATCGTCCTTCGTCATTTCCACCACCTCCAAACAGACCCCACCACCAAGGATATATTTCCCTCCCCTCCCCTATCAGCGTTCTGAAAAGACCACTCCGCCCGCAATTCCCTCGTCAGGTCCACACCCCCCACCAACCCAACCTCCACTCCCGGCACTTTCCCCTGCAACTGCAAGAAATACAAAACTTGCGCCCACACCTCCCCCCTCACTTCCCTCCCAAGGGATCCTTCCATATCTGTCACAAATTCACCTGCACCTCCACACACATCATTTACTGCATCCGCTGCACCCGATGTGGCCTCTTCTACATTGGGGAGACAGGCCGCCTACTTGCGGAACGTTTCAGAGAACACCTCTGGGACACCCGCACCAACCAACTCAACCACCCTGGTGGCTGAACACTTTAACTCCCCCTCCCACTCCGCCAAGGACATGCAGGTCCTTGGCCTCCTCCATCGCCAGAACATGGCAACACGGCGCCTGGAGGAAGAGCGCCTCATCTTCAGCCTAGGAACCCTCCAAACACAAGGGATGAATGCAGATTTCTCCATCTTCGTCATTTCCCCTCCCCCCACCTTATCTCAGTCCTAACCCTCGGACTCAACACCACCTTCTTGACCTGCAATCTTCTTCCCGACCTCTCCGCCCCACCCGCTCTCCGGACTATCACCCTCACCTTAACCTCCTTCCACCTATCGCATTCCCAACACCCTTCCCCCAAGTCCATCCTCCCTACCATTTATCTTAGCCTGCTTGGCACACCTTCCTCATTCCTGAAGAAGGGCTTATGCCCGAAACGTCAATTCTCCTGCTCCTTGGATGCTGCCTGACCTGCTGCGCTTTTCCAGCAACACATTTTTCAGTTCTATCAAATCCCCTCTTAGCCTTCTTCTTGCCAATGAGAACAGACCAAGGTTTCTCAGCCTTTCCTCATAACAGCTTCCCTCCAAACCAGGCAACATCCTGGTAACCTTTTTCAATGCTTCCACATCCTTCCTATAATGGGGCGACCAGAACTGAATACAATATTCCAAGTGCAGCCGCACTAGCATCCCTGGGAATGTTCCCAATGGCCTGTGCAGTAACTAGCTGCTGTTCATTATACTTTGTACAATGGATTCTTTCTGAAATGTCAGAGCAACATACCATTTCTATTGCCAGAAATACTTTACCCCTTTGTATAAATATGGAAACCAACTTAAATGGAAAGAAATGGCGATGCTTAAGTTCACAGGTTTGATGATAGAAAAGCAGAGCCGGTGCTAAAGTCAATAAAAAATGAAGGACGGCTATCTGACTCTTTTTGTTATTTCTCAGAATGTCCGGATCACTGAGTGCACCGATTAGCCTTCACTTACACGTTTATTGGTCTTAATGTTTAATACTAGAAGGATCATGCAGCAGCATGGGCTATATTTCTGCTGTTTGTTCCTGCATATTCACTACGTTTGTCAAGAGACTGAGCAGGAAAAGACATGCTCTGTCCTACAGGCTTTCTCTTATGAAAATTAACTCAACCCAATACTTACGGTAAGAATCCAGAGTCCTGACATTTATTTTGTCAGGATTTCTCCAGCCTGAACTGTCCAGAGCCCAGGCTCTCAGACCCTTCAGCACTGTATAAGTAACTCTATCGGTCAGTGATTTTACACATAGGACACTTACAATTCTTTTATGTGATTATAACATTGGCTCTGTTACAAATGAAATTTTACACTGTGACAAGCACTTGATCTATTCAATTCACATTTAAGACAACCAGATGTTTTATACTAAACTACAATTAACTCCCAGTGTCTTCAATATGTTGACCATAGGACAGCACAGTTACAAAGTTTTAGAATGTAGCCCACTTGATTGGCACCATCTCCTTTCATTTAGAAGTATAAGTGAAGCAGGTACGTGGGAATGCCACCACCTGCGAGCTCCCATCAAAGTCACTCAACATCCTGACTTGGAAATTCCTGTTCCTTCAGTGTCACTGGGTTAAAATCCTGGAACTCCCTCACGAATAGCACTATGGGTCTTTCTACACCACACGAACTGCAATGGTTCAAGAAGGCAGCTCACCACCACCTTCTTAAGGACAACTAAGGATGAGCAATAAATGTTGGGTTGATCAGAGAGGAGAAAGTGAGGACTGCAGATGCTGGAGATCAGAGCTGAAAATGTGTTGCTGGAAAAGCGCAGCAGAGATATTCAGATCTCACTAGTAAATAAAAATTCACGAGACGTGACACAATTATTCCACAAATGTACATTTTTTTTTACCCGCTTAACTCAATGGAGACCAGGAGGGGTTATTAGGCAGACCTTTTAGTCCAAACCTGGCAAAATTACCTCCCTTTGATTTTCACTGGTCTCCCAAGGCATTGAAATAACACACCTATGTGGGAATGCAACATATGATGCATTCACTCAACAAATAAGATTGCAAATACGGGGCACCAATTTTAGTGATCTGCAGGTTGTTCATAGTGAAACAATGGCTGCTCTGCAGTTGAAATATTATGATTTAATTAACACTTTACCCATTTTGGATTTTCCATCTTCATATTTAGTCCTTTGTAACATATGATGTACGATTCTGCTCCTTGTTGAATTACTGAAAAATGTGTCTTTGTTGTTTATGGTGAAGCTGAAAAATGTTTTAATGAAGAAAGAAAAGAGAATGTAAAAGTCCACATTTAAATTTTGTGCATCAGTCAAAGAACATAACGTACTAGAATAGTCAAAAGACTTAACCTAAAACATAAAAGAGCAAGTGAGAGATACAAGTTTATATACACTGTCCTAACTTCTCAGACCTAGATTAGATTAGATTACTTAGATTAGATTAGATTACTTACAGTGTGGAAACAGGCCCTTCGGCCCAACAAGTCCACACCGACCCGCCGAAGCGCAACCCACCCATACCCCTACATTTACCCCTTACCTAACACTACGGGCAATTTAGCGTGGCCAATTCACCTGACCCGCACATCTTTGGACTGTGGGAGGAAACCGGAGCACCCGGAGGAAACCCACGCAGACACGGGGAGAATGTGCAAACTGCACACAGTCTGTTGCCTGAGTCGGGAATTGAACCCAGGTCTCAGGCGCTGTGAGGCAGCAGTGCTAACCACTGTGCCACGGTGCCGGCCACTTCTGAAAAGTCTACACCATTAATGCAAATTAATAGTATAAATTTGTTTTGAAATTCCACTTAAGTAACATACAGGGGTGTGTGTGACATACTTACTGGTGCATGCGTGCTCTACTGAATGGTGCAGTGTAGCAATCTGTCTCTTCCAGATCTGGTAGAGCTTCTTTATCGAGTTTCATTGGATTTCTTGGCAACCAGCTCTTCAGCTGTCGTAGATTCCTCTGAACACTAATAGAAAAACGCCAAACTACTGATATTTAAAATTAAATACACTTAAATAATTCTAGAATATTCAAACTAAATTTCAACAGTTTACTAACTTCCATACTTCCAAGAGCTGTATGAGAACCCAGCATCTGTTCACATTTACAAGTTAAAATATCGCAGATTTGCTGGAAATCTGATTCAAATACCGAGGATGTTGATCTGGCAACATCGAGGTAACGTTTCGAGGAAGTCATACCGGGCTCAAAATAATAACTCTGTTTCTCTCTCCACCGATGTTGTCAGACCTGCTGAGTTTCTCCAGCATTCTGCATCAGTATCGACTCATTTATTTGATGTTAAATCCACAAAGTTCTGCAGACCAGAACTTTTATTCTCACTGCATACCAGAATAGAGATTATGTTTACAATCACAATCAATCCAAGGAAAATGTGTTAAATATTTATTGGATGTGTCATCTTATTAAGTTTGTCTTGAAGTCTTGCTAACACAGTTACATTTGGATTTTGCCAAAACTAATGATTATTTATTTCAAAATAATTGATTAAAATGTCTACTTTTGTGTGAATTACATGACAGCATGATATAATTGATTAGCAAATGCCAGAAATATTTTTCTACCAGTTTTGTTGGAATTTCTGTATGCATTGAGATAAACCAGTTTGTTAATCACATGATTAATCCAGGTCTTGTGAGAAATCATCACTTGATAGTTTTTATACAGCATACTATTCAATATGATTTGGAATTAAAGTCTGGAAAAACTCCTCACGTGAGGTTTGCCCGAGGCTAATTGTAAGGTAGATTCAGAAAGATTAATTTGGAAATGGATAGAATGCAAAAGGGGCAATTAATTGGCAAAGGCTGAAAAAGAATTAAAACGTATGGTGTTGTGATTTCCAGGACAGCAAATCTGGTGGTAATATTTAATATTTGGCTAATTGCCACAACACGCCGTGATGCATTGTGGGTGCCAGCCAACTCCAATCACTCACTGAGGTATACCCTGAAATGGACATCAACTCACAATCAGATATCAGAATGAGTGGCTCATGATCACATCACTCAGGCTAACCATGGGTTTTAACAACTCCCCCAATTTAATGATCAATTCAAGCAGGCATTTCCGAAGGAAACTTCATCGGGGCTGCTGCATATCCTGGAAAATCTGTTCTCAACTTTGCAATGCATTTCTCCAAAGGGGGTTAACAGTGCAATAAAAAGTCCTGTAAGATTGTAACATTATCATTGAGAGGTATAGATAGAGTGGATAGCAAGAAGCCTTTTTCCCCAGAGTGGGAAACTCAATTATCAGGAGTCACGAGTTCAAAGTGAGAGGGAGAAGTTTACGGGAGATATGTGTGGAAAGTTCTTTACGCAGTGGGTGGTGGGTGCCTGGAATGCGTTGCCACCGGAGATGGTAGAGTTATTTAAGATGTATCTAGATAGATACATGAATGGGCAGGGAGCAGATGGATACAGATCCTTAGAAAATAGGCGATAGGTTTAGATAGAGGATCTGGATTGGCACAGGCTTAGGGGGCTGAAGGGCCTGTGTCCACACTGTCAGGAATCTAGTCTAACAAATGTCAATCAAATGCCAGCCCTAACTCAGCCTTCAATATATTCAAAATCCCAGACTCCAAAGCTCTCTGCAGAAGAGAATTCCAAAGACTAACGTCTTCTGAGAAAATAAATTAATCCCCATCCGTCTTAAATGGGATTTAATCTACACTCCCTGATTTGAGATTCTGCCATGAGTAGAAGCATCCCCTCAGTATCTCTCCCATCAAGCTCACTCGGAATCCTAGGGGTTTCTGTAAGGTCACCCTTCACTCTTTTCAACTCCAGTCAGTATATGCCCAAACTACTCAATGTTTCCTCTTAAGATACACCTTTCTCCAATAGATCAGCCAAGGGAATGGTCTCTGGACTGCTTTCAGTGGAAGTACACACTCCTATATAAGGAGGCCAAACGTTTACACAATGCTCCGGTACAGTCTCCGAATATCCTACTATGTTACAGCAAACGTGTTACTTGATTACTCCATTCATCTTGCTATTTCATTTGCCTTGCTAATATACTTGCTGAACATGCATGTTAGCATTTTCTGATTCAGGCAGAAGGACATTAGATCTTTCTGCAATGAAATATTCTGCAGTGTCTTTCCACTTAAATCACATTCTGCTCAGTCCACCCTGCCATAGAGGACAACCTCATATTTTTCCACATTGTACTTCATGTGTTAATTTGTTACTCATTAACTTCATACATCTATATCTCTTTATAGTCATCTTGATCCTCTTCAATTTGTTTTCCTACTTATCTTTGTAGAATCAGCAAATTTGGCAACAATATAGCCTGCCCTTTCATCCAAGTCATTCATAGAGATTTTAAATAGATAAAGCACAGCTCTGATTCCTTTGGCACTCACCAGTTAGTTTTTGTCAACCCGAAACGACCCATGTATCACTACTTTCCCAAAACTCTATCTGTGACATCACCCTTAAGATCATAAGCTCTTATTTTGAGCAGTAACCTTTCATGTGGTACCTTATCAAATACTTTTTTTGAAATTTACAACATGCCTTGGTTCCTTTCCACCATCCTGCTTGTCACATCCCCATAGAGCTCAAAACATTTGACAGGTTTAAGCTTCGGAGATGGCACAGTGGCTCAGTGGTGAGCACTGCTGCCTCACAGCACCAGGGTCCCAAGTTTGATTCCAGCCTTGGGCAAGTGGCTGTGTGGAGTTTGCACATTCTCCCCATGTCAACATGGGTTTCTTCCAGATGCTCTGGTTTCCTCACTCAGCACAAAGATGTGCAAATTAGGGGGATTGCCCATGCTAAATTACCCATAGTCTTCAGGGATGTGTAGGTTAGGTGCACGAGCCATAGGAAATACAGAGTCATAGAGTCATAGAAATGTACAGCATGGAAACAGCCCCTTCGGTCCAACCCGTCCATGCCAACCAGACATCCCAACCCAATCTAGTCCCACCTGCCAACACCCAGCCCATATCCCTCCAAACCCTTCCTATTCATATACCCATCCAAATGCCTCTTAAATGTTGCAATTGTACCAGTCTCCACCACTTCCTCTGGCAGCTCATTCCATACACGTACCACCTTCTGCGTGAAAAAGTTGCCCCTTAGGTCTCTTTTGTATCTTTCCCCTCTCACCCTAAACCTATGCCCTCTAGTTCTGGACTCCCCCACCCCAAGGAAAAGACTTTGCCTATTTACCCTATCCATGCCCCTCATAATTTTGTAAACCTCTATAAGGTCACCCCTCAGCCCTCAGCCTCCGACGCTCCAGGGAAAACTGCCCCAGTTTATTCAGTCTCTTCCTTGTAAATCTTTTCTGAATCCTTTCAAGTTTCACATCTTTCTGATAGGAAGGAGACCAGAATTGCACGCAATATTCCAACAGTGGCCTAATCAATGTCCTGTACAGCCGCAACATGACCTCCCAGCTTCTGTACTCAATACTCTGACCAATAAAAGCAAGCATACCAAACGCCTTCTTCACTATCCTATCTACCTGCGACTCCACTTTCAAGGAGCTATGAACTTGCACTCCAAGGTCTCTTTGTTCAGCAACACTCCCAAAGACCTTACCATTAAGTGTATAAGTCCTGCTAAGATTTGCTTTCACAAAATGTAGCACCTCGCATTTATCTGAATTAAACTCCACCTGCCACTTCTCAGCCCATTGGCCCATCTGGTCCAGATCCTGTTGTAATCTGAGGTAACCCTCTTCGCTGTCCACTACACCTCCAATTTTGGAGTCATCTGCAAACTTACTAACTGTACCTCTTATGCTCGCATCCAAATCATTTATGTAAATGAGAAAAAGTAGACGACCCAGCACCAATCCTTGTGGCACTCCACTGGTCACAGGCCTCCAGTCTGAAAAACAACCCTCCACCAACACCAAAAGTCTTCTACTTTTGAGTCAGTTCTGTATGCAATGCTGGTTTTCCCTGTATTCCATGAGATCAAACCTTGCTAATCAGTCTCCCATGGGGAACCTTGTTGAACGCCTTACTGAAGTCCATATAGATCACATCTACCACTCTGCCGTCATCAATCCTCTTTGTTACTTCTTCAAAAAACTCAATCAAGTTTGAGAGACATGATTCCCACGCAAAAAGCCGTAGTTTTACATAAACAGAGTAAGGGGTTGGGTCTGAGTGGGATGCTCTTTGGAGGTTTGGTGTGGACTTGTTGGGCCGAATGGCCTGTTTCCACACTGTGGGGATTCTATCTAACCAGCACAGACAGAAGTTGACATTTGGATAGTTAACCAGATCACATCTGACCAATGTGATGGGAAGTTTTACATCTCACTCGTTTGGAAGACATCACAGTCAGTCATCTCTCTTATTGAAATAACAATTCCAGTTGATTTCATTAACCATTTCTAATATTGGCAACTGGTGTAAGAACATTCTTTATGGTTTATACATGAAAGCAAAGGATTAATATAGATCTTCAGAAACAGGAGCAAGATTTTTCAGATAACTGGCTGAGGTCTTGAAATTTATTTGGAAAACACTGAATTAAAAAATGCCATGCAATAATTAGGATAACTGTAAAGTCACATTAGAAATCATCTGGGAAATACTGCTTTTCGTTGAGAGCCCTCAGAAATGCTTTGTGCTTCACAAGTTTATATACGGTTAAAGGTGTCTTTCATACCTTTTTTAAACTTATATTTTTTGACACACAGAGTAACTACTTTCATACATCATGGAAGACACTTGGATTGATTTCAAATGTGTCACACATGGAAAAGATATTACTCTACATTAAGTGTAAAATGTGTCTTAAGTTGTGAAAATAGAATAATTCATACAAAAAAGTAAAAATGATTATAGCAAAGTGGCTCCTTCACAATACCATACTTTTGACCGGCACTTGAAATCAATTGCTCTAATTCTGATTCACAATTTAATATATTTTATTCCACTTAACAATATATGCACCAGTTTGCATTCTGATGTAATTTCCTGGCAAGTCTCTTGAGCTTGGGATACTTCATTTGGTGGAAAACTTTGCAACTTTACCCAACAAAATACAGGAACCTTCCAAAAAAGTGCTTTTAAAATCCATATCTTTGCCATTCCTCTGACTGCACCAGGACTGAGCTGTATGATTTGTGCTTCTGGACCTTTCACAAGACTGGCAAGCTCGCGATCGAGACGGATTCAGGAAAATACAACAGAACAATCTAAAGAAACATTTTTATGACGACCAAATTCTCAAAAGCTGACTTTCTAGTTGGGGAAACCATCGCAGAAAGCGGGGGAAGAAATTCAAGTCTCTACTGAATCTGTTAGTGTGGCAATGCTGCAAACATCAAAATATAGAATCTAGGAGCAGGAACAGGCCACTCAGCCTTTTCAGTCAGCTGCAATATGATCATGGTGGTAAAAACAATGACTGCAGATGCTGGAAACCAGATTCTGGATTAGTGGTGCTGGAAGAGCACAGCAGTTCAGGCAGTATCCAAAGTGCAGAGAAATCGACGTTTTGGGAATAAGCCCTTCATCAGGAGGGCTTTTGCCTGAAACTTAGATTTCGCTGCACTTTGGATGTTGCCTGAACTACTGTGCTCTTCCAGCACCACTAATCCAGAATGCAATATGATCATGACCAACCATCTGACTCAGTACCCTGTTCCCGCTTTCTCCACCTGTCCTTTTATTCCTTTGCTTTAAGAACTATATCTAATTCCTTGTGAAATCATTCAATATTCTGTCCTCAACTGCCTTCTGTAGCAGAGAATACACAGGCTCATCACTCTCTGGGTGAAGAAAGTTTTCCTCATTTCAGTTTTAAATGACCTAGCCTGCATCATTACACCCTGACTCCTGGTTCTGGAACTACATGAATAACTTCCATATCTGCAACAATTATAATGGAGAAGTCTGAACACTAAATGAACTAACTTGAACACATCAATGGTGCATTCTAATTAAACAAGGTGTCTCCTTATGTCAACAAAAAAATCTATTTTATGCTCATGATGATGCTGACACATATTTAACGTGGAGTGAAATGATTTTTGCAAATGGCAAAAATCAATAAATGAGCCAAATATCTGCAGTCTCAACCTCCTTGAAAATCTGGCACTGGAAAATTCTGCACTAAGGCTTGCTGCTCAAAGAAATACTTCTCTATTATATAACATATTGAGTAATGTGTTGTACTCAAGACCAATTTTGCAGGTAAATCTGCTCAATGCCTCAGCAGAAGCTGCAGAGCAGCAAGTGAACATCTCATGAAAACCTAATGTTCCAAACTGAATATCTCTGAAATAAGTAGGAAACGCTTCACCTAAAACAATGCTCTTAAATCATAGCAGATTTAATTGGAAAGAGTCTAAGTTGCATGTCCCGATAAATGCAACGACAGCAATATATACAGATCAATTTATTTCAGTGCTTAGTGAATACAGAAAAGTCTAAAGACACTGATGCTACTTTACAGAGAAATATTGTCAGCCACACACAAAAGAAAATGTGTTCTGAGTGTCAGTGCATCAAAAGCAGGCTGACAAGACTGAGTGTTGCAGATTGGCAGTTCAGCTCTAAGCCATCGGAGAACATACCAATTTCCAGTTCAGTTACAGTAGAGAAGCCAAGCTGTCATATCCCTGACAGGAGATCCCACTATTCCAATCCAAAAAAAAATACTCTAATGGTTGCTTCTTTTAATCAGCAGCCTACCTGATGCTTTTATTTTAAGACAAACTTTAACAGTTGAAATGGAATTATAAATTTTTTTCACAAAGCTCAAAGCGAGGATTTATCCGTAACAGCCACAGCACCGTATTACTTTCCCAGAGGAGGCGGGTTTTGTTCACACAGCACTACTCATTCTGGAATCTGTAACAGTGAGCATAATTTTCAGTGCATCCACATCAACATCTGAAAAATGATGGGTTAGAGTATAACTTGATGAAAAGGCATCCACTGCGCATAAATATCTCACCAGATCTCAGAGTGAAGCTGTAATCTATTTTATCTATGTGACACAGAGCCTGATCGATCTTTGTAAGGTATGCAGTTGTGGCCTGTACATCAGTACTAATGTCACTTAAAATGTGACTGTCACTCAGGTCCGTTAACATATCACTGAGTCATATTTATTTTTAGTTCTACAATTTGCGCTCTGCCACACAGTAATTTCACAGATTGACCCTAGCTCTGAATTTACAACTATCAGCTGGAAACTTAATGTGATAGTATTAACAAATACTGCACCGCACCACCAACCTGCTCATCACTTTGTTCTTCCAATCAGTGTAATAACATTTTTTCCTGGAAGAATAGGAAAAAAAATACTAAGGACTGGAAGATTTGGAAAGACAAAGTAGCATTCCTCACTGCCTTTTTCAAGCAACAGAAATAAGATGACAGTAGCTATGGGAATGTTATGATTGCATCAACCACATATACATACTCAACTATATACACATGCATCATTTGCAAATAAATATTGTTTGTTATTATTTAACAGTAAAGGAGGTCATTGTGAAACATGCTCAAAAATTTAGCTATCGATTCGTTATTATACTTTATCCTGAGTAAATTCGGACGAGCTGTCAAGGATATGGACATATATTGCAAATGTGTTGCTGGTCAAAGCACAGCAGGCCAGGCAGCATCTCAGGAACAGAGAATTCGACGTTTCGAGCATAAGCCCTTCATCATTCCTGATGAAGGGCTTATGCTCGAAACGTCGAATTCTCTATTCCTGAGATGCTGCCTGGCCTGCTGTGCTTTGACCAGCAACACATTTGCAGCTGTGATCTCCAGCATCTGCAGACCTCATTTTTTACTATGGACATATATTGTACATTTCACGTTTTGCAACAACTATCTGTCTATCACAGAAGGTATTATTTACTGGAGCAGGTAAACAATTCTCACGTTAACTGTGATTTTAAAACCATGTGTCAGGCAAATGATATGTCATGAGATTCACTATAGTTCATGCTCTTATAAGAGAGAGAGAGAGAGCTGACAGGTTTGTATGTTTAACTTGAGGGTGAAGAGGAAGGGGGCAAGCTTGAGTATTCATCGTGGCATTAGTCAGTGCAGGAATTGATGTCACTCTGCAACATAAACTGGCTTTCCAGCTAACTGAGCTAACTGGAACTTTAAACATTGTGCACCATCCCTTCCTAGACATTCCTCTATCTTCCTACTCCACAGTTACACAATAACTGATTCAGCAGAGACTAAAACAAACAGTAATACAAGTACAATACCTAAAAGGCATGTGGATGTTCATTCTTTCTGCGTATTTACAAATCGTTTCCCAAGGAGCGTGGAGTTTCACAAACATTATGTCGCTATTCGTGAGGGATTGCTGAGATTGAAGACAGAAAAATAAATAAATAAGAATCAAATTGCTATCAAAAAGAATGGTATCGATACATATCTATGTCACTTTCAGGCAAATTTCTGACCACATATGAATGAAGGATTCGTGTTATTTTCACAAATATCATGTCTGGTAAAATGACTATTTTATCTCAGCCAATCAAAAATTTTACTTCACAGTTAAAGACCCATTAAATTTCTGTTACAAAATCTCGAGAGACAGAATAACCAACAAATTGTGAGCAATAACATAAATTTATATTGCTTCTAAACACATTGTTCTATAAATAGGAATTGCAAGGATCAGAGATTGAGTGTTATTTTTTGATACTTATAATTAAAGTAACAAAAAAAAACTCTGCCGCCATTTTAATTTTTCTGTAACCATTTCAAATCTGTGCCTGTGTTAAGTCTGTAATTGTGGATAGCAAATGGTCTTCACTAACGATAATAAATTTTTCAGTGAGTTAATTTATTCTCCTGTAGTTCACTGCTCAAAGGGGCTAGAATGGAGGATGGTGCTACCCAGAGTGACCAGGAGCCCACATGGAGATGCAAGCTGACCCCGCCCTGGCATCCTTCTCCTTCCACCTTTCACTGAGAGGTTGTGACCATCTTCAAGCCTCGAAATGGAGTCATGGTGGGAAAATGTCTGGGAAGCACTGAAGTAGCAGTAGCAGCAGCAGTAACAGAATAGGAATGGCACTAGGGCTACTAATCCAAAGGTGTGTTTTCATCTTCTGGAACCCAGGTTTGAATCTCACTGTTGGAGTTGAATTTAATTAGTTATTACAATCACCAATTTTTAGAAAAAGGATAGTGATCATAACTCTTTTGTTGATTATCATGAAGCACATCTGATTCATGAAGGCCTTTAAGGAAGGCAATCTATTTTACATGTGACCACTGTCCCATGGTAGTGTGCTTGACACTTAAGAGCTCTCTGATTTGACATAACACGCCACTTAGTTCAAGGACCAGTGGGAGAGGTGAGCAACAAATGCTGGATGATCCATAGGTTTGGCTAACTGGTTTTATCAAGATTTGGAGATGCCGGTGTTGGACTGGGGTGTACAAAGTTAAAAATCACACAACACCAGGTTATAGTCCAACAGGTTTAACTGGAAGCACACTAGCTATCGGAGTGTTGCTCCTTCTTCAGGTGATTGTCCTGATGAAGGGTAATCACCTGATGAAGGAGTGTCGCTCCGAAAGCTAGTGTGCTTCCAATTAAACCTGTTGGACTATAACCCGGTGTTGTGTGATTTTTAACTTTAGTTTTCTAAATAGTCTTAACAAACTGTTATCAGGTCTGGAACTGAGGGAAAACGTCTCTTTTTTTGTAACACTGAAACAGAAATTCCTCCCCTGAGGAATACAAAGGAAGCAGAAAAGAACATAAACAAGGAATTGAGGGATAAAAGGAGCCATGAAATGTCATAGGATTAAGGACAATCCCAAGGCACTTTGCACATATATTAGGAGCAAGTAGGTAGCTAGGGAAAGAACGGATCCACTCAAAGATAAAGGAGGGAATTTTTGAATGGAGCCAAAGAATCTGGGTGAGGTGTTTAATGATTGCCTCACATTGATATTCACCCAGGAGGAAGACATGAATGCTGGTAAGACTGGATTGTGGCGTGTTGATATTCAGAATGAGGTGGTGTTGGAAGCATTAAGGTAGATAGATCTCCAGGGCCTGATGGGATATATTTCAGGACAGTCAAGGGAGTAATTGCTGGTGCCTTGACAGAGATTTTTATGATGTTTTTAGCAACAGGTGAAGTCCCAGTAAACTGAAGGGTAACCAATGCTGTTACTTTGTTTAAGAATGATAATCCAGGAAAAACCAGGCGGTAAGCGTTGCATCAGTGATAGGGAGAATATTGAAGAAAATTCTTAGGCACAGAATTTACTCGCAATTGGAAAAGAATGGACTTATTAGAGATAGCATGGCTTTATGCGGCGAAGGTGCTCTCACAAATTTGATAGTTTTTTTGAGGAAGTAATGAAGATGATTAATGAAGGTATGGCAGTGGATGTTGTCTACATGGGCTTTAATAAAGCATTTGATAAAGTTCCTTATGGCAGGTTGGTCCAGAACATTCAGTTACATGGATCTGTGGTGAGTTGGGAAGTTGGATAGAAAATTGACTTGGTTATAAAAGACAGAGGGTAGTTACGAAGGGATGTTTTTCTGACTGGAGATCTGTGGCTAGTGTGTTCCACAAGGATTGGTACTGGAACTTCCGTTGTTTGTAATTTATAAAAATGATTTGGATGAAAATGTAGGTGGTCCGATTAGGTTTGTAAATGACATGAAATTTCATTAGTTACAGATAAAGTTAGGAAGGTTGTCAAAGGATACAGCAGGATATAGATCAGTTGGAAGGTGGGGCAGAGAAATGAGAACTGGTGTTTAATCTAGACAAGTGTGAGGTGATGCATTTTGGGAGGTCAAACGTAAGAGGGAAGTATACATTATATAGCAGATCGTTTAGGATCATTGATGTACAGGAGGATCTTGGGGTGCAGTTTTATAGTTCATGATTATTATCCAATCTTCATTGCAATTCTCTGTTATTAGTTGATGTGTATTCCATCCCACAGTATAGTTATTGGCAGGGGACTATGAATAATTCCCATTAATGATTTTATTCCTTTGATATTCTTTACCTCCACCCAAACTGATTCTCCATTTTGATCCCTTGACTAAAGGGGCAATATAGTGGCTCAGGGGTTAGCACTATTGTCTCACTACATCAGGGACTTGGGTTCAATTCCAGCCTCGGGTGACTGGCTACGTGGAATTTGCACACTTTCCCCGTGTCTGTGTGGGTTCGCTCCAGTTTCCTCCCACATCCAAAGACGTGCAGGTTAGGGTGGATCGGCCATGTTAAATTGCCCACATTGTTCAGGGATGTGTTGGTAGGTGCATTATTCAGGGGAAATGTAGAGTAATAGGACACGAGATTGAGTTTGGGTAGGTTACTCTTCAGACGGTCAGAAGTGGACTTGTTGGGCCAAAGGGCCTGTTTCCACATTGTAGTGATTCCACAAAAGACCACTAATGTACTGATCTCATCTTTTAGTAACAGAGCCTCCCCAACCCCTTTCCCTTGCACCCAGTCCTTCTGAAATTTTATATGTCCTTGATGTGGTCACTTCCAACCATGTTTCTGCAATGAATATCACACCACGCCCATTGATTTGTCCAGGTGCGATTGAACATCGATGTTATGAATGATCCCGTGCATTCAGATAACAAGCGCTGTATCTTTTATCTTTCTTCCCTGTGGTTACCTCATTTGCTGCTGCACTTTTTATTTTTGTATGTTCTGAAAAATAAAGTGTTCAGGGAACTCCCTAGCATGAACTTGATGTCAAAGTTCCTCAAATTTCAGACGCTTCCTGGAGATCTGTATGTCATGGGTAATACTGGTGTCCACCAGCTTCCACATGTTACAATTGCAACAAATCACCTCCCTTGTCATCTTTATTATGTTAGATTTCAAGTGTAGAAGCATCACTAAACTGCAGTCTGTACTTACACCAAATAGGTTAATTTGTTAAGCAATAATTTTAGTGACATGCTTGTATTGTTTCCAGTTTCAGTTTAAACTACAGTGTGCATTTTAAAGAGATAGAATTTTTAAAAAAATACTCACTAAAGAATCATCTACCCATTCAACTAACTAAAGCCTTGAGAGTCAGCAGCTTGTGGAAGCTGGAGAAAATGTAACAAAAAAACCACATCTTTCCCCTCTGCACCAAATTCACAAGTTATCTTTCAGGATCCCTCCCACTCTACCCCTACCACATCGTATTCTCTCAATCTGCGCAATAGTTATTTACTGTTTAATTTAATAGAGGCTATTTAAGGTTAAATCTCGACCACCAACATTAATCTAGTCACAATACTTTGCAGCAGTGCATTAAGCTGCAGCGATGCAGTGGCTCTGTAGCTTAGAAAAAACCATACATTGATTGCAAGATGTGTCATAACATTAACGAGGAACCAACTGAAATTGCTTAAAGTAAGACTTGGTAAGAGTTGAAATATAAACCTATGAAATCAGAACTGAATTCAAATGTTACATCTAAATCATTTTGATTGACTTAATCATTGTAGATCTACAGTATATGTAAATATTTCTAAAGGGCATTTTTCACCATTGGAATCAATTTCTTCAAACAATGATCACTGACTTTTACCATTTTTGCTCTGCTGAGTACAATGTTTTATACTAATGGATTATACTAATGAAAAAGTATTGTCTTGAAAATGAAATGGATTATACTAATGAAAAAATATTGTCTTAAAAATGAAAACAACAGAAATAATTATCACTAAGTAACCTGCTGTGTTAAGAAATAATTACAGATATTACAAGAGCTGCCCCGTGAAACAGAGCTCAGCATTAATCACATCCCTTACTTGTTTCATAATTAGTTACTGCTAAAGGATTTGGATCCATACTTCATGAAAAAAAGATTCCATAGTTATCAGGTGAAAACAAACTGTGAAGTGTGTTTCCTTCATGTTATATTATTGCAATAAATCTGCACGATGCTCAAATCGACTCTTATATTTAAAAAAAGACACAAGGTCCACCATAGTGTCATTGTCGTAACATAAAGGCAATGAATTGTGTTTTTGCCTGAAACCAAAATTTCATCGAGAGTTTTGTTAAGGCTAAAATCTCCTGACCGCAGACACTGATCTACTTCAGAAGGAACTGCACCAAAACTATCGCCTGAAAATAATACTCATTCAATCAAACTAACAAAAAATAAATATATGTAGATCCCTTACTAAATGGACTATTGTTGTCAAATACTTTCAATATTATTGGAAGATAAATTACGCTATAAACAAATATCTTCAATTAACAAGCTTCTAAAATTAGTTAAATATGTCATCTAGTTTTGTCCAAAATGACACAAGTACTTGCTGGGAATATTTTAATGTCTTTTATTGATTCAGTCATGGGATGTGTGCATCACTGGTTAGTCCCATATTCAATGTTCGTCCCTAATTGCCCAGAGAGTCAACCATATTTTTGTGGGAGTCACATGTAGACCAGACCAGGTAGGGACAGCAGGTTTCTTTCCCTAATAGACTTCAGTGAGGTGAGTAAACCGCAGTCTATATTTACTATTTGCCAGTCTCCAGCTTCTTCCAGTTCAACTGACTTGTAGCTTATTCATCAAGGGATATGTTTTATTTAAATCAGTTCTCATGGTCCTGGACCTCTATCCTATGATAAATAAACTACTTATTGATACATAAACATGAGTTTATTGTATAACTATTTTTCTTCAAACTTCTTCACTTCCCAACAAAATGGATTTTGATTGCTGTTCTACCCAAATGTCCAAGTACGATGTGGGAATCCAGATAGGGCTTGCTGCCAAACTGTTTTCCCCACAGAGGCTAATCGCCAATCCTTTCCTTATCTATAGCTCATCCTTACTGCCAAGAACAGTGTGTGTGAATCCAAGACTGTGTGAGAGAGAGTGCTTGACAGAGAGAGACCACGAGAGAGACAGAGAGTGAGTGAGGGAGAGAGAGCATGTGTGAGACAGAGAGACTGAACAAGATCTCGATAGAGAGAGATTGACCGCAAGAGAGAAAGAGATGCATAGCATGAGACAGAGTCTGATAGAGGAAGAGAATGAGAGAGAGAAAGAGAACATGAAAGAGTGAGAGTGAGTCAGGGACAGGCTACAAGAAAGAGAGAGCACATAAGAGAAGGATGCAAGAGAGAGAGAGAGGCAGTGAGTATGAGAGAGTGCAAGAAAGCAAACACGAGAGAAAGAGAGCATGACTGATGAGTGCAAAAGAGAGAGAGTGCGTGACAGAGAGCACATGAGAGAGAGTGTGTGAGAGATAGACAGACTGACTGACAGACAGACAAACAGATAGATAGATAGATAGATAGATAGATAGATAGATAGATAGATAGATAGATAATCCTAATAGAGCATTGACCAGAGACAGACAGTAGGGATCAGCTGCTCACTCCTTCAACCGGTAAAGCTAGTGAAAGAGGTCCTTTTATGAAGCAACTTCACACAGATATTTAAATGCAGTGACATGGGAGATTATTATAAATAACCTAATGTGAAGCATATATAGTAGCTAACGAAAATCTGAAATAAAAGCAAAACAACACTGGGATAGATTAGATCTGTAGATAAGGGAGGAATTGACCTTTCAGCTTGCAGCCCTTTTACATCAGCACAAGGATAAATTATGATGCATGAGGCTCTAAGCAAGTGGAGAGGCAAAAAAGCAGGAAGAGAGAAAAAAGAAATTGGAAGCTCTGTAACGGAATGGAAGGAGAGAGGGATTGTGGCAAGATGGGACACTAAGGTGCGAAAGGCCCTGAATACTCTTTCCAAATGACTTGTCCTCTTTCTACATTTCTAGACTTTCTTCTCCACTCATAAACTAACTTTCTTTGGTTCACACCTCTCTTTCCAGTTGCAGTCCTTCTGCTCGCAGGTTTCTTTCGAAAGTATTCCTCTTCTCCACCTGTATACTCGATATTTTATAGACCAAAATGTAATCAATCCGCTTCTTCCCATCTTTGAAGAAAAGACCAAATGACATCTCGGAGCATTTGTCATCCTAGGTGAAAGATATAAGGGACAATGTCAAATAAAACAACAGGAACCATCAGAATTAACATTCTTAAAAGGAAGTTTCAGGCATTTTTATTTCCTCTTGCTATCCCTAATAGTTTTCACTTTTCGTAGGTTTCAACCACAATTCTTCATCATTAGCACAGAAAGCAATAAATCTAATGTGATAAAACCTTATTCACACCAGTGGTTCTGGTTTGGAATGCATGCCTTGGAAGTGTGGTAAATGCAGACTAAATTGAGGCATTCAAGATGTCTTTGGCTGATTATTGTAATAGAAACAATGTCAAAGGGGTAAGGGAAAGGCAGGAAAGTAGCACTAATTCACAATGTTCTTTGGAGAGCCAGGACCAACACAATGGCCTGTTCCCCTGCCGAAGGAATGTGTGAATATTAAAATTTGACAAGTTGAAAAATTGGACAAAAAACTAACTTTGACAACTCTTAGAAACTTATTACATTTGATTTATCTGTGTACGGTTGCGTATATACAGTTTGATTTTTAAAAATGGTAACTGGCGTTGGTTCGCTCTCTACTCAGACTGCTCTGAAAGAAAAAAAACAATTCCTTTCTGACCACTACTTTAGAAATCTATGACATTCATCTGACCAAGGAGCTGCAGTAGAATGTGTGGATTTAACTGAGCCAGAGAAGTGTTAAATATTGGCTACAGCCCTTTTTTCAACCCAAGGCAAGATACTGAGAAATTCTTTAATGTGGTGCGATGCGATGATGTGGAATGCCAAAGTTGATGGTAAAAGTAGATACAACAGTAGATTTCCTCAGAGAGTAAATACTTGGAAAGAGTGCCTCTGGGTCCAAAGGGAGAGAGCAGGGAAGCCAAAACCATCAGTTTGCTCTGTCAAACAGCTAGATGCTTCTATAATTCTATGTCCTGTCTCCTTTGGTGGTGGACGAAGTGATTAGTCGTTGCATGTGGATGTGGTGCATTCAATTAGGCTGTTTTGTTCTGGATGGTGACAAGTTTGTTGAATGTTGTTGGAGCTGTACCTGTCCAGGCAAGTGGGGAGTATTCCACTGCACTCCTAACTTGTGCCTTATAGATGGTGGACAGGCTTTGGAGAGTAAAGAGGTGAGTTACTCGCTGCAGGATTCCCAGCTTCTGACTATTGTGTTCATGTGGCGATTCTAGTTTCTGGTCAAAAGTAACTTCCAAGATGTTGATAGTGGAAAGTCAGTAGTGGTAATATCACTGAATGAGAAAAAGTGAGGACGAGAGATGCTGGAGAGTCAGAGTAGAAAAGTATGACACTGGAAAAGCACAGCAGGTCCAGCAGCATTCAAGAAGCAGGGGAGTCGACGCTCCGGGCATAAGTCTCCTATAGGAATGCCTGAAACATCTACTCTCCTGCTCCTCGGATGCTGCCTGACCTTCTGTACTTTTCCAGAGCCATACTTTTTGACTCTAATATCATTGAATATCAGGAGTTAGACTGTCTCTTATTAGAGACAGTCATAGCCTGGCATTTGTGTGGCATGAATGTTACTTGCTACCTTTCAGCCCAAGGCTATATATTGACCAGGTCTCGTTGCATTTGAACATAGACTGCTTCAGTATTTGAGGAGTTGCAAATGATGCTGAGCATTGTTCAATCATCAGTGAATATCTCCACTTCTGACCCTGTCATGGAAGGCAGCAGCTGAAGATGGTTGGGCTGAGGACACTATCCTGAGGAACTCCTGCAGAGATGTCTTGGGGCTGAGATGACTGACCTCCAACAGCCGCACCCATTTTTGTCTGTGTTAGGTATGAGTCCAACAGTTTCCCCCCTGATTCCCATTGACTGCAGTTTTGCTAGGGCTCCTTGATGCCACACTCAGTCGAATTCAGCCTTGATATCAAGGCTTATTATTTCTGATTTTCAGTGAATTCACATTTTACCATCTGCCATGGTGCGATTCAAATCAATGTTAGATTAGACTTACAGTGTGGAAACAGGCCCTTCGGCCCAACAAGCCCACACCGACCCGCCGAAGCGCAACCCACCCATACCCCCACAATTACCCCTTACCTAACACTACGGGCAATTTAGCTTGACCAATTCACCTGACCCGCACATCTTTGTGACTGTGGGAGGAAACCGGAGCACCCGGAGGAAACCCACGCAGACACGGGGAGAATGTGCAAACTCCACACAGTCAGTCGCCTGAGTCGGGAATTGAACCCGGGTCTACAGGCGCTGTGAGGCAGCAGTGCTAACCACGGTGCCACCGTGCCCCCCCAAATGTTCCCAGACATTAGTCTGGGATTCCACACTACTCGTCCCAGTGACATGACCAATACACCAGTAGATCCACCTTCTTTTGTTTAATAACTTCTAAGGAAAGAGCGAATGTTTCAAGTTAACAATGTCTCTTGATGTCAATGGCATTTTGCCCAGTTATCAAGCAATGGCCCATATACTAACAACGCCTGATCATTCAAGGGACATCTATCATTTTGGCATTGGCAATACTTCATAACCCTGATTGAATTTTGAGGAGACATCATTCGTTAGAGTCAGTCAGTCAAGCAGCAAGATGTCTCTGAAGGGGGGAAAAGGATTGAGATAGCTCCAGAAGAGAACAACAGCAGTGAAGTTGCGAGTAAGAAATGCTTCTGTTGAAATCGCGGCGATAAAAATCAGATGTCTTTTATAACTTGACAAGTGATCTGTTCTTTAAGATTACTACCCAGGCAATAAAATGAAAGATTTATCTCAATTTTCCTTCCCAAGTTTTAAAACGCCATCAACACACTAAATATAGACTGGGGCAGCATGGTGGCTGAGTGACTAGCATTGATGCCTTACAGTACAAAGGATCTGGGTTCAATTCCAGCCTCAGGAGGCTGTCTTTGTGGAGGTTACGTGTTCTGCACGCGTCTGTGTGGGTCCCCTCCAGGTGCTCTGGTTTCTTCTTCCATTGCATGGATGTGCAGGCTAGGTGGACTAGCCATGGGAAATATGGGGTTACTTGAATAGGGTAGGTCTGGGTGGGAGGCTGTTTGAAGGGTCAGTGTGGACTTGATGTCCAGCTTCCATGCTGTTGGAATTCTATGGATTGAGCAGAGTTATGATCCCTAGAGGTCTCCCCAAAATGCACTGTATTAAACGACAGAAAAATTATACCCCTTGTTCTTCATCCTGAGTTTCCGATGACTGGCGATTTAATGTGTTTTGAATAAGGAAGTCATGATCACTCCGAGAATCATACGTTTTTTGCTCAGACTCTATGGTGTTCCATTCCTTCACTTCATCTGCAAAAGACCAGATAGAGCTTACAGTCGGATATTTGTCAAGATATTGTCAATAGCTTTATCAACTTGAACCCTATCCTGCAGATGCTGCTTGTAACTCTCCAGTGTTTGCTACACACAGTTGCAAAATTCAGAAATGTTCACAGTGCTACTTATTATGGATTCGCACTACAGTTGTTCTCATTAAGCACAGTGTGGAATACACAAATATTTATCATATGTAATAAAGCAACCTAATAAATCTATTCAAAGATTTCACTGTCAAAAAATGTTTATCATATTAAATTTGCATTCAATTACATGTTTGAGCAGGACGAAGGAATAGAATTCTGCAACTTAGTCAATTTAGTGTAAATGAAAGTTCTCATATTCAGCTGCTACTGAACACAATCCACAGGGACACAGTCTCCATCTTGGACATGTTAAATAGAGTCACTCATGACGAGTAGAGAAGTGGATAGTGTTCTTTATTAGTGGCTCCATGTGGGATACTTTCCTGGTCTGAATATTTTTCACGTGTTCTGACAGAATACCGAAAATACATTCTGAGAAAGTTATCAGATCTGGTGCCTGAGAACAATCCTCAAAATGTGCTGTTTCTAGGGTGCTAGAAAAAAGGTAAAGTTCCCACAGTCACAGAAGACCAAAGGCCTGCTCTGTCATGAGAAAGGAACAGCTGGTAGTAGTTTAACCTGAAGGTCATCACGCCTCAGGCCAGGGGAGAGAGGTTGAGGAGGAGAGTCCTTCATGGTAGCCTGAGCCAGTGTGGGAAATAAGCATGATATCAACTGAACTTATGCTGAAATATAACCCATCACTGCAGGGCAGGTTGTGGTTCAGTTGATACATGTCCCAGTGGCTGAAAACCATGTCACACCCCAGAACTTGAGCACAAAATTCAAGCCTGATCCCTGATTGCAGGACTCAGGGATTCAGCATCCTTAGAGTTGAAATGAAATAATTAACCAAAGCCCTCATTGCCTTTGTGGGTTAATGTAGAAGTCCTCCCTCAAAAAAGAATAGGGAATTTATTCACAGGATTTAATCCTTGGTCAGGCAACATCACAAAGAAAAATAAAATTAATTAGTCACTGTCACATTAACTAGATTAACTAGTTACTGTCACATTGACTAGATTAACTAGCTACTGTCACATTGACTAGATTAACTAGTCACTGCCTCATTGCTGTTGTGTTCCCTACATTACAACCTTCATACTTCACAAGTTTAATTGATTGTTAAGCACTTTGGAGCATAGTTATGAAGGACATTATAGAAGTTCAAGTTTACTTAAAATAATTAATTCACTAATTTACATTGGTCCAGGAAGATCTCACATATTTCACGATAATATCTAAATGATTCCAGAATCTGATTTCACAAGGGGTGGCATGGTGGCTCAGTGGTTAGCACTGCTGCCTCACAGCACCAGGAGCATGAGCTCAGTTCCAGCCTCAGGCGAATGTCTGTGTGGAGTTTGCACATTTGCCCTGTGTCTATAAGGATGTACTCCTATTTCCTCCCACAATCCAAAGATGTGCAGTTCAGGTGAATTGGCCATGCAAAATTGCCCAAGTGTTAGGTGCATTAGTCAGGGGTAAATATAAGGGTGGGGGGTGGGTTGGTTTGGACTTGTTGAGCCAAATGGCCTGCTTCCATACTGTAGGGAATCTAATCTAACATGAAGGACTGAAAACAACAGATCCTTTCTAGCTTGCGTTTAGTGTTTAGACTTACACAAAGTCTGCCTTTTAAGCCTGCATCTTCTTTCTAATGTGTAATCCCTATCTTGAATTTCTCTTTTCATGGATTTTATTTTGTACAGATTTCTCTAACACTTCTTGCATTAGCCTTATTGCATTTTTGGGTTTAATGTTTCACAATCCAGCTTAAAGTCACTGCGTGTTTCCATGTGTTTCCATGCCGTTTCTGAAGCTAAATTACAAGCGTCGATCACAACCAAAAGTGCAATGACATTCATGTAACATGATGCTGTAATTAATCACATGACATCAGTCAGAAACAAGGCACCAATCATGGAACATGTGAAGAGAGAGATCCTAAATATTACATGGGAGAGGTGTTCTAGATTAGATTAGATTACTCTAGATTAGATTAGATTACTCACAGTGTGGAAACAGGCCCTTCGGCCCAACAAGTCCACACTGACCCGCCGAAGCGCAACCCACCCATACCCCTACATATACCCCTTACCTAACACTACGGGCAATTTAGCATGGCCAATTCACCTGACCCGCACATCTTTGGACTGTGGGAGGAAACCGGAGCACCCGGAGGAAACCCACACAGACACGGGGAGAATGTGCAAACTCCACACAGTCAGTCGCCTGAGGTGGGAATTGAACCCAGGTCCCCGGTGCTGTGAGGCAGCAGTGCTAACCACTGTGCCACCGTGCCGCCTTAAATAACTTATTTACAGATTCAAATAAAGAAGTGTCACAGAACACTTACAAAAGCCTTACTTAATAATGAGGAGCAGGTGACTTGGGGGAAGGTGTATGCACAGACATTCAAGTCCAGAGATATTTAACTAGAGACTAAAAAATTGTAGATGCTGGAATCCAAAACAGACAGGCAGGAGGCTGGAAGAATCCAGCAAGCCAGGAAGCATCAGGGAGGTGGAGAAGTCGATGTTTCAGGTGTAACTTTTCTTCAGGGACCTGCAATATCTCAAAGAGCAGGTAACAACATTGGCTTAAAGTTCCAAGGTAAAACATGGTGGCAGTGAGAAAACCGAAACAGAACCAGGGTCTGATGTTACAGCAGAGTCCAAGGGTCACAGCTCAAAAGGGAAGGTCCAAAAGACAGGCAGTGGTAGTTGGGACATGAGGTCTACATGGACAGTCAGAGAGATGTGTTGGTTTATATGGACCATTGGAGTAATCTAGAAGACAATGAAATTGCCTCTGTCAAATAGATGCAATATATTGAAGATTAACAGAAAAAAATGCTGGGAATGGAAAAGACTCGAAAGCAGAAAGACACCTTGGAAAACTTCAGTTACAGTGTTAGAGGCTGGGAAGATGATAAAGGACAAGAAAGTAAATCCTCACAAGACTTTGAAGCTTAGCCACAAGAGAAACATATCCTGGAGGATAGAAACAGAATTGGAACACTGCTACGTAAGAAGGGGAAAAAACAAATCAGCCATCCTGGGTCATTAAGTTGCTATAATCCATCGGGGTGACAGCTCCATTGCCATTACCTTAGCCATGAGATAACACTGAAGACCCATCATAAGATGGGAAGTAGGAGCTCTTGGAAGTGGTAATAGCTCACAATATTCTAGTAAAACAAAGCAGGGAAGAAAGTACGAAGGAACATGATGCATTGATTAAAACAGACAATGCATACTTCCTTCGCCCCAAAAGAATTTTAGAGATAGAATGGGTGAGAATTATTCAGCAATATCTGCATTTAGGAGAATTAACTGAGGCCATTTTACCAGATTTATATTATCCCTAGCAGGATATTGCATGTACAGAGCTTTGCAGGATGAATATGGTAGTTGATGTGCGAGATAAGAAATGAGCAACTATCGTTAATCCAAGGAGGTTGTAACACTAGAACAATCCAACAAATCCGCTATACAGGTAAAAATCAGGGTCATAATAAGTGAATGTTGATAGATTGAGAATTCTTCTGATGAGCATATGATGTTAGAAAGCCATAGGAAATGGTCAGTATCAACGACCATATTTGGTTGGACCGCGAAACAGAATTAGAAGTACAATAAATGTCCAGCAGGAGGAGCTAAGCATTACACGTGTCCAATTTAGGGAATTTCATTAATTAACAGCTCCTTCGAGACCCCAAAAATGATAACACTCCTGCAAAACGACATAGAGTCACAGAGATGTACAGCACAGAAACAGATCCTTTGGTCCAACTCTTCCATAATTTTGAGAAAAATGCAAATCACACAAGGAGAAAGCTCAATAAAATTAAATTCAATTTAGACAGACAGCTTGCCATCATTGAAATCTGAGAGAATCAGACCAACAAACATAAAGCTCCAAGGTCCAGGAGGCATAGATTTTGGGACACATTACCACCAATAGTCTTAGAGGAAAAAGCATCACTGAAATATTACACATACTGAGGAATGAGAATATCTCATCTTGAGCGTACAAGTGTTCACTTCGGACACTTAGAGAAAGTAGATACAATATTTCAGAATGAAGACGAGAAGGAATAGCAGCAAGAATTTAGGAAACTATTCAAAGCTTCAGGCAATTTGAAGCAGGATATTCTGCAAGAAGATGCTAAATTGATCTGCTTCTACTCTCCCAGAAAAAGTTCCTCATCCTTTGAAAGGAAAAGTTACACCTCAGTTAGAAAACCTGGATGAAAGCAAGGTAATATCATCCGTGACAGAACTGACACAGTGCTGCTCAGGGCTGGCAACAGGTCCTAAGATAAATGGAGAACCAAACAGTGTGTGGATCGCACCCAGTCAAAAGAGTAAGAAAGGAAGTCCAGCTTCCTTCGCTGATGATGGTGGGACAAAATTGAGAGCAACCTGGTTTTAACAGCACTGTGCATTCAACATTTCTGACTACATTAATCACACTAATTGGGTGATATTACTTCAGCTGCTACCACTTGGGATCTCCTCCGCATCAGAAATTTTTGAAAGGGCAATATCTTAGAATCCTGGAAGGGAGACTGGGAACCATTTTCCACGTGGATGGCATCCTACAGCACGACAAATGAAGATGAAACACAACCAAACATTCAGGTATATGATAATGACATAACAAAACACAGGCCTTTCGCCGAATGAGAAGTGTTCATACTTCTCTCGGACACAACCTCCAAGGTGGATCAAAAGAAGACGTCAATGATCAATGAATTTCAAGCATGCAGTACAAAGAAGATCAAAGTTTGGGAGAAAATTTGTAGCTTGGGTGCTCGTTGTTGTGGTTTTGTTCACTGAGCTGGGATTTGTGTTGCAGACATTTCGTCCCCTGTCTAGGTGACATCCTCAGTGCCTGGGAGCCTCCTGTGAAGCGCTTCTGTGATCTTTTCTCCAGCATTTGTAGTGGTTTGAATCTGCTGCTTCCGGCTGTATTCAATCAATAAACACATCGACTTGGACCCAATATACCGACCACTGCAGCGGACAGCTGGACCTGAAAACCGGAAGCGGCAGATTCAAACCACTACAAATGCCAGAGGGAAGATCACAGAAGCGCTTCACTGGAGGCTCCCAAGCACTGAGGATGTCACCTAGACAGGGGATGAAACGTCTGCAACACAAATTTCCAGCTCGGCGAACAGTACATAGAAGATATCCAGAGGTTCTTCGGCATGGTGAATCTAGTGGGAATTTTTTTCCCTAACTTTGCCAGTCTCACTTAATCCATTATTGAGCTTTCAAAACAAGGCCAGCAAGAGGACTGGAGTCATGAACATACTGCTGCTCTTGAAAAGATTAAGGAGATGTGACTTTACTGTTGCTTTAGCACATTATAATCCAGACTTAATTCCTACACTACCATAGGACTAGAATAATCCTTATTCAAGCGTAAGTTAATGGAATGTGAAAATTTAATTTATTTTACAGGAAGAATTTTGATGGTGACTAACAGAAGTATACAGCCAAAAAGAAGGAAACATTAACAGTGAAAGGTTTGACTCATTGACTCATTTTGGGTTGAGATATACGCTGAAGCTTTGGTAACATTATTGGGTTGGAAAACCATTTCAGCCATATCTCCACACATGTAATAATTCAGGCTTGGGCTGGTGAGGTATGACAGCATAATCAAATTCCATTCAAAGCGCAAGTAATGGGAGATACATGCACGAGAAACAGTGAAGTGAGCAGAAAAAGAGCAACTTATTTTTGTAAAAGTAACATCTTATTCTATGGCTATAATCAACATTTCACCAGATTAAGAGAGACATTGAGGAGAAATGCAATGTAGATGCACGTGTATCTCAAAATCTGATACAGACTGCACAAAGGTTAGAAAACTCTTTCCCAAAGGTGGTGTGTGCGTGGTTGTGGTGCTGAGTATCCATGGATGCATTGTGGGTGGATGAGTGGAGGGAAGGTCAAAATATATTCCAGCAGACCACTTGTTGAAATGGCACCATAAGCAAAAGACAATACTGGACAATAATGGAAGATTTATTGCTCATACCAAAGTCGATGTGAAGAGAAATCCTACTGAAACTCCATGGGGAATATCCAGTTTCCACCAAGTAAAAGGAAAGAGCATGACAATCCATGTGGTGGTCAGACTTTTCAAAGGACATATAGAACTACATTTCAAAGTGCTACGTGTGGGCCATACACACCCAAGTGCCAAGTACAAAGTCAACAATTTCATCCACATTCCCAACAATATTATTGGAGAGGTTAGCAATGGGTTGATCTGATTTCGGAGGGAAGTTGTATTGCGGGCCAACTATTATTCAGGATGGATTGAGGAGGCATGACTTCATTTAGACAAAGTAGATACAGTGATGAGGGCACTGAAAAAGGAGGTACACGGTTTTCCAGAGGAATTCCCAGAGGACATTAGACCTCAGTTCATGAACAAGGATTTGAGGAAGTTTATTCTGGAGGTGGACATTGATCATATGACATGCTCCCCATCTTCAGTTAAACAGAGAGGGAACAGCAGACAAGATATTGAAGTTATAAGAACCCAGACTAGGAATGGGGTTGACTCGGTCACAGACCAACATCACTGCATCAGGGGTACCTGCCAATGGAATTATTAATGTATGGATGATTAAAATGGATCACCAGTTCTAGAACAATTTTAAACCAAACATAAACTCAAGATCACAAGAAGATAAAACAGCCCCAGCATTAAGCAGCAGAAGTGATGCAATCCGACACACAGGCCAAAATCTCAGTCAACTGTAAAACAAGGCCAGGAAGTCTGACGAAGGGACATGATAACAGAAGCTATGTTCATTAGGGAACCAGACTATCTGAGGTTTTATATTGCCGGAGCATTTCAGATGGGACAGGAAGGCATTGTATTTACTTGAGTCAGGAAGTGAGACCAAGTGCGATTATCAAAAGATAGGACACAACTGTACCTAGAACACATTCACCAAAATACAGGAATGTTACAACTATTCTAGACATGGGACAACACTATCACCCTCAGGATGACCTCAAATGAACCAGGTCAAGATATCCAGACAGAGTTCCAGCTTATCTCAACCTGTTAAACTGAGACATTGAAGGAAGGCAAAAATTGTTTCAATGATTGCAACAATGTAATATCAAAGATTACAAAGACTATGGAAGTAGGTGCGAGTGAGCTATTGGAATAATGGAGACCAAGCAAAGAGAACCTTGGGGCGAGGGGGGTGGGGCGAGGGGGGGGGGGGGGTGCGGGGTAGACAAGTTCTTTAACATAATATATCAGATGATTAAATGATGACATGACTCTAGCATCGGTAGAAAAGAAGATTAGTCTTGATTGAACCTGTATGCAGAGACCTGTATTTGAGAAACTACTACATATAGATATCAATAAAGGAGCTTTACATTGCATGAGGAATTGAAGGAGCTCACTAAGCAGCAAGAAAATAACAGCCTCAGAGAGAATATACCCACAGTCTGAGACAGCCAGGACCAGTTCCCAGTCAGCTAGTGCTGGTTTAAAGCAGCAGTATCAGTAACAATCTCAGCTGTGCTGCATTTATTTTCCAATGAACCTGGCGCAACATTTCATTGTTCATCTCACTCCTTTATTGGAGGCAAGAGATTTAGAATTGGCAGTTGAATGGTCTTCTCAGAGAAATTACAAACAGGCACAAAGCATCGAAACAATGAATACCTAGGCAGGTGACACAGTCATTGAGAGGTCCTTGCGTTGAAATATTGGAATGGCACTGTTGACAGGAATATCCCAACACGCACTCATCTGGGACTGGGTCTGAAACTATATCTGTAAAGAGAAGGCACAAAAAAAAATCTGAGAGGTCAACTTTAAATATGCAAGCAAATAATTTCACAAATGTATGCATGAAATAGGTGAGGAGCGTTTAGCCAGTGACACTGTTTAGTACAATTTGCAACTTGTATGGAGTTCTTAACGTTGGAAAGATCACAAGGTGCTGTGAAAGGAGTATTACAATCCAAAATATGACACTGAATCACATAAGATCTTGCTATTGTGGGCTACTATAATCTTAGCGAGATAGGTAGGTTTTCAGGAGCATCCTCAATAAAAACAAAGGTAGCAAGATTTAAGGAGGGAATACCAGAGGTAAGGGCCTTCAGGACGACACTGAGTTTAGGATCAGGAATAGACTATTTGGTTCAAAGAACTTACTTCACCATGAAGGTTACAGCTGATGTGGTTTTGGTATCAACTCCACTTTCAGCCACCACCCCTAACTTTTGACTCTATCATCTATCAGATGTTCATTTTAGTGCCAAACTTTCACTGACAGCTTTAACCAATAAATTATAACATTACATCTGCTTTCCTAATCACTTGTTGTACCTACATACTAACCTCATGGAATTAACTTCTGATAAATACCAGACTTGAAATGTTAACTCTTTCTCTCTACCAAGGTGTTGCCAGACCTGCAGAGTTTCTCCAGCATTATGTGTTTTGTTTGTGATTTTTATACTCAGATCCCTCCACACCATCGAGTTTTACAGTCTCCCTCTATTTAAATACATGTTGCTCTGTTATAATGCACGTTTCATCAGCGTGAATTGGCTATAACACGATTGATGAATTGTCGACGCTGTTTGGATAACACAAACTTCCTACTGAACGGGTATAGTGATTTTCTATTTGTGATCCCATACAGTGCAATTTCCTATTGTGGTTTTCTATAGCGTAAGTTTCTATAGCACAGGGTTGACGAGGAACATTACTGTTACATTATCACAGAACGACCTGCATTGCACTTTTCCACACTTGGTGCCAATATCTACTCTCACAAATACAACCGTCTGTGATGTCTCAGGGAGATTCACCAATCCTACTTGCTGGTATGTTTTTACACACCTCTGGAGCAGGTGAGACTTGAACCTGGGCTATCTGAAACACAGTCCTTTAAATCCCAATGCCTGAAAAAGCTCATGATGTCAGTTACCCTTTTCAATTACTAAGCAGGTTTATTTGCAAGCATGAGCTTTCAGACTGCTGCTCCTTCATCAGGTGGCTGTGCACCTGATGAAGGAGCACCACTCTGAAAGTTAGTGCTTCCAAATAAACCTGCTGGAATATAACCCGGTGCTGTGTGATTTTTAACTTCGTACACCCCAGTCCAACACCGGCACCTCCAAATCATTTTCAATTACTGACTGTGTTATAGAATGTGGACAAGTTGAATTTGCCCAAATTATCCTCCATTTGCCAAATTTAGAAGTATTAATCTGGAATTAAGACTCTAATGATGACTACAAAACCATTGTCAATTGTCGGAAAAAACTCCTCTGGTTCACTAACGTCCTTTAGGGAAGGAATCTGCCATCCTTACCTGGTCTGGCAGACATGTGACACCAGAGCCACAGCAATGCGGTTGACTCTTAACTGTCCCCTGGGTAATTAGGGATGGGCAATAAATACTGGGAGCAAATGAGAACAGCAGATGCTGGAGATCAGAGTAGAGACTGTGGTGGTGGAAAAGCACAGCAGGTCAGGCAGCATCCGAGGAGCTGGGAATTGATGTTTCGGGCATAAGGATGAAGGGCTTATGCCCAAAACGTTGACTCTCCTGCTCCTTGGATGCTGTCTGACCTGCTGTGCTTTTCCAGCACCACACCTTCGACTCTGGGTAATAAATACTGTCTAGCCAGTGAGGCTTTCAACCCATGAATAAATTTTTAATAAGTGAGGGTTAGCAGAATTAAAACAGAGATAAGGAGAAATTCTTTTCTCAAAGGAAATTTGGATCTGTGAAAATCATTATCCCAAAGTGGTGCAGATGCTGAATAAAGTAAGAATGAGATAGACTGAGTAGTAGGTTGGTTGTGGGTTGAAGGGTTATGGGGAGCAAGCAGAAAAGTGGAGTTGAGACTAGAATGAAGTCAGCCATGATTGTATTAAATGGCATAACAGGCTTGAGGAGCTGAAATAGCTTCTCCTAGTTCTTATATTCTTCACTTCTCCTGGGAGCAGGTAAGGTTGACCAATTGCCGGACAGATAAAGTTGAAGTTAGGTTTTGGCTGGGTGAAGGCTGTCCCATCCAGTAAGTGAGACAACAAACTGAAGTCAGAGTACAGAGAGAAAATCAGAAATTGCTGAGGAAACTCAGCAGGTTTGGTAGCATCTGTGGAGGGAAATCAGAGTTAATGTTTCTTCAGAACTGACAGTAGCTAGGAAATGTTTAGAACATAGAACATAGAACAGTACAGTGCAGAACAGGTGCTTCAGCCCCCGATGTTGCGCCGACCTGTGAACTATTCTCAGCTCGTCCCCCTACACTATCCCAAAATCATCCATGTGCTTTTCTAAGGATTGTTTAAATCTCCCTAATGTGGCTGAGTTGACTATATTAGCAGGTAGGGCATTCCATACCCTTACCACTCTCTACATAAAGAACCTGCCTCTGACATCTGTCTTAAATCTATCACACCTCAATTTGTAGTTATGCCCTCTCGTACATGCTGACATCATCATCTTAGGAAAAAGTCTTTCACTGTCTATCCTATCTAAACCTCTAATCATCTTGTATGTCTCTCTCAAATCCCTCCTTAGCCTTCTTCTGTCCAATGAGAACAGACCCAAGTCTCTCAGCCTTTCCTCATAAGACATTCCCTCTAGACAGGGAACAGCCTGGTCAAGCTCCTCTGCACCTTTTCCAATGCTTCCACATCCTTCCTGTAATGGGACAATCAGAACTGTACACAATATTCCAAGTGTGGCCACACCAACATTTTGTATAGTTGGAGCATGGTATTGCACCCTCTACTAATGAAACCTAACACAGTATGCCTTCTTAACAGCACCATCCACCTGGGTGGCAACTTTCAGGGATCTATGCACATGGACTCCAAGATTCCTCTGACATCCACACTACCAAGAATCTTTCCATTAACCCAGTACTCTGCCTTCCTGTTATTCTTCCCAAAGTGCATCACCTCACATTTAGCTGCATTGAACTCCATTTGCCACATCTCAGCCCAATACTGCAGTTTATCCAAGTCCCCCTGCAATTTGTAACATTCTTCCAAACTGTCCACAACTCCACCAACTTTAGTGTCGTCTGCAAATTTACTAATCCATCCACCTGTGACTGTTTCTTAGTCATTTATAAAAGTGACAAACAGCAGTGGTCCAAAAACAGATCGTTGTGGACTCCAAACTGAATATTTTCCATTAACCACCACTTGCTGCTTTCTTTCAGAAAGCCAGTTTCTAATCCAAACTGCTAAATCACCCTCAATTCCATGCCTCAGCATTTTCTCCATCAGCCTACCATGTGGAACCTTATCAAAGGCTTTACTAAAGTCCAAGTATACCACATCAAATGCCCTACCCTCAACTACATGCTTGGTCACCTTCTCAAAAAACTCAATGAGGTTTGTGAGACACAACCTGCCCTTGATGAAACCATGTTGACCATCTGAAATCAAATTGTTACTTGCTAGATGACTATAAATTTTATCTCTTATAATCCTTTCCAAAACCTTTCCTTCAACAGAAGTAAGACTCACTGGTCTATAATTACCTGGGTCATCTCTGCTGCCCTTCTTGAACAAGGGTACAACATTTGCAATCCTCCAGTCCTCAGGTATTAAACCTGTAGACAATGATGACTCAAATATCAAAGCCAAAGGCTCTGCTATCCCCTCCCTAGCTTCCCAGAGAATCATCAGATAAATTCCATTCGGCCCAGGGGACTTGTCTACTTTCACTCCTTCTAGAATTGATAACACCTGTTCATAACTAACCTAGATCCGTTCTAGTCAAATATCTTTGTTTCTGATTTCTAGCATTTGCAGTTCTTTGGTTTTTATATTTCAGCGTGGAGATAGAGAAAGGTGGGTAAAGTATGAGGTGCAACATTTCTTTCAAGGAGACAGAGAATAAGGATTGTTGTAGGGTTATTTTGGCCTCCTATGTTCTAAAGTGCGAAAAAACATCAAAAATAAATTAATAAGTTCTATTAAAAAAATTGAAACCCTGTGGAAGTAAAAGCTATATTTGGAGAATAGTTTCTCTCGAGGAAATGTCTAATGAGTGGTTGTAAAATTTACAATGCTCTAGATAACTCTACAGGCACAGGGTAAATCCTGTGTAACCTGATTAACAATTCCTTTTCTTTATGGGTCTTATTACAGTGCAAGTTGGTACTGAATTATTTACACCGACATACAATTTAATGTAAGGGAAACAATTTGAACTGGAATTGTAATATTTTGGGGGGAAATTAGTTCTCCACATCAATACATCTACATACTTTGCCTTATCCATTGATGTTATTAATTTCAAAGAAAAGTAATCTGCAGAATATACCACAAATAGTTGACTCTCATATTGTCAGCAAAACTAGGTAATATAGGCAATAAATTCTGCCTTCCTACAGTCACAAACATCTTAAAAACTGTACCTCGTATGAAGGAAGATGTCTGTGGCTGGAGGAGGTCAGCCTCTTCAGCTCCAAGACATCCCTACAGGAGTGCCTCAGGTCAACTGTTCTGTTAATCTGTCCTGCCGCATTCAAAGCATTTTCTAATCAATGTGTTGAGATGTTATTACACATCAGTAGTGCAGAAGTAATGTGAACCTGTATTCTTAAGTCAGAGGTCAAGACATTATCATTGTGACAAACACCCTTTTTCCTCAAGGTAGTATCTTCGGCCTAACAATCTTCAGCCATTTCATCAATAAGCTTCCCTCCAAATAAAGGTCAGAAGTGCGGATGTTCACTGGTAAAATGTTCAGCACCACTCACCCTTGAATCCGAAGGAATCCATTTACAAATGAACTAAGAACTGGACAACATTTAGGCTTACATTGACAAGAGATAAACAATATTTGAGCCACACAAACACCAGGCAATGGCCATCTCCAACACAAGAGAATCTAACCATCATCCTTTTGTATTCAACAATATTACCATTGCTAATCTTCTGCTACCAACATCCTGGTGGTTACCATTGACAAAGAACTGAACTGGGCTAGCTAAGTATATGTCACAAGAGCAGATCACAGACTAGGGATCCTGCAGCGAGTAACTCACCTCCTGATTATCCAAAGCCTGTCCATTCTTAACAAGGTCCAAGGCAGATGTGTGATGGAATATCGCCCACCCCCTTGCCTAGATGGGTGCACCTCCAACAACACTCAAGAAGCTTTATACCATCCAGGACAAGGCAATCCAACTGACTGGCACAGAGTCAAACATTTAAACTCTCCACACCAACACTCAGTATCAGCAGTGTGTACCATCTACAAGAAGCATTGCAGAAATTCACCAGGGGTCACTCAGTCACCATGACCCATGATCACTTTAAAAGGACAAGGGCAGCAGATGTATGGGAGTACAATCACCTGCAAGGTCCTCCCTAAGTCATTCACTGTCCTGACTTGAAAGTATATCGCCGTTCCTTCACTGGCGCTGGGTAAAAATCCTGGAACTCACTCATTAATGGCACCTAAGTAGACCTACCTAGAACAAATCAACTGCAGAAAGTTACTCACTATCACCTTGTCAAGGGTAATCGGTGATAGGCAACAAATGCTATCTAGCTAGTGATACCCAAATCCACTGAATTAATGTTAAGAAAAATACTGCTGGCTGAATTATATCTTTTATTTCCTCTGTCACAGGATATGTGCCAAGATCAGCATATCATGCTCAATCTTCCTTGTCCTTGAACAGAATGGCCTAATGGAGGAGACAGGTAAGACTCAACAATCTTACAGTGGATCACACATAGGTCAGACTAGGGAACAATGGCAAATTCCCTTTACAAGTGAACAACATGGATGTTTTTTACAACGATTGATCATAAGGTTATGGTGACAACTGCAGCAAACAGCCTTTAAATCACACATCTTGCAATCACATTTAAATTCCACCAGTGGCTGCGATGGGATTGAAACACATCTGGAGTGTTTACCAAGTTCTGGATTGCAAGTCTCATGACATTACCACCAGTGAATAGAATCTTTGCAATGTGGAAGTAGGCCACTCAGCCCATCAAGTCCACCTGACCCTCAGAAGAGCATCCTACCCAGACTCACCCCAATTCTGTAACCCTGCACTCCCAATGGTTAATCTACCTAGACACTATGGGCAATTTAGAATGGCCCATCCACATAGCCATATTTGTACTGTGGAAGGTAACCAGAGCATGTGCAAACTCCACATAGACAGTCACCTGACGGTGAAACTGAACCCGAGTCCCTAGTGCTGTGAGGCAGCAGTACTAACCACTGAGCCATCATGCCATCAAACCATAGCACTGCCTTGTTTAATAAAATCCTTACATTTAGTGACTGAAGTCAGACCTGTTCACTGCCTCCAGTGATTGCATGAGAGAAAGATTAGCACTAATTGCATCATTGCATTGTTTGGGTTCTGCATCAGCTGAAAGATGAACGCAATAATGATTTGGTATTAATTTTGACCATCACAACTTAGTGCGGTTCAGTTCTATAGGAAAGTCTAGAATATGATTACTTTTGGTCATCCTCCACAGGGAGTGACAAAGGAACTCAGTGAAATTGTTTCAGTTTGACAGACCAATGTCCGCACTGCAATACTGACATAAGCTTCACTCTGAAATTAAATCAGCTCTGGATAGCAAGTGGGAAACTACTTTTACATTGGTGTAGTGGAACAAGATGAATAATCACAGAAATAACAGGATTATTATTGCTAAATTGTGAATGATTCAACGATTGGTAAGGTAGCAAATAATGAATGAGATAGCTTCAGCTTACAGGAGGATAGAGATGGGCTGGTCAGTTGGACTGATCAGTGGCAAATGGAATTCAATCCTTTACTTGGATCTAAAATCCCTCATTCCAGTATCATTCTAGTAAATCTCCTTCACACTTTCTCCAGTGTTGAACATCCTTCCATAATGAAGGTGTCCAGAACCGAACACAATATTAAATGTGACCTGACCAAAGGTTTGTAGAGGTGCACCATCACTTCCTTGCTTTTATATTCTATCCTTTATTTATCGACTTGAGGATCTTTATACACCTTCTTAACAAATGTTTCAACTTCCTGGCCACCATAAAAGAATCATGCACATGATCTCCAAGATCCCTTTGCTCCTGTACTCCCCTGAATGTTGTATCATTCAGCCTGGATTGTACCCTCATGTTTCTCATACCTAAATGCATTTATCACATCTTTCTGCATTGAAATTCATCTGTCAGGTGTCTGTCCATTTGGCCAACTTGCCACTGTATCATTGAATTCCTACAGAGTGGAATCAGGTCATTTAGCTTACACATCCCTGGACACTATGGGCAATTTACCATTGCCAATCCATCTAACCTGCACATCTTTGGACTGTGGGAGGAAACCAGAGCATCTGGAGGAAACCCACAGAGACAAGGAGAGTAGGTGCAAACTCCACACAGACAGTCACCCGAGGCTGGAATCAAACCTGGGTTCCTGGTGCTGTGAGATAGCAGTGCTAACCACTGAGACACCGTCCCTCTGAAGTCACCCAGCATCATCGTCACAATTCACTATTCTCCCTAGCTTAGTACCATCTGCAAAATTAGAGATTATTGCAGTGAGCACCCATCACCAAATTGTTTGTATAAATCAGAAACAGCAAGGGTCCCAAAACCGATCCCTGGGGAACACAACTTTCAAATCATCTCCTATTTAAGAAAGGCTTGTCTATACCTACCCTCAGGTTCCCATTTTAGCCAACTTCTAATCCATGCCTCCATAGACCCATCAATCACAAGCCTCTTGAATTTGTGAACCAACCTGCCATGTAGCATGGTATCAAATGCTTCTGAAAGTCCAAATACACAACATCCACAGCACTACCCTCATTCCACTGCCTGTGTCACCAACACTGCTACACCATCTTCCTTTCTAACCTACCCTGTTCTTATTGAGGGCTTTATAACCCCAGATGTTAAGTACTGCTCTGGCTTGGGCCATAGTGTTACTATGTCATATCCTCCCCAAGCAATTTCTACTTCCAGTTCCCCAATTTTGCTCATCATACTCCATGCATTTGCATACATACAATTTAACCATGCCCTGATCTCTTTCTGGAATGCGACCATTTCTTTAATCGGTGTCAACACTCAAGCTCACATCCATCTCCTTCTTTCGCTTGACCCCCATCTTCTCTCTTCTGTCGCTTCTTCATTTTGTCAGTGGCAGTTGGGGTGAGATGAGCAATAGCAAGGACCAGTGGCCAAACAGGAAGATAATTTTTAAATATAAAAATTTATCTCAGGAGTTCCAGGTATACATTTTGGCAGCGGCTGAATCCCAATATATGTAGTGTCTCCCACCGCCCTCCTCCACTAACAGAAAAAGGACTCTCATGTGTTGCTAAAGTAAGGCATTCCAATTGATATTTCTTGTGCATCATGTGATTGATTAAAAGTTTACTATTACTTGATTAATTGAATAAGGCAACACAGAAGTACGAGAAATTATTTAACTCATAAATTTGTATAAATTAATTAAATAAGTAGAGAAGGATGGACAGGTGATGTACTGTATCTGGCTGATCCCATGGTGAACAGCAGTGACCACTTCTGCAGCAAGTGTTAGTTGCTGGAAGAACTCCGGCTCAGAGTTGATGATCTGGAATCTGAGCTTCTAACACTGCGGCACATCCGGGAGGGGGAGAGTTACCTGGTCGCTTTGATTCAGTAGGCAGTTACACTCGATAGATGAAGTAGTTCAAATTCAGTCAGTGATCAGGTGCAACAGGGTGTGAGTGTAGGTGAGGAAAAAGTGAGGACTGGAGATGCTGGAGACCAGAGTTGAAAAATGTGGTGCTGGAAAAACACAGCAGGCCAGGCAGCATCCGAGGAGCAGGAGAATCGACGTTTCGGGCATAAGCCCTTTTTCAGAAATGAGGCTGGTGTGCCAGGCAGGCTGAGATAAAAGGTAGGCGGGAGGGAATTTGGGGAAGGGGCGCTGGGAATACGATAGGTGGAAGGGGGTGTGTAGTGATGAGTTTGGTGGGGCAGGAGCAGGCTGAGACAATGGTTCGGATGGGGCAGTCGGGTTTGTGGATTTTGGGCAGGAGGTAGAAACGGGTGGTGCGGGTTGTGGGACTATGAGGTTGGAGGCAGTGGTTGGGAGATCCTCTGAGGTGATGAGGTTATGGTTGGTCTGGGAGATGATGGTTTGGTGGTCAAAGAGGCAGTAGGAGGAGGTGTCCGCGAGTTGGCGTCCAACTTCAGCGGTGTAAAGATCGATGCACTGCGCCTCCCTTGTCTTCTGGTTTGATGGTGAGGTTGAGGTTAGAGTGGAGGGAGTGGAAGGCTGCATGTTGTGAGCATGAGAGGTTGGAGTAGGTGAGAGGGATGGACAGGTTGAGGCGGTCAATGTCGCGGTGGCAGTTCGATATGAAGAGAACGAGGGCAGGTAAGAGGCCAACACAGGATGTCCAGGTGGATGGGGGTGTGTTAAAGGCAGGAGAAGGGGTCATCAGAAGGTGGGCAAGAGTCCTGGTTGAAGAAGTAGGCGCGGAGGCGAAAGCAGTGGAAGAAATGCTCGATGTCTCGCCGCGTGTCGAACTCATTGATCCGGGAGCATAGTGGGATGAAGGTGAGGCCCCTGCTGAGGACTGATCGTTCATCCTCAGAGAGGGGGAGGTCTGGAGGGATGGTGAAAATACGGCAGGGCTGTAGAGATGAGTTCAGTGGGGCAGGAGCAGGCTGAGACCTATCGTATTCCCAGCGCCCTTTCCCTAAATTCTCTCCCCCCTACCTTTTATCATGACTGTAAGTGAGGCAAGTAGGGGGATTCTGAGTTCAGGAGCGGAGGAGCCTCAGCCCTTGACCTTGTCCAACAGGTATGAGATTTTTGCTCCCTGTATGGATGAGGAAAAGGGCTGTGGACAGGATGAGCCAGCTGACCATGGCACCATGAAGCAGTAGGTTATTGAAGAGGGGAGAGCAAAAAGATAAGTAGCTGTTATAGGGGATTCAATAATTAGGGGCCGGATAGTATCCTTTCTGAGCTGGATCGGGAGTCCCACGTGGTGTGTTGCCTGCCCGGCTTCAGGGTGCAGGACATCTCCGACCGGCTTGAAAGGATATTGGAACGGGAGGGAGAAGATCCAGTTGCTGTGGTTCATGTTGGCACAAAAAACATAGGCAATGCTAGGAAGGAGGACCTGTTTGGGGATTATCAAGCACTAGGAAGGAAATCGAAGAACTGGTCCTCAAGGGTCATAGTCTCTGGATTACTGCCTGAGCCACATGCTAATTGGCAAAAGAATAAAGAAAAATAGAGAAATAAACATGTGGCTAAAAGATTGGTGTGGGAGAGAGGGGTTCCAATTTCATGGGACATTGACATCAGCTTTGGAACCAGGGCGATATGTACCGATGGGACAATCTCCACTTACCGATCTGGAACCAATATTCTGGCCAAGAGGATAAATAGGGTAATCGGTAAGACTTTAAACTTGTGAGTCAGGGTGAAGGGAAAGCAAAAGCAACAGGGAGTGAGGAGTCAAGTAGAAGGATAAGCAGCAGATTGGCATGTGTGCAAGGTTTAAGTTCAAGGCAAACAAGGAATGAAGCTAAAAGGAAGGATAACTTAGCACATATTACTAAAGGTGATGGGAAATTTTGAGGATAAGAAAATTAGCATAAAGGGGCTTTAACCGAATGCTCATAGTATTTGGAACAAAGTAGATGTACTAATAGCACAAATCATTGGGAATGATTATGATGTGGTAGGGATCACAGAGACCTGTTTGCAGGGGGTTCAGGATTGGCAGTTCAACATCCAAGGATTTACAACTTATCGAAAAGACAGGGAGCTCGGCAGAGGGAGTGGGGTTGCCTTGTTAGTTAAGAATAAAATTAAATCTATGGCACTGAATGACATAGGGTCAGACGATGTGGAGTCTGTGTGGGTGGAGTTGAGGAACCACAAAGGCAAAAAAAAATCATAATGGGAGTTATGACATCGCTGACAAAGGAAACCAGAAAACGTATCATAGAAAAAGACAGAGCCTATAAAATGGCCAAGAGCACTCGGAAATTAGAAGATTGGGAAGACTACAAAAACAAACAGAGGATAACAAAGAGAGAAATAAGGAAGGAGAGGATCAAATATGAAGGTAAGCTAGCCAGTAATATTAGAAATGATAGTAAAAGTTTCTTTCAATACATAAGATATAAACAAGAGGGAAAAGTAGACATTGGAGCGCTCCAAATTGATGCTGGAAGCCTAGTGATGGGAGATAAGGAAATAGCTGAAGAACTTAATAAATACTTTGTGTCAGTCTTCACAGTGGAAGATATGAGCAATATCCCAACAATTAAGGAGACTCAAGGGGCAGAGTTGAGTATGGTAGCCATTACAAAAGAAAAAGTGCTAGAAAAGTTAAAAGGTCGAAAAATTGATAAATCTCCTGGCCCCGATGGGCTACATCCTAGAGTTCTAAGAGGGCTGGCTGAAGAAATAGCAGAGGTGTTGGGTTGTAATCTTTCAAAAATCACTGGAGTCAGGGAAAGTCCCAGATGATTCAGGAAAGGATCAAGACAAAAAATGGAAAATTACAGGCCATTTAGCCTAACCTCAGATGTTGGTAAAATTTTAGAATCCATCATTAAGGATGAGATTTCTAAATTCTTGGAAGTGCAGGGTTGGATTAGAACAAGTCAGTATGGATTTAGTAAGGGGAAGTCATGCCTGACACACCTGTTAGCATTCTTTGAAGAGGTAACAAGTAGGTTAGACCAGGGAAACCCAGTGGATATGATCTACCCAAACGTCCAAAAAGCCTTTGATAAGCTGTCTCACAGGAGGCTGCTGAGTAAGGTAAGGACTCATGGTGTTCAAGGTGAGCTACTGGCATGGATTGAGGATTGGCTGTCTGACAGAAGGCAGAGAGTTGGGATAAAAGGTTCTTTCGGAATGGCAGCTAGTGACTAGTGGTGTCCCTCAGGGTTCAGTGTTGGGGCCGCAGCTGTTCACTTCATGTATTAATGATCTGGATGAAGTGACTAGGGACATTCTGGTGAGGTTTGCAAATGATACAAAATTAGGTGGACAGGCAGGTAGTACTGAGGAGGTGTGGAGGCTGCAGAAAGATTTAGACAGTGTAGGAGAACAGTCAAAAAAATGATAGATAAAATTCAATGTGAGCAAATGCGAGATTTTGTGCTTTGGAAAAAAGAATACAGGTATGGACTGTTTTCTCAATGGTGAGAAAATTCATAAAACCAAAGTACAAAGGGATCTGGGAGTGCTAGTCCAGGATTCTCTAAAGGTTGACTTGCAGGTTGAGTCCGTGGTTAAGAAAACAAATGTAATGTTGTCATTTATCTCAAGAGGTTTGGAATATAAAAGCAGCAATGTGCTTCTGAGACTTTATAAAGCTCTGGTTCGGCCTCATTTAGAATACTGTTTCCAGTTTTGGGCCCATGCCTCAGGAAGGACATAGTGGCACTGGAGCGTGTCCAGCGGAGATTCACACGGATGATCCCTGGAATGCAGGTCTAACATACAAAAAAATGGCTGAGGATCCTGGGATTGCATTCATTAGAGTTTACAAGGTTATGGGGAAATCTAATAGAAACTTAAAAGATTATGCATGGCTTAGAAAGGGTGGATGCTGGGAATTTGTTTCTTTTAGGCAGGGAGATTAGGACCCACGAGCATAGCCTTAGAATTAGAGGGGGTCAATTTAAAATGGAAATAAGGAGACATTTCTTCAGCCAGAGAATGGTGGGCCTGTGGAATTCATTGCCACATAGCGCAGTGGAGGCTGGGACGTCAAATGTCTTCAAGGCAGAGATTGATAAATTCTTAATCTTGTAAGGAATTAACAGATATGGGGAGAGTGAGGATAAGTGGCATTGAAGTGCCTATCAGCCATGATTGAATGACAGAGTGGACTTGATGGGCTGAATGGCCTTACTTCCCTCCTATGTCTTATGGTCTTATCCTCTCTGGTACTTGCAAAACTTTCCACTTTCCATTCCCTGCCCAGCAAATGTAAATACGCTGTTTCCTCTCTCAGTCAGGAGATTAGTTCCATTATTGCTCAAGAGCCCATCTCTTCTGAACTGCTTTCTCCTTTCCCAAAAGTGATACCCCTGTCCCGGTAATCTGAACCCCTCCCTTCTACACATCTATCAAGCCATGCATTTACCACCCTGATCTGCCTTTGCCTAAATGGTAAAGCTCATGGCACAGGTCATATTTCTGAGATTCCCACCTCGGAGGCTCTGCATTTCAGTCTACCCTCTAACTCCTGAAACTGACTCAGCAAATCCTCCAAGCCATCCCTTCGTATGTTGTTGGTTCCTGCATGACCCGTCTATAATTGACTCTCAATTTGCTAGCACCTGTTTCTCAGTCCAATGAAGTTGAAACTTCCAGCAATTCAGTTATAGACATAATAGGAAGCTAGTCAAAGTGAAAACTGAGATATTTACTTCATAGATAATTGTAAACGACTAATTTCATGTCTACATTTTGTCAGCAAATTACCAATTAACACATTTATTGCCCACGAGTATTACAAGTGCATTTTAAATGCTACCAAAAAAAACACAGTATTGTATGCATTAGCAACTGTTCAAAATCATTATCTAATAACAATCATCCATTGCTTCTGGCTTGGATGATGAGACTGTGCTCAAATCTCAATTACTGTAGGCAACCTTGATATATTGTCATGCATTTCCCTATAATAATCCATACACAAGAATATATATTAGAACAATAAAAGTTGCATAATCTTCCTAAATAAATTTGTGCCCAGCAAAGATGATGCTGTAAAAGGGAAACTGATATTGGAAATCTCAGTGCATTAAATGCCTCCTTTTTCTTCTTTATTTCCTCATCAATATCATCAGCCATCCAGTGTAGCCTAGCTTTGGATGTTCCATATTCATTTCTCATGGATATGTACCTAGCCTGCCCCATATTCATCGCCCTTTTGAAATTCTCCATTTCTTTCATCCGTTGTATTATCCATGAAAATGCTGTTCATGGTCAGAGATTCAGAAACTGTCAGCGAAGACAGGGACATAGTTAATGGCTTAAATTCTTCCAGCCTTTTGGAAACGGGAAGTGGGTGAGTTGGCAGAGTGGTGTCCAAAGGAGAGCTTCATCCCTTCTTAATGTTGCAATGTGTTACCTATGGTTTCAAATCTAGCAGCAAGACCACCCATCAGGAAGCCAACTGAAGCACTCAAGGGCTCAGCCAAGAACTACTTTCAATCTTCCTGGGTGTTTTGCTTGAGATGGAATTTGTGGCGAGCTCTGTGGAGCCTTCCATAAGGCTGATGTGGATAAGGATGGTCTAAATCTCTGCTTGTGCATCACAACAACTAATCGTGTGACCAGATGATGGGGAGGCAGTGACATTGCAGTAACATCACTGGCATGGCAATCCAAAAGTCCAGGCTAATTCTTAGGGGATATGGGTTCAAATGCCATGAGGACGGCATGGGATTTGAATTCAATCAATAAATCTGGAATAGAAATTTAGCCATGACAAGAATCATCAATTGTCCTGAACAAAAAAAATCTAAGTGCTTCACTAATACCCTTTAGAAAAGGAAACTTTCTCACTTTACCTGGTTTGGCCTACATGTGACTCCATACCCAAAGCACTGCGGTTGACTCTGAACTATCTTGCAAAGGGGCTTTGGTTCAATGGTAATTAGAGATGATCCATAAACACCAGCCTTGCCAGCAAGGCCAATGAAAGAATTATGACAAGTCGTCTCCTATCACCCACAGAGGGCCATCTTCCTGGCTCCAACTATTCAACATTAACTCTGCTTTCAAGCTATTTGCAGAAGAAACAAATTTAAGTTGACCTGAATGGTTTGGGTTTGGAATGCACTGCCTGGAAGTGAGGTGGAAGCGTATGCAATTGAGGCACTCAAGAGGGGACATAAAAGGAACAGGGAATTAAGGAGAACACACTAAGTCATGATGCTTACTTGGAGGGTGATGCAGACACAATGGGTCAAATGACCTTTTTTTGCACCAGAGCTCTTAGTTCATTGTGCGATTCTGCTGAATGAGGCTCTCTCTCTCTCTCTGAATATGCACCAACTGCACTGTCCTCTAAAAGTGTGGACTGTACTGAAATTGTAGAGCTGTAAGCCCTCAGATTGGGCCAGCTTTATTGGGGGAGGAGAGGTGGGGAGTGGTTGTGGTTGGGGCAGGCCACCTACCTCATCTTGCATACTGCTGTCATCTCCTAACTTCCCTGTGCCACTCAGTCAATATTTCTTTGCTTGGTAACCCTCAGTTTCCAGGATTGGCAAAGCATCAATTCAAAACTTTCTTCTTTTCAAATCTCTCCACAAACTTGGCCCTCTTTATCTCTGTAACATTTTTCGGTCCTTCAATGTGAGTACACTTATCGAATTTTTCTCTGGCACATTCTCGAATTGTTTCACCATTCATCTAGCAAGGCCTTAAACTTTGAAAAATACTCCCTTGAATCTTTGCATCTCTACCTCTCTTTCTTCCTTTACTATGCTCCTTAAAATCCCCTTTTTGGTCAAATTTTTAGTCACTATCTCCATATGTGGCCTGCTGTCAAATTGTGTTTGATCCCAGGAGAAAGTGAAGACTGCAGTTGCTGGAGATCAGAGTCGAAAAGTGTGGAACTTGAAAAGCACAGCCGGTCAGGCAGCATCCAAGAGTCAATGTTTTGAGTATAAGCTCTTCATCAGGAATATGTTTGATAACATCCTACAAAGTGCTTGGGGAAGTTCTACTTTGCCAAAGGAACCGTACCAATCCAATTTTCTGTTGTATATTGTACGAATAAATGCTTCACCATTTTGGAAAATTCAGCGTTAATAAAATAATTTCCATTTTATTTTTACTTGTTACTCCTTCTTTGTCTGTTGATGGTGGGGCGCAGCTGAAGCAACTAAACAGATGTGGGAGTGCTCACAGCAAAGCCAAAAACAGTGCTAATGGTGGTAAGGAAGAGATTGATGCATAAAATATAGCAATCCAAAACATGCAGTGTTTTTAAATGCATTAAAAGAATTGTGCTTCGTTGCCATATAAATGCAATAATTGACTGTGAAAATCTGTGACTATATTGAAAAGATTGTTTAAAATCAGTTTAGAATTTTGATGATGGGCAAGGTATGAAAGAAATGCAAAGTCTTTCTGATACTTGGTTAAGCGAAAGTGGTAATGTCACAGAGCTAATAATTCCAAGGCCTAGGACAGCATTTTGGGAAGATGGGTTTGAATCTCACCAGGGCAGATGGTGAAATTTAAATTCAATAGAAATCTGGAGTAAATACCCTGACCTAATGTGACCCCTGATCCCATCTGCTCTACTAATATCCTTTAGGACAGCAAATCTATCTTCCTTACCTGGTCTGCCTACATATGACTCTAGACCAACAGCAATGCTGCTGTTTCTTAAACAGCCCTCAGGACATTTGGGGATAGGCAATTAATATTGACCCGGCTAGTGATGTCCACGCCCCATGAATGAATGAAAAATACAAATAAATGATCAAAAAAAACCTTTGGAATACCCTCCAATGTAGCAGTACCATTTCTTGAGTCATGTCATGTTGAATCAAAGCATAGGCTAGATTTCAAAGCATCATCCATCAATCTAATGGAGAGCATTTTCTGGGATCACTGACCTTTCTCGTAAGACACGTTTGTGGAAGATGGCTCTGCACTCAATGTCTGCTTCTGATTCGACGGCTGTTGTGAAGACTGTCTGTTCAGATTGATTGGGAGGGTCTGACTCTGAGCCAAACAGGGCAAGCTTCTTCGGGATGGGGTCAATGGCTGTTCGTGGATGATGCCACTAAAACTTGTGTTCATTCCTAAAGGAAAAAGCACAATCATAGTTACAAAATGATTTTTGTTTTATCAATTGATTGTTGCATAGCAGTGAAAGAACATGCTAAATGCTGATCCTCCAAGTACAGACAATTCTTGAGTTCTTGAGGCTTGAGTTCCTGAATCCATCCGCAAGCTGATTTGTATGCAAGTCAAACACAATGTAAAATAATAAGGATGATAGAAAGCAATCACTCATAAGGACAGGAAACATTTGCATGTCAGGTATTTAAAATTAAACCCATGCATGGAACTGTAGTCATAGGTATGAACATTTCTAAGTTCGTATTTGCTATAAGACCATAGACAGAGGAGTGGAAGTAAGGCCATTCGGCCCATTGAGTCCACTCTGCCATTTAATCATGGCTGATGAGCATTTCAACTCCACTTACTTGCACTCTCCCCATATCCCTTAATTCCTTGTGAGATTAAGAATTTATCAATCTCTGCCTTGAAGACATTTAATGTCCTGGCCTCCACTGCACTGTGTGGCAATGAATCCCATAGGCCCACCACTCTCTGGCGAAAGAAATGTCCCCTCATTTACATTCTAAATTGACCCCCTCTAATTCTAAGGCTGTGCCCACGGGTCCTACTCTCTCCATCTAATGGAAACAGCTTCCCAGCATCCACCCCTTCTAAACCATGCATTCTCTTTTAAGTTTCCATTAGATCTCCCCTCAATCTTCTAATCTTCCCGGATCCTTAGCCGTTCATCGTATGTTAGGTCTACCATTCCAGGGATCATCTGTGATAATCTCTGCTGGACACGCTCCAGTGCCACTATGTCCTTCCTGAGGTGTGGGGCCCAAAATTGGACACAGTATTCCAAATGGGATCTAATTAGAGCTTTATAAAGTCTCAGAAGCACATTGCTGCTTTTATATTCCAAACCTCTTAAGATAAATGACAACATTGCATTTCTTTCTTAATTGTGGACTGAACCTGCAAGTCAACCTTCAGAGAATCCTGGACTGGCACTCCCAGATCCCTTTGTACTTTGGCTTTATGAATTTTCTCACCGTTAAGAAAATAGCCTATGTCTGCATTCTTTTTCCCAAAGTGCTAGACCTCGCATTTGCTCACATTGAATTTCATCAGCCATTTCTTGGACCACTCCCCTAAACTGTCTAAATCCTCTACAGCCTCCCCACCTCCTCAGTACTATCTGCCTGTCCACCTAATTTTGTATTCTTGGCAAACTTCATCAGAATGCCGACAGTCCCTTCATCCAGATTATTTGTCCTTGTTTGCTATGATCTGCCTGTACTGCTCACAAAACAAAATGTTTCACTGTACTCACATACATGTGACAATAAATAAATCAAATCAAATCAAGTCAGACATTTATAAATTGGGGCCCGCTGTATTGTTTAATACTCTTTCACATGCAAGCACACCTTGATTTTGCTGTCAATTGCAAACTGGCATTGCTTGTCCCTCACCTCAAAGGTGCCCAAAAAGGCTTAGCAATCACTGAAGCATATTTTCCCCTAATCCAGATAGTCAATTCATTTCTGATACTAACCACAGGGCATCTCCAACAATAGCAACCAGTTTGAGCAAACAATTACATTGAAGTATTCTCACAGACAGCAAATCAGCAAGCAAAAAATAATTCTTCTGTTCTAAAGCATTTTACAAATGCTCCCATGAGACTAACATGGAAGTTATTATTTTCCAACTTTAATTACTTCAGTATTCTTTCAAAAGTCAATGGAAACTGCTGCTAGTGCAATGGGGAAGTTTAACATTCAACAAATATATAATTAATTTTTACAGAGTGGTTGTTCAATTGTAAGTATTACAGTTACAACACTGACAATGTGGAAAACTGCCCAAGTATGCCCTCTCCACAAATAACAAGATAAATCCAAGCCAGCCAGTTACCAACCCATCAGGCTACTCTCCATCATCAGTAAAGTGATGGAAGTTGCCAACGTTAGTGCTATCAAGCAGCACCCGCTCAGCAATAACCTGCTCAGTGACACCCAGTTTGGGTTCCACCAGGGCCGCTCAGCTCCTGATCTCAGACAGCCTTAGTTCAAACATGGACAAAAGAGCTGAATTCCAGAGGGGAGGGGAGAGTGACAGCCCTTGACATCAAGGCTACATTCAACTGAGTGTGGCATCAGGGAGCCCAAGCTAAACTGGAATCAATGGGTATCAGGAAGCAAACACCCTTCTGTTTGAAGCCATTCCCAGCATGTAGGAAGATAGCTATGGTTGTCGGAGGTCAGACATCACAGCTCCAGGACATCTCCAGGAATTCTTCAGGGTGGTGTCCTCTGCCCAATCATATTCAGCTGTTTCATCAATGACCTTTCCTCTATCATTAGGTCAGAGTGAGGAGGTTCACTGATGATTGTACAATGTTCAGCACTATTTACGATGTTTCTGAAGCAGTCTGTGTTCAAATGTAACAAGATCTGGATAATACCCAGTTATGAGCTGACAAGTGGCATGTAACATTTGTGCCATACAAATACCAGGAAACGACCATTTCTGTAAAGAAACAATCTAACCACCGCCCTCTGACATTCAAAGATGTTACCATCATTGAACACCCATATCAACATCTTCGGGATTACTATTGATCCGAAACTCAACTGGACCTGCCACATAAACAGAGTGGCTACAAGATTAGGTCAAAGCTGAGGAATATTACAGTGAGTAACTCACCTCCTGACTCACCAAAGATTGTCCATCTACAAAGCACAAGTCAGGAGCATGATAGAATACTTCCCACTTGCCTGGATGGGAGCAGCTCCAACATCACTCAAGAAGCCTGACACCAACCAGACAAAGCAGCTTGATGGGTACCACATCCACAGACAGCAACTCCCTCCACTACTGATTTTCAGTAGCAGCCGTGTGTACCATCTACAAGACGTACTGCAGAAATTCACCACAGACTCTTAGGCAGCACCTTCCAAATCAATGAATATTTTTCATCTAGAAGGATAAGGGCAGCAGCTACAGGGGAACACTGACCACAAGTTGCTCACCATCCTGACTTGGAAATACATCATCATTCCTTCAGGGTGACTGGGTTAAAATCCTGGAATTCCCTCCTTGAGGGCATTTTGAGTCTACCAACAGCACGTAAACTACAGTGCTTCAAGGAGACACCACTTTCTCAAGAGCAACTAGAGATGGGCAATAAATGTTTGACCAGCCAGCATTGCCCTTGAACCCCACACCTTTAAAAATAGGTTCTACTTACAGCTCATGTAACAATGTGTAATGTGATTTCAAGGGGTTTTGAAGTTCAAATAGTGATGTAAAAATGGAAATTCAAGTCAATTTAATGATTTCTAATCGATTTATATTTGTAAGACATTAGAATTCACTTCCACAGCAAGTGGTTGAGACCAAGTCATTACATGTCTTCAAGAAGCATGTAGATTTGTGACTTGTGGCTAAAAGGATTCAGGGACATGGGGAGGGGCGAGGTCAAGGTTAAGGTATTGGGCTTGATAATCATACTGATTGACAAAGCAGGTTCAAAGGTGCAAACTGACCCACCCTGATCTATTTTTCTAGGTAACTGCCCATTTTGTCAAGCAACCAGAAAAATAAATTGGCAGTGATATTTAAAATCTCTGATTAACCTCGAGTGGAAAACAGACATTGCTGAGTTTCGCAAAAAAGTAATAGTAAGTGCTGTCAACTCTGCTGTTTCCAATCTCAAATCCCAGTCCATTAAATTTCAATTGCATTTCCACCTACCAATATGTTTGAATCAATTAATTCTCTCAGTTTTGGATTGAATGCACCTTTTTACCATCTCATATAATTCATTTCCTAGTTTCCGCAATCTTCATCACCACCTCCCAAACCCAATATTTAAAGTCTCCGGGTTTGGTAGTATCTGCAAACATGGCCAGTTTCTAGCTTAAAAATATAGCAGACCACCTCTTGATGATTCTGTCATTGATTCTGGTAGTTATATATTCACTAGAGTATAACCCATTCGTCCAATCAGATGTGTCACTTGCCTTCAAGCTATTGGAGTTGGAAGACTATGTGATTCATGGGCCAATTTACTTTTTAAGTGAGTTAGGATTATTGACTTGGAGCATGTTGCACTGTGATGGAGAAATTACTGAGAAGTAAGAGCTGGTTATAATTGAAGTGATGAATTCACATTCCACCCAGAACTAATTAAGCAGGTTTAATGAAGTCTCTTTATACCCGAAGTGTAGAATATTATATTGAAATCATTCTTTGGCAAATATGTTGCTTTTCTCTTTTAAAAGTTGATTATCAATCTGTTGAGTAATGTTATGATACACCTATGAAGCAAATGGGACCTGAACACAGATCTCCTGCCCCAGAAGTAGCACCAGTACCATTGTACCACAACAGCCCTTCTACAACGCATCATGTAGGCTACTTTACTCAAACTCTACTGTTATTTTTCTTTCTGCCTTTGCTCTTCAGGCTGTGGGGATTATTTCAAACACTGAATGAAATTGACTGCAAATTATGCTCAAAATTGTGTTGATTGTGAAATGTGTTTTTTGTTTCCCATGTGTTTCCATCGAATCTTATTTGCAAGTTGTCAAATGGAAAATCAACCACAAAGCAGAACCGTCAGGTAATGCTTCTGTTCAAGCAAGTATTCCTCAAGAATAAGAATGGTAAAAGGTGCAGTTTGACTAATGGACCTGAAAATGCATTTATCACAAAAGTAAGCCTTTGATCATTGTTGATCCACGTAGCAATTCTCTGAAAAACTGACTTTAAAAGGAACTCTCCATAATGATCTACTCATTTCCATGGCAAATAGCTGTCAGTATGTTTGGAAGGCAGTCCTATTTGTGTTCTCGAACATAAATTCAATATTAAGGGCCACCTGCAGAGCTTGCAAACAAGCACTATTAGCAGAAAGAGTGATGACTTGATGATTCAGAGCTGCAGTTTTCTGATCAGGGATACTTTCCAATATCATGTTTTGTAAATCAACACAAAAGACTGTAGGAACTTCAAATGTGCTAGCTATAACACTGTTTTGTTTGATATCAGACAAGTTGTGCTGTAAGAGTAAAAGCACATCAATTGGCAAAATGCCAGCCATTATCTTTGGGGAAACATTTGTTTGTTTTAATTCACTCATGGCCTTGCTGGCCAGGCTAGCATTTGTTGCCCATCCCTAGTTGTTCTTGAGGAGTCAGTGGTGAGCTGTCTTTTTGAACCGCTGCTGTCCAAATGTTATCCAAATGAGACCTACAATGCCAACTGAGGAGGGAGTCACAGGAGTTTGACCCAACAACACTGAAGGAACACTGAAGGAGATATATTTCCAAGTTAGGGTGGCGAGTGGCTTAGAGACGAACTTGCAGGTGGTGCTGTTCCCATGTATCTGTTACCCGTGTCTTTCTAGATGGAAGTGCCGTGTGTTTGGAAGGTGCTGCCTAAGGATCTTTGGTGAATTTCTGCAGTGCATTTTGTAGATACCCACTCTGTAAATGAGTGTCAGCGGTGGGGGGAGTGGATGTCTGTGGATGTGGTGCTAATCAAGCAGACTGCTTTAACTTTGATGCTGTCAAGCTTCTTGAGTGTTGATAGAGAAGCACAGGCAAGTGGGGGGCATTCCAACACATTCCTGACTTGTGCCTTGTGGATGGTGGACAGGAGAAAGTGAGGACACAGATGCTGGAAATCAGAGTCGAGAGTGTGATGTTGGAAAAGCACAGCAGGTCAGGCAGTATCCCAGGTGCAGGGAGATCAATGTTTTGGGCATCAGCATTTCATCACAAATAGTCTTTGGAAATCAGAAGATGAGTTATCCGTCACAGTATCCCGAGTCTTTGACTCACCCTTGTTGCCACTGTGTTTATGTGGCAAGTCCAGTTGAGTTTCTAATCCATGATAACCCTAAGACATTGATAGTGGGATGGGGTGGGGATAAGGTGTTTGTTTTACTGTGTATTGCTGGTTACATTTGTAATACCACTTTCTCCCTGTTTAGTTTGGTATGCCCACCTCCTGCACAAGTATGAAACTAAAAGAAACAGGCAAAGGCAATCCTATCCAAAGGAAAGCCCAAGAAGTAATTAATTCTCTTTATAATATTATGGGGGTGTTCAGTACTGTTAATATTGGCTGGTATTACCAATTGCAAATACAATAAACAGAAGCTCCAAGGTTAAACCACTCAAATAGATGGTGTTTGTTCTCAGATAGCTGGATTTAATTTTGAAACGTTAAGACAGTGTGTTGAAATGAACATAAATAACATCATTGATATCAGGTCCAGATGTGTTACCAATTGTATCATGGAAGTGGCTCTTTGAAATAAAAATCTTCAATAAAATGGGGGAGATGCCAATAAATATCAGTGCACTTGAAACAAGCCTCTCTGAGGTAATGTAAATTATTAGTATTTTGCATCAGAAGTCGTTATTTAGATCACAAATATCACTGTTGTACATTTTTCCTCAGAGATCATCAGGGAAGCAACATAAATTTATTTTTATAGCACATTGACAGGGTTATTTCATCAGGAAAGAAAAGATATCACCAGAGCTTTTTAATATTACTGAGCTTCAACTTGAATACAATAAGCCAGTAAACTCTCTTTGACGGCCACAATGTTATATTATCCCATTTTCAGCTCAGCTCACTTTATTGACCTTAGGTAAGGCTTGGTTTTAAAATTCAACAGACAAGTAATAGACATGTCAACTAGTGGGCAGCACGGTGGCACAGTGGTTAGCACTGCTGCCTCACAGTGCCTGAGACCTGGGTTCAATTCCCAACTCAGGCGACTGACTGTGTGGAGTTTGCATGTTCTCTGCGTGGGTTTTCTCTGGGTGCTCCGGTTTCCTCCCATAGTCCAAAGATGTGTGGGTCAGGTGAATTGGCCATAGTGTTAGGTAAGGGGTGCGCCTTCGGGTTAGCATTTTTAGAAAACTTTCTGTGCCATCAGTTGTTTGTAACAAACAGAGTACACATTGAATGTAACTATCCTGCACTTGCAAAACCCAAACAAAATGTTTACTGTGATTGCTGCAATCCTGTGATTTGGCAGTTTTGTGCTGGGGAGTCGCTTGACTCAGTCGGCTGCATGGTGGTTTGCAATGCACAGACACACCAACAGGACTGGTTTAATTCCCACACTGGCTGAGGATACCATGAAAATTTATAATTGATCACCTCCATTCACCTCTCTCTAATGAGACAGCAATATTTTAGGATATTTATTTTACTGGGTTCTGGGTAAATGGCCAATGACAACCTATGTTTGGGTTGGCCATGACCAGCATTTCCCATTTTGTTTTTGCTGAGTTTAAGGAGCTGTCCAATTATTATGTAGAGGATAAACCATCTCAGGAAAGCTTTGCCACGATGTTGTCGGGTATGGATGGTTTGAGTTAAAAACAAAGTCTGAATAAGCTGGAACTTTTTTTTCATAGAGCATAGAAGGTTGAGAGCTGACTTAATAGAGGTTTATAAAATCATGAGGGGTAGAGATAGGGTTATCGGTAGATGTCTTTTTCCTAAGATGGGGGATTTCAAGACTAGGGGACATATTGTACATGGGAAATCATGTCTCACAAACTTGATAGAATTTTTTGAAGGAGTAACAAAGAAGATTGATTAGGGCAGAGCAGTAGATGTGATCTATATGGACTTCAGTTAGGCATTCAACAAGATTCCCCATGGGAGACTGATTAGCAAGGTTAGATCTCATGGAATACAGGGAGAACTAGCCATTTGGATACAGAACTGGCTCAAAGGTAGAAGACAAAGGGTGGTAGTGGAGGGTTGTTTTTCAGACTGGAGGCCTATGACCAGTGGAGTGCCACAAGGATCGGTGCTGGACCCTCTACTTTTTGTCATTTACATAAATGATTTGAATGCGAGCATAAGAGGTACAGTTAGTAAGTTTGTAGATGACACCAAAATTGGAGGTGTAGTGGACAGCGAAGAGGGTTACCTCAGATTACAACAGGATCTGGACCAGATAGGCCAATGGGCTGATAAGTGGCAGATGGAGTTTAATTCAGATAAATGTGTGGTGCTGCATTTTGGGAAAGCAAATCTTAGCAGGACATATATACTTAATGGTAAGGTCCTAGAGAGTGTTGCTTAACAAAGAGACCTTGGAGTACAGGTTCATTGCTCCTTGAAAGTGGAGTCACAGGTAGAAAGGATAGTGAAGAAGGCATTTGGTATGCTTTCCTTTATTGGTCAGAGTATTGAGTACAGGAGTTGGGAGGTCATGTTGCAGCTGTACAGGACATTGGTTAGGCCACTGTTGGAATGTTGCGTGCAATTCTGGATTCCTTCCTATTGGAAAGATGTTGTGAAACTTGAAAGTGTTCAGACAAGGTTTACAAGGATGTTGCCGGGGTTGGAGGATTTGAGCTATAGGGAGAGGCTGAACAGGCTGGGGGTGTTTTCAGTGGAGCATCGGAGGCAGAGGGGTGACCTTATAGAGGTTTACAAAATTATGAGAGGCATAGATAGGATTAATAACAAAGTCTTTTCCCTGGGATCGGGAGCCCAGAACTAGAGGGTATAGGTTTAGGGTGAGAGTGGAAAGATATATAAGAGACCTAAGAGGCAACTTTTTCATGCAGAGGGTGGTATGTGTATGGAATGAGCTGCCAGAGGAAGTGGTGAAGGCTGGTTCAATTAACATTTAAGAGGCATTTGGATGGGTATATGAATAGGAAGGGTTTGGAGGGATATGGTGCTGGCAGGTGGGACTAGATTGGGTTGGGATATCTGATCGGTATGGACAGGTTGGACCAAAGGGTCTGTTTCTGTGCTGTACATCTCTATGACTCTATGACTCTCTATATTCTTAAAATAAGAGGCAGGAGATTTAAAAAGACACGGGCAATTTTTTCATGCAGAGGTTGGTTTGTGTGTGGAATGAACTTCCTGAGGAAGTAGTGGATGTAGGCAGTTACATTTAAAAGACATTTGGATAAGTACATGAATAGGAAAGGTTTGGAGGGATATGAAGGTAAGTGGGATTAGTTTAGTTTGAGATTATTTTTGGCATGGACTGGTTGGACCGAAGGGTCCATTCCGTGCTGTATGACTCTATAAGAGGCAGTTGTCTTACATACAAAAAGGTGGTTTGTTACTACGAGTGTACATTACACTGACAAATTAGGCATAATTACTGACCGCTATCTGAAGGCAGAAATGATGTTTCTGTCTGCATCAGCACCTCATGCCACATTGCCAGAATTTTCACCAAAACTTTGAGACATCACCTGATTGGGGTTGTTTATTCCAACTTCAATGTTAATTCTTACAGAACTGTTACCTCAGATAACAGGAAGCACTTGCTGAATAAGCCTGAAAGCATTCATAGCTGCATCAACAATTGTAATTATTGTAAATGTGCATCTGATCTGATCTGATTTGATTTACTTGTTGTTATCTGTTATAAAATACAATGAAAAGTGTTCTATAGTGTCACCACTCTCTGGCACCTTCTTAAAACACAGAAAATAAAAACAAAACATGGAATATAAAGGCAGAAGAATAAATAAATAAATAAATAAATAAATAAAAGTGTTCAACTTTACAATCCTTCAAGTTTAGTGCTTCTTCTTGGGCCATGGGCCTAGTGGTCAGGCATGGGTCCATTCTCTGCCACTGGAATGAAAGTTGCCACTGTTCAGTGCCATTTCACCTATTGCAATGCCCTTGCCACTGTGAATCCTTGCTGGAGGACTGCCACCGATGCTGTTGAGTACTGCGCCAACCTAAACTCGACTCCGCTGTTACCATGAGTCTGCTTCAGGCCCACCTCGCCATGGCAACCACTGCTGCAGGGTCTTGTTCTGGGCCCAAACTCAGCCTCAGCCTCCACAGATCCATGCTGGAAACAGACGCCACTGGGATCCCAAACTCACCTCCGCCGCAGTAGCCATGAGTCGGTGATGGGTCTACTTGCCGCCACCAATACCGTTGTCATGTGCTTCAGAACCTTTCAACAAGTGGTAAATAAAATAAAAGAGAAATAAAGAAAAAAGGAATGAGAAAAGAAGGAGAGAATGAAATGAAAAGAAATGCTGGAGGAGTGGACATGCCTTGGGCTAAGAAGCCCTCCTCCACCATCATCTTACTGCGAGAGAAGGAAGAATGTAGAGAGAAAGTCTGGTGAAGAAAGAGGCAGCATCCTCTACAAAATGTTTATTCACATCCCTAATGAATGCAGGCCACTATTCCTTTCTACAGACCACCGCCACCAATACTACCCCAGGTGAAAGAACATTGAAATCAGCAATTCTCTATCATACCTGGAGCATACACATGTCCACACTCGATTATGCCAGCACATACACCTTCAGGTACAACCAGCAAATGTGGGTGGCATGGTGGCAAAGTGGTTAGCACTGCTGCCTCACAGCGCCAGAGACCTGGGTTCAATTCTCACCTCAGGTGTGTGGAGTTTGCACATTCTCCCCGTGTCTGCGTGGGTCTCCTCTGAGTGCTCTGGTTTCCTCCCACAGTCCAAAAATGTGCAGGTCAGGTTAATTGGCCATGCTAAGTTGCTCATAGTGTAAAGTGTAGGGGGGACGGGTCAGTGTGAACTTGTTGGGCCGAAGATGCCTCTTTCCACACTGTAAGTAATCTAATCTGAAAAAAAATTATTGCTTATCGCTAATTATACAGGAGAAATTGGTAGTGAAGTGCTGCTGTCCATGTTGTGTTAGAACACCCATCATCCTGTTGGTGAAGGGAGTTCCATTATTTAGATCTAGTGATAATGGTAATGCAATTGCAAGTCAGATTGTGTGTGACTTGAAGAGGAACTAGCAGACGTTTTAGGAGCTTGGTGAGTTACTGTGTCCAACTTGTAGATGGTCCCCACGGCTTCCACTGTACATCAGTGGGAGAAGATGGTAAATGTTGATTGTGGTGCCAATCAAGTGGGCTGCTTTTCCCTGGATGGTGTCAAACCTCTTGAGTGTTGTTGGAGCTGCTATCCCACTCGTGATTTGTGCATTGCGGACGATGGTCAGGCTTTGAGGCCAGGATATGAGTCACTTCTTCCAATATTCCTCCCCTCTGACCTGCTCTTGCAGCTACAGTATTCATATAGCTGGTCCAGCTCAGTTTCTGGTCAATGATAACTCTCAGGATGATGATAGTGGGGGATACAGTGATGACAACACCATTGAATGTCAACAGGAGATGGTTAGATTCATACTTGTTGAAGATGGGCATTGCTTACCATTTGCTTGCCACTTATCAGTCCAAATTTGAGTGTTGTCCAGGTCTTATTGCTTGTAGACATTGACTGCCTCAGCACTTGAGGTGTTGTAAATTGTGCCAGACCTAGAAACGATTGCCACATATCTAAACTTCGAATGGAGATGAGGCCCTGGATAAAGCAGCTAATGATATTTAGGCCAAGGATACTACTCCTGCAGAGATATCCTGGAAGACAAGTGATTACCTCCAACAACCACAAGCATATTTTGTTCTAGGTAAGCCTCCATCCAGAAAACAGTTTTTTCCCTGATTCCAAACAACTTCTGTTATGCTGGGGCTCCACAATGCCATTACTCAGTCAAACATTTACTAGCTATGAGGGCAGTGACTCTCACCTCACCTGTTCCCACCGTGGTTCAGGTCAGCTCCAGGTGTTTGAAGTTCTACTCAGAAAGATATAAATGATTTAGTGACATTTCAAAGGTATTTATCTCCTACGTACAATTGGGCAAGACATTTTACTATATCACATATTTGCCAGAATTATGAGTAATGTGTATGTTTCTGAAGTTGTCATTCTAAGTAACCATTTTTATGCATCATGTGACCAATTCAAGTAAGCTGTGAAACTGTTGGTTGTGAACATCCCCATAACTATAGGTAATCTTGCTGAGAAATTATCTTTCTGTTTATACATTTTCATCACCTCAGGGTATGGAAAACATTCCATAACCAATGAAGTTGAATTTTTTGAAATGTAATCATTATTCTAATGGATGAATTCCAGACAACTGTGAGGTGATGCATTTTGGAAGGTCAAGTACAGGTGGAAATTATACAGTGATTAGCAGAATCCTTTGGAATATTGATATGCAGAGGGATCTGGGTGTGCAAGTCCACAGATCATTAAAGGTGGCAGCTCAGGTAGATAAGGTGGTTCAAAAAAAAACCTGTGGTATATTTGCCTTCATTGGAATGGGCTCTGAGTACAAGGATAGACAAGTTATGCTGCAGCTTTATAGAACTTTAGTTAAGCCACACTTGGAATATTATGTACAGTTCTGGTCACCACCCCACCAGAAGGATGGGGATGCTTTGAAGAGGTACAGAAGAGGTTTACCAGGATGTTGCCTGGGATGGGGGGTGTTTACCTATGAAGAAAGGTTGGATAGAATGGATTTGTTTTCACTGGAACAGAGGAGGTTGAGGGAAGTTTATAAGCTTGTGAATGGCACGGACAACGTGGAAAGTATGAGGCTTTTTCCCAGGGTGGTGGGATCAGTTACTAGGGGACACAGGTTTAAGGTGTGAGGGGAAAGCTTAAAAGAGATGTCCGAGGCAAGGGTGGTGAATGTCTGCAACGCACTGCCAGTGGAGGTGATGGAAGCAGACACAATAGTAGCATTCAAGAAATACCTGAACGAACACATGAATGGGAAGGGAAAAGAGGGATATGGATCCTTTAAGTGAAGACAATTTTAGCGTGGCAGGGCAAAATGCACGCTTGGAGGACCAAAAGGTAAAAACAATGACTGCAGATGCTGGAAACCAGATTCTGGATCAGTGGTGCTGGGAGAGCACAGCAGTTCAGGCAGCATCCAAAGAGCAGCGAAATCGACGTTTCGGGCAAAAACCCTTCATCAGGAATAAAAGACATGTTCCTGTGCTGTATTGTTCTTTGTTCTTTAAAGCAAGGCAGCTAAGTTGCACATGCAGCAATGTGACAAATAACCAGATCATTTACTTAAAGGTTTTTAAATGTCAGACTAAAATTCACCAATTCATGATGATTCCCTGAGTTTCACAGCCAGTGCTTTTAACCAAGCAGCATATTGAAAAAAAAACCTGCCTTTCAAATTACATTTCACATTACATCTATCGATATATGTGAATTTTATTCTGGTTGTATATTGTGCATGACACAATGCCATGCTGTTACAAGGATTACTAATATATGCCTCATTTGTAACTTTCATAAATTTCATTAAAAACACAAATCATTTGGAAGACTAATGTTCTAATGGTTTTCTACTGAAACACAGAAATTCCACATTACAAACGTATTTTGAAAGACAGTGTTAATTTGTACAGTACACAATGTTGAAATAGTGTTTTACAAACTCATTAGAAATGAGGATTTGGATAAAAGATGATTGACCTGGCTTGTCAAACCTACTGTTCTGCTTGACCTGCATTTTCTGTTTTGTTTTTCCCTTTTCCATCATCTGTAATGTATTGCTTTTGATCAAATCGTCTGAATTCTGTAGTGAGTGATACTTGTTAAATTCTCACCTTTACAGCAAAGAAGCCAAACCAACAATAAAAGAAAATGCTGGGGAAACTAAGACTTGATAGTCTGGATGATAATTAACTCAATAGTCCAATTAAGGTGCATTTTAGTGTGTGTGAAATTGAAAACAATATTTCTCCATCACCATCTACCAAAATGTTTTATTAAGAAACAATAGGAATAATCGCCACTTTGCGCAACAGAAAATTAAATTCCTATAGTTGTGCCTCTGGATCACAAATTTGAAACTTCTCTGATAATAGTATCTAAATGATTCCAGAATCTGATTTCACACACGGTGGCATCTGTGGTTAGCTCAGTGGTTAGAATTGCTGTCTCACAGCATCAACGACCTGCGTTAGATTCCAGCCTCAGGCGACTGTCTGTGTGGAGTTTGTACATTCTCCCCGTGTCTGCGTGGGTTTCCTCCAGGTGTTCCAGTTTCCATAGATGTACAGATTAGGTGAATTGGCCATGTGTTTGGGGATGTATAGGTTAGGTGCATGAGCCAGGGGTAAATGTAGGGGAATGGGTCTGGGTGGGATGCTCTTCGGAGGGTCGGTATGGGCTTGTTGGACCAAAGGGCCTGTTCCCACACAGGAGGGATTCTAATTCTAATTCAATCAGTCTGCAATACTTGAATCAACTTCAACTTATGCTTGAGCAAGTTTATGAACAAGTTCTACGCGCTGTGCTTGTTGTCAGCAGTATCCCCATTTTCAGTGATTTCCACCACTCCCTGTCTCTCCCACTCCCTCTCCCCAACCACACAATGTCTTCATCACGCCTTCCCACCCCTGCTTATCCCACCTGCTTCAGATCCCCAAGAAGCAGATGCTGCAGTTTTGTCAAATCCTTCACCATGAAGAATTAGTGAAGGCAAAGGGGCTTGGACTTGTTAACAAATTTGGTAAAAACAATGACTGCAGATGCTGGAAACCAGATTCTGGATTAGTGGTGCTGGAAGAGCACAGCAGTTCAGGCAGCATCCAAGGAGCAGCGAAATCGACGTTTCGGGCAAAAGCCCTTCATCAGGAATAAAGGCAGTGAGCTGGAAGCATAGAGAGATAAGCTAGAGGAGGGTGGGATGGGGAGAGAGTAGCATAGAGTACAATGGGTGAATTTGCCAGGCACAAGAGATGTAGCATTGTAAAGTGACTACCAATTTGATAATCCACTCTCTGTTCTCTCCCATTGAAATAACATGCTCAGAATGGTGTCTTGCAGGACAAGATGTATGGAAGTAAGGACACTGGGGATAATGATTCGAATTTGGGGTAGAGTGAGTGAGGAAGCATGGTTGCCGTGGAGGTGGGGGGAGATGGAAGTGTTGAATGAAGAACAGTATATATCAGCGTTACTCCTTTGTGGTGACTAATGTTTTATGCACTAAATCTAGGTCTGAGATGACAGTCTTGATGTTAATATTCTCTGAAGTCTTTCTCCATGCCTGGTGAACAGAGTGTTTTGCAAAACTATTAGGAAGTAGCACTTCCCTCCTCATACTTATCTTACCACAAGCACCCTCAGGGAGACTCCTGAGAATGTGTGGGCTTTGAGTGCAACTCAGTTCATTGAATATTCAACATTCTTCCAAAGCTTTGAAACTGCAAGAACCCAGGATGGAAACACACTTCCTTTTGGAGATTTAAATAGACCTTTGGCTGACCCAGTTACTCTCAGCATGTTTCACTTTCCCCAGCCAAATCAGTGGGCAGCTCAATCAGATTTAAGAAGGCTGGGAAACTACAGTAATCTGGATCGGTTTTTGGTTGAACACAAAACTGAAATGTAAACTGTCCCATCCAGAATGGGATCAGGATCCTCTTCTGACAATTTTCCTGCTCTGTCTTGTGTTAGAGAAAATATATGCCATTGCTTTCACCAGGAACCACACCCTGCGATTGACTAAAAAAACACATACTGGAAATATTTAGCAGCTCAAGATGAATCTGTGGAGAGAGAAGCAGTGGTGACATTTCAAGTAGATAGTCCTCCTTTTTTTGTGTTTGCATCAAATTCCGTTTGTCCATTTTGTTTTTGGAAAACAGAACTGCAGAGGATGAGTCAAATGGTATCAGATTGGAAATTGGTGATGTACAAAGAGAGCTGGGTGTCCTTGCGCACCTGTTAAAGAAAGCAAGTACATAGGTATAGCAAAACAGTTAGGTATGTTATGTTGGTCTCCATTGCAAGACGGTTTGAAAACAGAAGCAAGGAAGTTTTACTGCAGAGTCTGGGTGAGATGACACTTGAAGGACCGTGTTGAGCTTTGGTCACTTTACCTGAGAAAGGCAACACTTGCCACAGACAGCATACAGCAAGGGTTCACTCAGTAAGTGATTGTGACAACAGGACTGTTGCATGATTGGACAGCATTAACAGGAATTTAGAACAATTAGAGGGAATCTCATTAAAATGTATAAAATGCTGACATTGATGAACAATGTAGATGTGGGAAAGATGGTTCTCTGATCAGTAGGAACCAGAATGAAGGGTGATGATCTCATGACACAGGGTCGGCAGCTTGGAGTGAGATGAGGAGAAATTTCTTCACTCAGAGGGTGGTGAACCTGCAGAATTCTTGAAGACAAAAGACTATGGAGACCAAACACTGCATACATTTAAGAAACAGATAGATTTCTACAAGCTAAAGGGGTCAAAGGGTAATGGAAGAGAAAGAGAGTATGACATTGATATGAAGGATCAGCCATGATCATGTTGAATGGTGGAACCGGCAGGATGGGCTGAATGGCCTATGCCTGATCTTATCTTCAATGTTTTCTAAATCACCCCAACCCAATCCATACTACTAGCACATATGAGCATGGGGGTACTTAATTTAGGCCTTTGACCCAGTGCTCTGTGTTCGAGGGCACTCAGACACAACTCCAATATGACAGCCACTTGGGAGTGAAGTAAATGAAACGTTGAGTTTCCAGCACCCACTGCTCTGCACTGTCACCTTCAAGTCCATTAACAAATTCACAGAGAAATGGAGTGGCTGGGTAATTATCTCATACATGTTAGTCATCACCAAACGACCTTTCTGTCAGAGCAGACACAGATTTCTACTGAAGGTGGCTGGTGAGAGCTTGTTTCTAAAAGCTTTAGAAGTGTGAAAGCAATGTATTATAGGCAGCCATCAGTGAAGCTATTAAACAAAGTACTCACCTGGCTACAGGGACTGCCAGACAAACACACTTTATCTGAAGACTATACCTCATAGAATAATAGAATAGAAATGGGTGCATTGTCACTGTACTCACACGGGTGCAGTGAAAAGATTTAGGTACAAGGTAATGAGGTACAGCTTCTTCAGTACAGGTTCTTACGAAAAATAAAGAACTAAGAAGTCCAGCATTACAGATCGTAGGAGTAAATTAGAAAATACAGAAAGTAAAAGTCTGGAACAACAAGTCCACACTGGCACCTAATCCCCTTACTGCGCCGGGCATGGATTCCATACTGCGCTGGGCTGTGACTCCATATCACACTGGGCTTGGACTCCATTCTGCGCTGGGCCTTGATGCCATACTGCGCTGGGCTGTGACTCTATATCACGTAAGGCCTTGATTCCATACTGCGCCAGGCCTTGATTTCATACTGCACCAGGCTATGACTCTATATCACGTCAGGCCTTGATTCCATACTGTGCCGGAACTTGATTCCATAGTGTGCGAAGTTACGACTCCATATCACACCGGGCCTTGATTCCATGCTGCGCCGGGCATTGATTTCATACCACGCTGGGCCTTGATTCCATACTGCGCCGGGCATTGATTTCATACCACGCTGGGCCTTGATTCCATACCGCGCTGCACTGTGACTCCATATCACACTGGGCCTTGATTCCATACTGCTCCAGGCCTTGATTCTATACTGTGCTGGGCCTTGATTCTATACTGCCCCAGGCCTTGATTCCATACTGCACTCAGCTGTGACTCTATATCACGCCAGGCCTTGATTCCATACTGCGCTGGGCCTTGATTCCATACTGCGCGGGGTCTTGATTACATACTGCACCAGGCTGTGACTCTATATCACATCGGGCCTTGATTCCATACTGCGCTGGGCCTTGATTCCATACTGTGCCAGGCCTTGATTCCATACTGCACCAGGCTGTGACGCTATATCACATCAGGCCTTGATTTCATACTGCACCGGGCCTTGATTCCATATTGCACTTGACCTTGATTCCATACTGCACTGGGCCTTGATTCCATATTGCGTCGGTCCTTGATTCCATACTGCACCAGGCCTTGATTCCACACTGTACCGGGGCTTGATTCCATACTGAACCAGGCCTTGATTCCGTACTGCGCCGGTCCTTGATTCCATACTGCACCAGGCCTTGATTCCATACTGCGTCAGTCCTTGAATCCATACTGCGCCAGGCCTTGATTCCATACTGCACCAGGCCTTGATTCCATACTGTGCTGGTCCTTGATTCCACACTGCGCTGAGTCTTGATTTCATACTGTGCCGGGCCTTTATTCCATATTGCGCTGGTCCTTGATTCCATACTGCGCTGGGCCTTGATTCCATACTGTGCCAGACCTTGATTCCATACTGCGCTGGGCCTTGATTCCATACTGCGCTGGGCCTTGATTCCATACTGTGCCAGACCTTGATTCCATACTGCACTGGGCCTTGATTCCATACTGTGTCGGGCCTTGATTCCATACTGTGCTGGGCCTTGATTCCATACTGCGCAGAGCCTTGATGTCATACTGTGCTGGGTCTTGATTCCATACTGCACCAGGCCTTGACTCCATACTGTGCCAGACCTTGATTCCACACTGCGCTGGGCCTTGATTTCGTACTGTGTTGGGCCTTGATTCCATACCCCGCCAGGCTGTGACTCTCTATCACACCGGGCCTTGATTCCATACTGCACCAGGCTGTGACTCTATATCACGCCGGGCCTCGATTCCATACTGTGCCGGGCCTTGATTCCATACTGCGCAGGGTCTTGATTACATACTGCACCAGGCTGTGACTCTATATCACATCGGGCCTTGATTCCATAATGTGCCAGGCCTTGATTTCATACTGCACCGCGCCTTGATTCCATATTGCACTGGGCCTTGATTCCATACTGCGCCGAGCCTTGATTCCATACTGTGCAGGGCCTTGATGTCATACTGCGCCGGGCCTTGATTCCATACTGCGCAGGGCCTTGACATCATACTGCGCTGGGTCTTGATTCCATACTGTGCTGGTCCTTGATTCCACACTGCGCTGAGTCTTGATTTCATACTGTGCCGGGCCTTTATTCCATATTGCGCTGGTCCTTGATTCCATACTGCGCTGGGCCTTGATTCCATACTGTGCCAGACCTTGATTCCATACTGCGCTGGGCCTTGATTCCATACTGCGCTGGGCCTTGATTCCATACTGTGCCAGACCTTGATTCCATACTGCACTGGGCCTTGATTCCATACTGTGTCGGGCCTTGATTCCATACTGTGCTGGGCCTTGATTCCATACTGCGCAGAGCCTTGATGTCATACTGTGCTGGGTCTTGATTCCATACTGCACCAGGCCTTGATTCCATAGTGCGCCGGGCCTTGACTCCATACTGTACCAGACCTTGATTCCATACTGCGCTGGGCCTTGATTCCATACTGCGCTGGGCCTTGATTCCATACTGTGCCAGACCTTGATTCCATACTGCGCTGGGCCTTGATTCCATACTGTGTCGGGCCTTGATTCCATACTGTGCTGGGCCTTGATTCCATACTGCGCAGAGCCTTGATGTCATACTGTGCTGGGTCTTGATTCCATACTGCACCAGGCCTTGATTCCATACTGCGCTGGGCCTTGATTCCATACTGCGCCAGGCCTTGATTCCATACTGCTCCAGGCCTTGATTCTATACTGTGCTGGGCCTTGATTCTATACTGCCCCGGGCCTTGATTCCATACTGCACTCAGCTGTGACTTCATATCACACCGGGCCTTGATTCCATCCTGCACTGGACACTGATTTCATACCACGCTGGGCCTTGATTCCATACTGCGCAGGGCCTTGACGTCATACTGCGCCGGGTCTTGATTCCATACTGCGCTGGGCCTTGATTCCATACTGCGCAGGGCCTTGATGTCATACTGCGCCGGGTCTTGATTCCATACTGCGCTGGGCCTTGATTCCATACTGCGCAGGGCCTTGACGTCATACTGCGCCGGGTCTTGATTCCATACTGCGCAGGGCCTTGACGTCATACTGCGCCGGGCCTTGATTCCATACTGCGCTGGGCCTTGATTCCATATTGTGTCGGTCCTTGATTCCATACTGCACCAGGCCTTGATTCCATACTGCACCAGGCTGTGACTCTATATCACATCGGGCCTTGATTCCATACTGTGCCAGGCCTTGATTTCATACTGCACCGCGCCTTGATTCCATATTGCACTGGGCCTTGATTCCATACTGCGCCGAGCCTTGATTCCATACTGTGCAGGGCCTTGATGTCATACTGCGCCGGGCCTTGATTCCATACTGCGCAGGGCCTTGACATCATACTGCGCTGGGTCTTGATTCCATACAGCGCCGGGCCTTGATTCCATACTGCACAGGGCCTTGATGTCATACAGCGCCGGGCCTTGATTCCATCTTGCGCTGGGCACTGATTTCATACCACGCTGGGCCTTGATTCCATACTGCGCTGGGCATTGATTTCATACCACGCCGGGCCTTGATTCCATACTGCGCTGGGCCTTGATTTCGTACTGTGTTGGGCCTTGATTCCATACCCCGCCAGGCTGTGACTCTATATCACGCCAGGCCTTGATTCCATACTGCGCTGGGCCTCAATTCCATACTGCGCTGGGCCTTGATTCCATACTGCGCGGGGTCTTGATTACATACTGCACCAGGCTGTGACTCTATATCACATCGGGCCTTGATTCCATACTGCGCTGGGCCTTGATTCCATACTGTGCCAGGCCTTGATTCCATACTGCACCAGGCTTTGATTCCATACTGCACCAGGCTGTGACGCTATATCACATCAGGCCTTGATTTCATACTGCACCGGGCCTTGATTCCATATTGCACTTGACCTTGATTCCATACTGCACTGGGCCTTGATTCCATATTGCGTCGGTCCTTGATTCCATACTGCACCAGGCCTTGATTCCATACTGTACCGGGGCTTGATTCCATACTGAACCAGGCCTTGATTCCGTACTGCGCCGGTCCTTGATTCCATACTGCACCAGGCCTTGATTCCATACTGCGTCAGTCCTTGAATCCATACTGCGCCAGGCCTTGATTCCATACTGCACCAGGCCTTGATTCCATACTGTGCTGGTCCTTGATTCCACACTGCGCTGAGTCTTGATTTCATACTGTGCCGGGCCTTTATTCCATATTGCGCTGGTCCTTGATTCCATACTGCGCTGGGCCTTGATTCCATACTGTGCCAGACCTTGATTCCATACTGCGCTGGGCCTTGATTCCATACTGCGCTGGGCCTTGATTCCATACTGTGCCAGACCTTGATTCCATATTGCACTGGGCCTTGATTCCATACTGCGCTGGGCCTTGATTCCATACTGTGCCAGACCTTGATTCCATATTGCACTGGGCCTTGATTCCATACTGCGCTGGGCCTTGATTCCATACTGCACCAGGCTGTGACTCTATATCACATCATGCCTTGATTCTATACTGCACCGGGTCTTGATTCCATACTGTGTCGGGCCTTGATTCCATACTGCGCTGGGTCTTGATTCCATACTGCACCAGGCCTTGATTCCATACTGCGCCGGGCCTTGACTCCATATTGCACCAGGCCTTGATTCCATACTGTACCAGGCCTTGATTCCATACTGCACCAGGCCTTGATTCCATACTGCGCCGGTCCTTGATTCCATACTGCGCCGATCCTTGATTCCATACTGCACCAGGCCTTGATTCCATACTGCACCTGGCCTTGATTCCATACTGTGCCGGTCCTTGATTCTATACTGTGCTGGGTCTTGATTCCATACTGTGCAGGTCCTTGATTCCATACTGCATTGGGACTTGATTCCATACTGCACCAGGCCTTGATTCCATAGTGTGCTGGTCCTTGATTCCATACTGTGCCAGGTCTTGATTCCATACTGCACCAGGCCTTGATTCCATACTGCGCCGGTCCTTAATTCCATACTGCACCAGGCCTTGATTCCATATTGTGCAGGTCCTTGATTCCATACTGCGTTGGGTCTTGATTCCATACTGCACCAGGCCTTGATTCCATACTGCGCCGTTCCTTGATTCCATACTGCGCCGGGCCTTGATTCCATATTGTGCCAGGCCTTGATTCCATATTGCGCCAGGCCATGACTCTACACTGTGCTGGGCCTTGATTCTGAACTGTGCTAGGCCATGATTCCGGACTGCACCATACTTTGATTCTATCCTGCACCTGGCCTTGATTCCATACAGTGCCAGGCCTTGACTCTATACTAGAACAACCTAGCTCTCAATGCTGGCAAAACCAAGAAAGTCATATTTGTCCTTCAGCGGGATGTTACTCATGCGCCCCCCCCCCCCCCCCCCATATTAACAGCACAGAGGTGCAATGAGTAGAGGGTGTCAAGCTCCTGGGAGTGATCATTCACAACAAGCTTTCTTGGACACTTCATGTGGGCGCACAGGTTGCAAAGACCCAACAATGTCTCTTCTTCCTCAGGCAGCTGAGAAAATTTGACTTGACGGCGAATACCCTTGCCCACTTTTATAAAAGCACCATTGAGAGCATTCTGTCTGAATGCAGCACTCCCTGGTATGGCAACTGTATACTTCAAGATTACAGACAGTTATGGAGAGTGGTGAACTTGGCCTGGACAATCACAAAGGCCAATCCCCCATCTATAGAATCCACCTACCAGGCCCGCTGTCAAGGAAAGGCTGCCAGCATTCTCAAAGAGCCATCCCACCCTGGCAATGTTTTTCTACAACCTCTACCATCGGGGAGAAGGTACAGAAGCCTGAGCACACGCACCAGCCGGTTTTGTAAGAGTTTCTACCCTACTGTTTTTGAATACTGAATGGACTCACAAACTCTTAACATTCGCCTGTACCTGTGTTTTTGTTTTTGCTGCTGTTTACCTATTATTTACTTACCTTTGCTACTTAACTCTGTGATCTGCCTGTATTGCTCGCAAGACAAAGCTTTTCACTGTGCCTCGGTACACGTGACAATAAATTCAATTCAATTCAATTCAATCTGAAACAAATATGGAGGATGCTGGAGAAACTCAGCAGATCCAGTAGTATCTGTGGAGAGAGAAACAGAGTTGACAGTGAGTCCAACATGACTCTTCAATTTAGAGTCTTACCAGCCTTAATTCTGCTTTCTGTGTTTCTTTCACTAATGTAGGGTTTGCTGCCTTGAGACTCCTCAATGGCTGACAGTTCTCTCGGGTAGATGATTCCAAAGATTCACTGACCACTGATTGGAGAAATTCAGCCTCAACTTAGAGCAGTGACCTACTCATGATCTTGAGATTGCAGCCCCCACTTATGAAGTTACCAGCTGAAGGAAACTTCCACATCCACCCACCACACCCTCGAAGGATTTTGTCAATTTCAATGTGGTAACCCCTCAGTCTTTGAACCTGTAGAGAATATCCAGAAACTCTCCTCATTAAATAATCTTTGCTGTAACCAGGGGTAAATCTGGTAAATCTCTACTGAACTCCCTCTGTGGCAAGTATATCCTCCTTAAATATAATATGGAGGTGCTGGTGTTGGACTGGAGTGGACAATCACTCAACATCAGGTTTATTTGGAAGCACTAGCTTTCAGAGTGATACTCCTTAATCATGTAGCTAGTGGAGCAGGATCATTGGATATAGAGTTTACAGCAAATATACGATAAAGTCTGTGTCCTATGATCCAGCCCCACTAGCTACCTGATGAAGGAGCAGAACTCCAAAAGCTTGTACTCCTTAAATAGAAGGTCCACAACTGTATACAATACTCAAGGAGATGTTTCAATAAATATGAACAATGTCTCAAATGCAAAATAATAAGGTTAATATCATTAATATTTTTGTTCCATCATTCTGTCTTTCATTGAGTTGTACCTACATTGTAAAACTTTACTAATACAGTCTTTGTCTGGGAGTTGGCTTTAATAAACTACTAAAAAAAACAATAATAGCAAATAACATAAAATAAATTTCCTATAAGCCAACTTTTTACCATCAACAGTTGAAATTATAAACTCCGAAGCAGCACAATTCTACAATTTTGGGTTCTGGGCTTTGATTCATGTGAGGCACTTATCAGTTCAATCACTTCTTCAAAGTAGTCATGATGTGGAGGAGCCAGTGTTGGACTGGGCTGAACAAACATAAAAATCACACAACGCCAGGTTCTCATCCAACAAGTTTATTTGGAAGCACTAGCTTTCAGACCGCTGCTCCTTCATCAAGTGATTGCCTTGTCACAACCACCTGATGAAGGAGCAGCGCTCCAAAAGCTAGTGCTTCCAAATAAACTTGTTGGATTATAACGTGGTGTTGTATGATTTTTAACTTCTTTAAAGTAATTGACCAAATTTCCAGGTTACCAGATCACCACAAAGCAGATAAATAAATGTATGAGCATAAAGAACCCTGAGAAAGACTGAATGTCCTGACCTTGAACGGAATTGCCCAACAAATGTCATTTTCAATGGACAATTCCCCTGTTCCCAAGGAGCATCCCTGAATAACTCTAATTCTGAGTTAGAGTTAGGGACTGGGGACATCACTGATGCATTTAACTGATTTGTTGCCCAGTTAATGGTTGAGAGATTTAACCTTGTCTACCACCCAGGTAACCACTCAACAACCATTCTAGAAAATGACCACTATTTAGGAACATCGAGAGATTTAAAGCATGCATTTTCCGTAGTTTCAAGAATTTCAGAAGAAAGTTGCTTTATCCACAGGACGTGTTAAAGAAAGTCAAGTTACTATTTTCTTGCTTTCAACTGAGACAGGCGGTTGTCCAAGTGGAACAAGGAAAATGAATCAATGGCTTTTCACAGCAACAAAACCCTGCAGGAAACATCCAAGATGTAACAGCTCTGATTTTATGCGTGATTGCAACTCCTCAGAACGCGCAGTCAAACAAGACTAAAACACGAGCACAAAGCAATGTTGAAATGGAATGCGTTTAAAAGGATGAGAAATCCAACAATGGCTATTATTAACTTGGTCATAAGCAACTGCTGGAGAATAATGCACAATCCAGGTTCAGGGGATTGAAAAGTCATGTGGGTCAAGAATGGACCTAACACAGTCTTTATTAGACATCCAGCGCAAGAAGGCTGCTTTCCCTACAGCTCCTTTCCTCCATGTGAGACTAGTCAGATATTTACCATTGTATGCTTTGCTCAAGAAGAAGTCAAACAAGGGGCAGCACAGCGGCTCAGTGGTTAGCACCGTTGCCTTATAATGTCAAGGTCATGGGTTTGATTCCCACCTCAGGTGACTATCGATGTGGAGTTTGCACATTCCCTCCATGTCTGTGTGGGTTTCCTCCCACAGTCCAAAGATGTACAGGTTGGGTGAATTGGCCATGCTAAATTTCCATGGTGTTCAGGGGACGTGTAGGGTTAGGTGCATTAGTCAGGAGTAAATGTAGAGCAGTAGGGGAACGGATCTGGGTGGATTACTCTTCGGAGAGTTGGTGTGGACTTGTTGGGCTGAAGGGCCTGTTGCCACACTGCAGGGATTCAGTGTCATTCTAAGTTACTGGCTCATAGTTATGTTTCCATGTCCCTCTACATTGTACCACTCTTTTTATTTGGCAATAGCTTCCCTCAATTATCAAAGCACCCAACATTAATATTCTCCTCCTTCATCTCTTTTTTCTCTTGAATCTGGCTCTCCCACACATTAGAGCAAATTCTGTTCCTCTTTAAATGTGCCCTAACCAATGTTCAGCAAATTCTTTTGTTTGTTCATCCTCCACATTATTTGTCATGAGTTGCCTTTACTTGCCAGCAGATCCTTTCTATTCCCCAGCAACCCACATTTCAAAGCTATTTGTCACTGATATAGTTTTTATATTCATAACGTGATTGACAACATGGAGAACAACCTACTTGGTGTCTCATTAGACAGGAGACTGAGGTCTGCTCTGATTCCCCAAGTTCAAAATTGAATGAATTTATCAGGTGCCATTTACCTTTCACAAAGTGTCAATCACTGACCATTTCTAACAAGACAGAATCAAGCCTTTACCCCTTGACATTCCAGAGCTGGGCACAGTCTGAGAATTAGAGCTGAAAATGTGTTGCTGGTTAAAGCGCAGCAGGTCAGGCAGCATCCAAGGAACAGGAAATTTGACGTTTCGGGCATAAGCCCTTCATCAGGAATGAGGAAAGTGTGGCCAGCAGGCTAAGATAAAAGGTAGGGAGGAGGGACTTGGGGGAGGGGCGATGGAGATATGATAGGTGGAAGGAGGTCAAGGTGAGGGTGATAGGCCGGAGTGGGGTGGGGGCGGAGAGGTCAGGAAGAGGATTGCAGGTTAGCAGGGCGGTGCTGAGAATTAGAGCCAGACCAGTCAGGACAGAAGTCAGGAAGACTTCTGCACACAAAGGGTGGAAGATATTTGAAACTCTCTTCCATAATGCTCAGTTGCCGGATCTGAGACAAATAAATAGCTGTTTGGACAATGTATTAAGGGATCTGGGCCAAAGGTAGAGTTAGGCCACAGATCAGCCATGATAACATTACATGGCAAAACAGGCTTGAAGGCATGAATGATCTCCTGCTGTTCCTAATGGCATCACCATCACCGAATTCCCCCAATATCAATATCCCGCAGGTTACCATTGGACTGAAACTGAACTGAACTAGTCGTGTAAGCACTTTTGAGACAAGAGTAGATCAGAAACTAGGAATGTTTCAGTGAGTAACTCACCTCCTAACTCCCCAAAGCCTGTCCAACATCTACAAGGTACAAGTCAGGAATGTGATGGAATATTCCCCACTTGCCTGGATGGGTACCGCTCCAGCAGGACTCAAGAAACTGAACACCATCCAGGACAAAGTAGCCCAACTGACTGGCACCAGATCCATAGGCATCCCCTTACTCCCTCCATCACCTATACTCAGGAGCAGTGTGTACCATTTACAAAACGCCATGCTAGATTTCTGGAGGGTCCTTCAACAGCACCTTCCAAACCCACAAACATTAACATCAAGGAGGACAAGGGCAGCAGACGTATGGAAACATGACCCCCTGCAAATTCCCTTTCAAGCCACTCACTCACTCTTCAGACTTCAAAATATATTGTGGCTCCTTCAGATTAAAAACCTAGAACTCTCTCCCTCACAGCATTGAGGGTGCATCTACGCCAAACAGAATGCAGTGGTTAAAGAAGATGATTCACCACCACCTCTAGCCCACATCCCACTGGTGAAAAAAATCAAGATCTGCACAGGCTCCTAGTTACACAGCACTTTCATTTCATGATTCTCAACTTTACTTTCAGGACAACACTTCATCTCTGTAATCCTGTTTGACGTATGATGTGACATTGTGATGTGACATAATGGCTCCAACCCCAACCTCATCTGCATATTGCATTCTCAGCTACCTTGCCCCCACCCCCCTCCCATTTACCTTTCAGCCCCCTTGGGCCACCTCCTTATTCCTGATGAAGAGCTTATGATCGAAACATTGGCTCTCCTGCTCCTTGGATGCTGTCTGACAAGTTGTGCTTTTCCAGCATCACATTCTTTGATCATACTGCTTGCTGTCTCATAGTATAATGACGGGATGTGAGTCACATGGTATTGAAGGATGCACCAAACCTTTTACACAGAAGCTATGTGTATATCCTAGACCCTTGATAAATAAGTGTGTGGGCTTAAGCTCAACAGTTGAGGTGAACTGCAACGCATTTTCCTCAGACTGTCATGATGCACGAGGGCAGAGTTCAGTAGGATGTGGACTGAGATCTTTGTACCACTCAGTCACATGAAAGGTGATGAAATCATGAATGTTTCTGTTAAGGGGAAAATCACACATCTGCTCTGAGAAATAAGACAATGTCATTCAGTACCCTGAGCTGCTGTGGTGTTTGCTCTCTTCCCATTCTGGCATCTTCAGCATCCACAATTTAAATCATTTAGCAACTTGCTGGCCTGCCTTCACACAGCCTCTAGTCTGTCTCCTTTGCTCTTCAGAACATGTAACTCCACTAAACTTTTAAATTTTAGCATAAAATTCTGCAGTGAAGCATCTTAGGTTGTGATCTCAGAAGAGCTCAATAATTACAAGTCGCTGTTGTTCTTTGAATTCTCTCCAAATGTTATCAGCGTGGAGAAAATATTGGCTTGATGCCAATACTTTAGACAACAAAGTATTGAGAATGAAAACTTGATTCAACCGTAAGCAGTTTGCTGTTGCATTGAGCAGTTGTACCTCAGAGACTGTTTACGTTGGGCGTACAGGTCAATTTAAATTATGTTTCCCACCTCCCAGGGTAAAGGAGCATCAAAGGCAATCAAGTAGAATCTGGTACCAGTGGAAGAGAACTTGGGATTACGAACATATTAATCAAAGAGGCAGCCCGTCAAAAGAAACAAGGTGAAATATTCCTATTATTTTTAAAATGCAGGGTGTAAGCAGGTTAGGTGGCTACCAAGCAGAAGCCAGTGGATTTTGGGGGGGGGGGGCTTCTGGATAATGTCTGCTCCTTAAGAGATCCAAACACAGAAAAGTAAAGATTTCAAAGCTCTTCTCTCATGGAGTAAGATCCCAGAGTAAAAAAGGGGCCACAGCATCAAAGAGAACATCTCTGGGACACCTGCACCAGTCAACCCCACCGCCCCATTGCCAAAACTTCAATTCCCCCTCCTACTTTGCCAAGGACATGCAAATCCTGGACCTCCTCCACTGCCAAATTCTAGTTATCCAACGTTTGGAGAAAGCACACCTCATCTTTCGCCTTGGGATCCCCAACCACAAGGGATCAATGTTGATTTCACCAGTTTCCTCATCTCCCCTCCCCCCACCTTATCCCAGATCCAAACATCCAACTCAGCACCGCCCTCTTGAACAATTTTCCTTCCCACCTATCCACCCCACCCTCCCCTCCGACCTACCATCATCACCTCCCATCTTCATCCACCTATCGCTTTCCCAGCAGCCTACCCATAGTCCCACCCCGCTCCCATTTATCTCTCAGCCCCCTTGGGCTCTCACTCCACTCCCATTCCTGAAGGGCTCTTGTCCAAAACATTGATTCTCCTGCTCCTCAGATGCTGCCTGACCTGCTGTGCTTTTCCAGCACCTCTTTCTCATAATTCCTGTGATCCTGCCCCATTAGCTACCTGACAAAGGAGTAGCACTCCAAAAGCTTGTACTTTCAAATAAACCTGTTGGAATATAGCCTGGTATTGTGTGATTTTTAACTAATTCCACAAAAGCATCATCAGGCTCCAGTTTCCCAACCAGCGGCATATTTTCCTGTCACAGTCTGAATGGATTCGTTGTCGACAAGACTGTCTGAAACTTTCCCTGACTCTCATCACCAATGTAACCACTCGGGAAACTCGACTTGAAAGGAACACTGTTTATTGTTGAGCACCAAAATTGAGCCACTACACGTGGGGTACATAGGCTTGTCCAAATGTGAGACAGACAGTTCCACTGATCCATCCCTGGATTTATAAAGGGCTCAGGTGATGAGTTCCAGCTGGGCAGGCCTTTGCCTGCTACCATGAGAACTTGTACTCAGTGAGTCCCCCTGGGTCTTGTAGCGGTTGTCACAAACACTTTTGCCTCTATAGTGAAGAATTATGAGTTTGAGACCATTAGACCATAAGAACTAGGAACAGAATTAGGCCACTTGGCCAGTACAGTCTCCTCCACTTTTCAGTCATGGCTATGTTTCTCAACTCCTTTTTCCTGCCTTCTCCCCATAAGTTTCGTCCCTTTCATAATCAAGAACCTTGTCTCTGTCTTTAATAGACTCAATGACTTGTCCTCCATAGCTCTCTGTGGTAATGAGTTCCACAGATTCACCACTGTCTAACTGAAGAAATTCCTCCTTATCTCAGTTCTAAAGGGTTGTCTCTTCACTCTAGTCTGTCCTACTTGTGGAAACATCTACTCCATGTCCACTCTATCCAATCTTCATAAACTGTATGTTTCAGTGCAAGCTCTCCTCATCCTTCTAATCTCCGTTGAGAACAGACCCAAAGTCTGTTCAGGTTTCAAATGGCTGTTCTCGGATTTGAAGGTGTAATCTAGGTAAATATTTCAGGGTACTATTATAGGTGCTATATTTTGGATGAAGCAATCAATCAAGATCCTACCTGGCCTCTTAGATGAATGTACAAGTTACCATTGTACGACTCACAGCACAATTGGAGAGATCTTCTAGTATCTATTAAATTCTGAGAACTTTCGATGTGGGGACATTAACTATATTCAAGACTGAGACAGATCAATTTTTAATCCGTAAGAGAATCAAGAGCTGAGGAGATCAGGCGGGAAAGTGGAGTTGAGGATTGTCAGTGACAGAATCTCATTGAGTGGTAGAGCAGACTTGATGGGCAGAATGGCCTACTTCTGTTCCTACATCTCATGATTTTTCTACCAGTCAACATCTGTAAAATAAATCACCTAAGAGTTTGACCTGTTCATGTTTGCAGAATTTTGCTGCCTGTTAATTGGCTGCCATGTTTCACTACATTGCTAGAATGGCTATTATATAAAAGTGCTTCATTGATGGTAAATTGCTTTGGGTCATTCCAAGGTTATGAAGGACACTACATGAATTCAACTTCTTTTCTTCCTGTGAACAGTTCGTCATGTCTTCCTAAAAAGAGACTCCCAACTGTGCTACTTACTATAGTGCTAAATGGAATGATCACACTGAATTGTAGAGGCTAGAGTAATGACTTATCTGCTAAATATCTCTCATTAACAAAAGCTATTCTGTACAGAAATGATACAATTTGTGTGGTGCACTACACTCCTTGCAGTTTAAAGGAGCTGATATTGATGGAATTTAAAGGTAACTTCAACCATTTATTAAAACAACTTCTGAAAATTCTACTGAACATTTACAATGCAAAGTATCAACAGCAAAATTAATCATCTTTAACACGGCAAAGTTCTGGTCTTCAAAGCTTTCACCTGAAGCAATCTTGCAAAGATACTCCAAATAAATGTTTGAGCCTGCACTTCATAATTATTGACTGCTATGAGGTTATATGCATGATTATACAACACCATTTAATTTTGCTAAATTCTTCAACAGCATGCAGTCACTTCACAGCATACTCAGTGATATTAATCTCATTAAAACTAACAGTGATGTATAACAACTCCCATGATTCAAATTGATCTAGGCAAAAAGTCCCCAACAAAACCGGTTCTCAGCTTCATCAGGAGGATGGAATTTTGGATTTCTTCCATTATCTTATTACCTTCTCGTATATCCTTCAATTGTCACACATTGTAAAGGAGATCAAATTGTCAATGAAGAGGCAGTGCATCTGTATTGTTTTAATGCACAGCCAGTGCCAGAGATATGGATGTTGTGTTACAGTTGATTGACGGAAGAGAATTAGCTCCGACTGTGAGCAGCATCTCAATCTGCAGTCTCACTATTTAGTACATAAAGGTTTGCTGTGTTGGAACTTCAACAATCCAAAGGCATCAGGCTTAAACAATCTGCTGAGTGAATGTGAATACATACAGGGCTTGTTACTGAGATGGTTCAGTTTTAAGCATTGTGTCTCAGTGTTGAAATATGTCTCACTTGTGCCTTATTATCGCTTTTAATTTCTTTATGCTTTCTAATTTATTACTATGAATTGTACTTTTGAAGATCTGTAATATTGTACTTTCTATTTCTTTATTTTTCTAACTTTTTTCCCCTGAGAGTTTGTACTCAAGAATCTGTGCCTAGTTACCTTTGTACCTAAGATGGCACTATAAATGAAGGCTTGTAAACTTTTCACTGTTAGCACATGTGAGGACATGTGACAATAAAGCTATTTCTATTCAATTCATTAAACAAAGCAGTGATACGCTTGCCTTAGAGTTAGAAAGTTCAAATGTCAATCCAGAAACCTGTGCAGAAAATCTTGGCAACACTCAATGAGTGCTACAAAATCGGCTGCTTCCCTTCTGAAATTAGAAACAAAAGGTATAATTTCTTTGGCTCCAATGTGCTTTGGGATACCCTGAAGTCATGAAAGGTGCAATATAAAAGGCCACTTTTCAAGGTTTATTTGATGATAGTACAGTAACCAGTAATCTTTATGGTTTTCTTATGACAAAGACCCTGTGATTATGTTCTGATGAGATAATATGATTCATATCTTGTCCCTCCTGATTTTGTGACATATGTGACTTAGAAGTAGACATGAACCACAAACCCCTTTAGCACCAGTTGTTATCATTCACCTACCCACTAAGGTCTGACACTAAAATCTGTTCCTTCACAACTGCACAAACGCTCTTTCTTCTTCAGACCCATTATCATTATTATTATTGCTTCACCCACATCAAAGTGCTGAGTGCCCTCCTACAAGCTCCCCTGAAGGTAAACTGTGAAGGTGTTCAGATGGTGCGTGGGGGTGCCTACAACATCTTAATTCTTCTGAGTGAAAGCACCTTGGGCATTTATTACATTAAAGCGGCTAGGAAGATGCAGGTTTGTTAACAAATTGTCCTGCGGGGATGCTGGTCAGGTCAAGATCAAAAAGAAAACTGAATTCCTGCCAGCTGTGATGAATATTCACCGATATGGAGCTTCTTGGCCACTTTATAATGCTGTGTTTAGTGGGACATTATGAAAGATTGATTTATTTCTGGCATTTCCAGTTTAAGGTAAAGGCTACGCTTAAAAAACCCAGGATGTGTGAAGGGCTCCTGAAGCAATGAAGACAGCAGATGATTCCCTGTTACCAAGTGCATTAAAATGAGGTGAAAGTGAGGTCTGTAGATGTTGGAGATCAGAGCTGAAAATGTGTTGCTGGAAAAGCGCAGCAGGTCAGGCAGCATCCAAGGAACAGGAGATTCAACGTTTCGGGCATAAGCCTGAAGAAGGGCTTATGCCCGAAACGTCAAATCTCCTGTTCCTTTGATGCTGCCTGACCTGCTGCGCTTTAGCATTAAAATGAGGTGCCAAACAACTTTCAGATGAACTTCAATGAACTAACGATTTGCAGGTAGCACCAGAGGAAAATGGATCAGCTCCATTGTGCCGTTTGATTATTCCACCCCTGACTAATTTAAGGCTTTCTTCCAAATTAATGCTTTAAAATTTATGTTGCAGTGGTAGTGCCCCTACCTTTGTGCCAGAAGATCTGGGTTCAAGTCTCACCTTCCCTAGAGGTTTGTTATTAACATGTCAGCAAGGTTGATTGAAATAACTGCAGAATGTTGTAAAGAACTTTTTGAACACCTTGCTAATGTGATAAAATACATGTCCACCTGTTCTTTAACGAGTGTGGAGCTGGAAAAGCCCAGCAGATCAGGCAGCATCCAGTTCTCATGTTCTCTTTTCTTCAGTGACCAACATTAGAATGATGTGTGCGTTGCAAGTTGGAAGATCATTTCCAAACATACAACCCTCTGTTCTCTCAAGGAAACCAAAGAACACATTGATCTCATCATCTATACCAACGGAGATTAGAAGATAGACTCCTGATGTCTAACCACTGTTGAAAACAAGATGACAAATCCATCTTCCCTTGTCACTCAATAAATCTTCCAACCTACTCACTGAGCATTGACTAGAAACTCAATGGGGCCAGCTATTGAAATACTGCAAGACCAAGTCAAAGGCTGGAAATTCTGTGAGGAGTAACTCACCTCTTAACTCTCCAAATTCAGTCCAACATGTACGAAGAATAAGTCAGGAGTGTTATGGAATATTCCTCACTTGCTTGGATGGGTGCAGCTTCAACAACATTTAAGAAACAATCCAAGACAAAGCAAATCAGTTGATTAATACCCCTCCACCAATTTCAACAGTGACCCCCCTCTATCGCCAACGCACAGTCATAGCAGTATGCATCATTTGCAAAATCCATTGCCACAATTCACCAAACCTCCTTGGCCAATACCAGCCAAACCCCAACCTCCACCAACTAGAAGAACAAGGGCAGCAGATGCATTGGAGCACCATCACCAGCCAGGTCACTCACTGTCCGAACTTGGAAATATATCGCCGTTCCATCTCTGGGGGTTGAGTTAATTTCCTAGAGCGCACTCCCGAATAGCGCTGTGGATGCGCCTCTCACACATGGATTGCCTTGGTTCAAGAAGGCTCACCATCGTCATCTCAAGGGCTTGGGTCATAAACACTGGCTTGGCCAAGAATGCCTAAATCTCACGAAATAGTAAAAGAAGACCTCCATTAACTTTGAACATTTCTTGTAAAAGGGGATATAGTAAGAGAGAAAGAGAGCTGGGTGTATATCTGTCTAAATTGTCAAATGTGGCAGGGTAGCTTAAGAAAGTAATTGATGAGGCATTGAAGATCCTAGGCTGAATATTCAGGACTTATAGTTCAAAATCAAGGCAGTGATGACAAACCAGTAACAAACAGGAGTTGACCTCACCTGGAATATGATATCCAGTTCTTTAGGATGTATGGTATTTTGCCAGGGAGGGAGTTCCAAATATATACAAGAATGAGAGAATAAACAGCAAGTGATAGACAGAGTTAAGTGATACCATGACCAACAGATCAGATCTAAGCTCTGTAGTCTTGCCATACCCAGTCATGAATGGTGGTGGACTGTTAAACATTTCACTGGTGGAGGAGACTCCACAAATATCCCCATCCTCAATTCTGGGAGAGACACAGCACATCACTGTATAAGACAGGGCAGAAGCAATTGCAATAATCTTCAGCCAGAAATGCCAAGTCAATGATCATCTGGAGGTCCCCAGTTTCACAGATGCCAGTCTTCAGCCAATTCAATTCACTCCACATGATGTCAAGAAACTGTTGGAGGGTCTAGGTATCGAAAATGTTATGAGTGCTGACAGTCTTTCTTCAAACATGTATAAAAGAATTTAATTATCGAGGTAAGGTGAGAGTGACAGCCCTTGATATCAAGGTTGAATTTGACTTGAGTGTGGCATTAGAATCAACTTGATAAAATATAAATTCCAGGATTTAGTTCATTTATTTATAACACTTTTGGAATTTGGCAGTTATATCTTTAAGTATATTGGTTAAAATTGTATTCTGTACACAACATAATTTCAAAGTACAATAACAGACTCACTTGAATTTAGCCAAAACTCTGAATAATTCACATATCAAAAAGAACTTGAATGTGCTAATCTAACCCTTTTGTTTAAAAGGTTTTTAACTAGAGGCCATTGCCATGGTCGTCAGCAGAGACTTGAGTATGATTATCAACACCTTCCATCCCGACCTCAAATTCACCTGGACTGTCTCAGGCTCCTCCCTCCCCTTCCTAGACCTTTCCATTTCTATCTCGGGCGACCAAATCAACACAGACATCTACTATAAACCAACTGACTCCCACAGCCACCTAGACTACACCTCCTCCCACCCTGCCCAGTGTAAAAACGCCATCCCATATTCCCAATTCCTTCGTCTCCGCCGCATCTGCTCCCAGGAGGACCAGTTCCAATACCGTACAACCCAGATGGCCTCCTTCTTCAAAGACCGCAGATTCCCCCCAGACGTGATCGACGATGCCCTCCACCGCATCTCCTCCACTTCCTGCTCCTCCGCCCTTGAGCCCCGCCCCCCTAACCGCCACCAGGACAGAACCCCACTGGTTCTCACCTACCACTCCACCAACCTCCGTATACAGCGTATCATCCGCCATCATTTCCGGCACCTCCAAATGGACCCCACCACCAGGGATATATTTCCCTCTCCTCCCCTATCAGCGTTCCACAAAGACCACTCCCTTCATGACTCCCTCGTCAGGTCCACACCCCCCATCAACCCAACCTCCACTCCCGGCACCTTCCCCTGCAACCGCAGGAAATGCAAACCTTGTGCCCACACCTCCTCCCTTACCTCTCTCCAAGGTTCCAAGGGATCCTTCCATATCCGCCACAAATTCACCTGCACCTCCACACACATCATCTATTGCATCCGCTGCACCTGATGTGGCCTCCTCTATATTGGGGAGACGGGCCGCCTACTTGCAGAACGCTTCAGGGAACACCGCTGGGACGCCCGGACCAACCAACCCAACCACCCCGTGGCTCAACACTTTAACTCTCCCTCCCACTCCACCGAGGACATGCAGGTCCTTGGACTCCTCCATCGCCAGAACATAACAACACGACGGTTGGAGGAAGAGCGCCTCATCCTCTGCCTGGGAACCCTCCAACCAGAATGGATGAACTCAGATTTCTCCAGTTTCCTCATTTCCCCTCCCCCCACCTTGTCTCAGTCGATTCCCTCGAACTCAGCACCGCCCTCCTAACCTGCAATCTTCTTCCTGACCTCTCCGCCCCCACCCCACTCCGGCCTATCACCCTCACCTTGACCTCCTTCCACCTATCACATCTCCATCGCTCCTCTCCCAAGTCCCTCCTTCCTACCTTTTATCTTAGCCTGCTGGACACACATTCCTCATTCCTGATAAAGGGCTTTTGCCCGAAACGTCGAATTTCCTGTTCCTTGGATGCTGCCTGACCTGCTGCGCTTTAACCAGCAACACATTTTCAGCTATGATTATCTACTCAGGGAATTCCGTGTTGCTGGTCATGAGCTCTGTGATTCCTTGTGTAGTTGATAAGCCACATGTCCCTGGTAGGTGTATCCAGGAGGTAGAAGTGCTCCGTGGCTATGAGATCACTGACATTTTTTCTCTGGTTCCTTTACTGTACTTCCTCTTGCGAAGAAATGTGTCCCTTCATGCACGAGTTTCCTCCAAGTTGGTTTCTTCAGAAAAAGGATCCTCCATGCATTTACATCAATATGGAAATTTTTTGTGAGGAAGGCCTTCAGCAAGGCTCTGAAATACTTCCCTTGTCCTTGTCTCATCGGAGTGCCTTCCTTGAACTGGACGAAGAAGATTAGCTTTGGCAGTCTGAACGCAAATGTACCAAGCAGCTGGCCGGTCCAGCAGACCTGGTTTCAGAGGATCAGAAGAGCATGAGACAGTAAGAAATAGGACCAGGAGTATCATGGCTTCGATGCAGATGTTGTTAGCTCCTTGAAGGACTTTGATGTCAGTGTGCATGTCCTTCCAGTTTATGTGGAGAATCCAACTCAGCTTGAATGGCATTTGTCGAGGGTCTGGTGGTGATGATTATACATAACTGGAGCCAAATAGGAATGTTGGAAGGAGAGTGTGTACTTACTCTCCCCCACTCTCTCTCTCTCTCAGGACTCTATCGCCACTCACCACTCACTCCTTCTCTCCCTACCTCCACCATCAGCATAAAACCAGCTTTTCCTAGCTGCTTGTACTACTGACGAAGGATCATTGGACTCAGAACATTAACTCAGTTTTTCTCTTCAGAGATGATGCCCATTTCTCAGGGAAACCTTCTTCTTTTTCATCTCTCAATTCTTTTTACAAAACATTCTTTCACCAGATGTGAGCAACACTGGTGTTTGTTTCCCATGCCGAATTATTCTTGAACTGAATAACTTCTGCACCATTTCTGAGGATGTTTAGGAGTCCAATTCTTTGCTTTGGGTCTGGAGTCACACATAGGCCAGACTGGGTAAGGATAATAGATTTCCTTCCTTAAAGGGCATTACTTAATCAGATGGATTCTTACAGCAGTGGTTGATGGCTTCACAGTTGACATTACTGAAACTATGTAAAAACGAGGACTGCTGATGCTGGAAACCAGAGTCTGGATTAGAGTGGTGCTGGAAAACCACAGCAGGTCGGGCAGCATCCAAGGAGCAAGAAAATTGACATTTTGGGCAACAGCCCTTCATCAGGAATAGATGAAGGGAGCCTGCAGGGTGGATAGATAAATGAGAGGGGGTGGGGGCTGGGAGAAAGTAACATAGAGTTCAATAGGTGAATGGGGGAGGGAATGAAGGTGATAGGTCAGAGAGGAGGGTGGGGGAAGGTAGCAAAAAGTACAATGGGTGAATGGGGGTGGGATGAAGGTGATAGGTCAGAGAGGACGGTGGAGTGGATAGGTGGAAAGGAAGATTGGCAGGTAGGACAGGTCATGTGGACGGTGCTGAGCTGGAACTGAACCTAACTTCAGATCATATGAAAACAGTTCTATTGTCTCTGATCACAAAAGGTAGGGCCATTTTTGAACAGTAATGTTTGTACAATTCGCACAGATATCCTTACCAGTTATTACCTTTTTTTAAGGATTCTAAAACACAACTGATTAAAATCTCTTCATATTATATTTACTCTTTTTGATTATTTTCACTCATCTCCTTTCTGAATTCACACATTTATTTTTATTTTTCCATTTGCAATCTATTCCCTTATTCCCTATTTCCTTTTCAGCTTTTACTGTGTTTGTTTCTCTCTCCTTTGTTTCAACAGTTAAGGCAATGTTACACAACACATTACATTTCTGAGATCCTAGTTACCTCAACAATACTGCTGCCCACTTATTAACTTGTGTATCCAACAAATTGTGTATACACAGAAAAGAAAAGAATTGATAAAGTAACAAGAAAAGTTTCCTTGTCTTATATTCCTCAGGACACATGCAAGAATGCCAAATTTCAAAGGAAATGGCAATTTAGGAGAGGCAGTGGTGTAGTGGTAATGTTACTGGACCAGTAATCCAGAGCTCCTAATATACTCAGGGCATGAATTTGAACCCGACCGTGGCAGATGTTGAAATTTGAATTTAAGTTTTTTTTAAATGTCTGAAAAAAAATGTCAGCCCAATGATGACCAGGTAAACATTGTCAATTCTTGTAAAAAGAGCTAGTTTACTACGGCACCATGATGGCCCAGTGGTTAGCACTGCTGCTTCATAATGTCAGGAACCTAGGTTCAATTCCAACTCTTTGTGTGGAGTTTGCACATTTTCCCCCTGTCTGTGCGGATTTCTTTCGGGTTCTCCAGTTTCCTGCCACAGTCCAGAGAGATGCGGTTAGGTGGATTAGTATAGTACACAGGCTATGTGGATTGGAGGGTTTTAGGGTAAGGGGGGGTGGGTCTGGGTAGGATGGTCTTTGGAGAGTTAGTCTGCACTCAATGGGCTGAATGGTCTGCTTACACTCAGTAAGGATTCTATAACTTCTAAGGTCTTTTTGTGAACAAAATCAGCTGTCATCCTTACCTAATCTGACCTACATATAGCTGCAAATCTACTGGAATTTGGGTGACTCTTAACTGTCTTCTGAGAACTTAGAAATGGCAATAAATGACAGTGACACTGACTTTCTATGAACCATGTTAAGAAAAACTACATTGCATGAGAAATGGATAATATTTGATTGGCAAGCCTTTTTCCTGTCCAGCATAAATGGTTGCACTCATTAAAAATGTTGAGAGTTGATCAGAGGGAAAATTGTTAGAGAAAATTCTACGAGATGGAATGAGAAAATTGTGGACAGATTAATTTTGACACAAATATTTATCAGAAAGAGAACAAGGAGCTCAAAACGCATTTATTTTCAAGAATGACCGACAGCGATGATGATTTACGATGCACTGCAAATACAAATATGCCTGTGATGAGAGCATTAAATACTTCAATAAATGTGTGAAAAAACAGGGACTGTGGATGCAGAGAGAGCAAAAGCTGAACAGATTAGGTTCCAATCATAACTGAAATTCCACACGGAGATCTGTGGATACTAGATATCGTCGAGATCATGAAAACTCAAAACATTCAGGATAGACCATCTCTGGATGAATCAAATGGGTTTGAACTTGATATATTCCCATCATCAGAAAGAAGGCAAAAAGCCATTGTTGAATGTTGATATATAGCTTGAAAATCGCATTAGGTTCAGTGAGAATTAATGGTTGGAATTTGTCACAAAGCTAGTTTGTTTTTCTAAAAGCTGTTCCTTTGCTCAAAGATTTTCTTCAGAGGGCCAGGCTCCAATCAGTCTGGTTTGGTACAGAGATGAAAAGGATTTTGAGAGGCCTTTTTTTAATATGTAAACAGATGAGACTTCAGGCCAAAGTGGTCATGCTTTAGACGTGACCCGTATAAAGAGAGGGGAGTGTTCAGCTCTCCAGCTGACCTGAGCAGTTTTAGTTCGGTTTGAACTGGGAAATTCAACAGAGAGCTGTGTGGAAACTCTCTCTCTTTTCTGTCCTTCAACTTCAACCTGTAAGAATGTGTCTCATTTATACTGTTTTTTAAAGGGAGTTTGCTTATTGGGACTGTTGTGTGCATTCGCAACAGCATCTTTAAGTCGAGCTGTATAGGTTGAGTTCTGTCGGGGTTCTTTATCCTGTTCTTTGTGTTTCATTGTGTAATTTTGTGAATAAAGCTTTGTCCGTTTTAAATTCTAGTAGCCAAACTAGCTATCTTACTCCGGGTAATTTTCACTGTACACTTACCGGAACAAATTGCAAAGTGAGGTCTAGGCCTTCCTGTTTAAGAATGTTTGGAGTGGTCTGGCCTAGTCCATAACAAAGTGTCTTTCCAAAGATTTGAGTTCTCACTGTATAAAACTAAGACTTGGGTAACTGAGTAGGAAGGGTTCAGAGGGATATGGGCTGGGTGCTGGGAGGTGGGACTAGATTGGGTTGGGATATCTGGACAGCATGGACTGGTTGGACCGAAGGGTCTGTTTCCATGCTGTACATCTGTATGACTCTATGACTCTCTAAGTTGAATGACTTTGGAAAGATAAACTAAAGGGACTAGGCAGGAAGTACCCTCTCTTGTGGCATAAGAATAGTTTCAATGGCAGAAACAGATTAATCCAAGTGAAGCCAATTGATTAATGGTTGGTAGGAATTTCTCTATTAGGGGCCATGGGGGAACAGAGGGCAATTAAATCAGGATCGTTACAAATTATAGTGCAGCCATATTGAATAAAGTCTTGAAAGAATCTGATCAGCTGATGATTGTTGAGAAACATAGAACTCTCCAGAGGACAAACATAGATAGTAAAATGAAGAATGCCACAATAAATGAAGGCAGATTTACCGCAAGTAATGAAATTCAATCTTCTTGATGAATGAAGGCAATCATTCTGGTTGATGTGCATATTTTCCTGTTCTTTACAAATCAGACTTAATTAAATTTACAATAGATAACAACTTGAAGTGTTGGTGGGATTTGAATTTAGATACTGACAAGTGAAAGTAATTGTAAAGTAATGGTACTTTGAGCTTGATTTCATATTCTCCCAATAGCCTACCGCTCCATCCCCCACCCTCATTTCAGGAACTCCAACCACAATGCCATGTTTCTTCTCCCAGCTTACAGGCAAAAGCTCAAGCAGGAGACTCCCCTCGCAGATACAGGTCCAGTGCTGGTCGGAGGAGGCAGAGGATCAACTCCGGTGCTGTCTAGAATCAGCTGATTGGGCCGTGTTCAAACAGTGCGCAGGTACCTTGGACAAGTACGCCACTACTGTCACAGTGTTTATCAGCAAGTGTGTGGAGGACTGCATACCAAGCAAGTCAATCCGGGCGTTCACATCAAACTCTGGATGAATCAGGACATACAGAACCAGCTAAAAAGCCAGACGTGAGGCCTTCAGATCAGGAGACCCACTCAAATATAAGGAATCCAAGTATGAACTTCGCAGGGCCATTAAGACAGCCAAAGACCAATACTGATCTAAACTAGAGACCCAGACAGACACCTGGTGACTATGGCAAGGACTGAATGACATCACAGGTTCTAAAAAGAGACACTGAAAGATTGCGGATGATAACACATCCCTCTCAGAACGTCTCAACGCCTTCTATGCTCACTTTGAGCAGAATTTCAGCAGAGAGGTAACACCTATTGCGACAAGTCCTGATGAACTTATCCCAACAGTCACTGCATCAGAGGTCAGATCAGTTTTCCTTCGTGTGAATCCAAGGAAAGCGATGGAACCAGATGGAGTATTAGTCCGTGCACTCAGAGCATGTGCAGATCAACTGGCAGAAGTCTTCTTGGACATCTTCAACCTCTCCCTGCAGCAGGCCATTGTCCCTGCCTGTCTCAATAGGGCCAACATCACCCCTGCCTAAGAAGGCTCATGCAGCATGTCTCAATGACTACCATCCAGTGGCCCTAACTTCGGTGGTCAGGAAGTGCTTTGAAAGGCTGCTCATGGCATTAATCAACTCCAGCCTCCCCACTACTCTTGATCCACTCCAATTTGCCTATCGGACCAACAGATCCATGTCAGATGCCATATCACTTGCTCTTCACTCCTCCCTAGAAGATCTTGACACCAAGAACAGCTGTGTAAGAATCCTACTCATTGACTACAGTTCAGCCTTCAACACTATTATCTCCTCGAGACTGATAACTAAACTTAGTGATCTCAGACTAAGCCCCATTCTCTGCAGCTGAATCCTCAGTTTCCTGATCCACAGGCCACAATCAGTGAAGATTGGGGACAATATTTCATCCTCACAACATTTAACACTGGATCCCACCAGGGGTACATACTCAGCCCGCTACTGTATTCATTGTATACCCATGACTGCGCCGCCAGACTAATGCCATTTACAAGTTCGCTGATGATACCACCATAGTCGGTTGAAACTCAGGTGGTGATGAAACAGACTACATACAGGAGGTGGAAGACCTGGAAAAATGGTGCACTGAGAACAACCTAGCTCTCAATGCTGGCAAAACCAAGGAACTCATTAGTGACTTTTGGCAGGATGTTACTTATGCCCCCCTACACATTAACAGTGCAGAGGTGGAACTAGTGGGGAGTGTCAAGCCCCTGGGAGTGGTTATACACAACAAGCTTTCTTGGACTCTTCATGTGGATGCGCTGGTTACAAAGGCCCAGCAACATCTCTTCTTCCTCAGGCAGCTGAGAAAATTTAGCATGACGGTGAATACTCTTGCCAACTTTTATAAGTGTGCCATCGAGAGCATTCTGTCTGGATGTATTACTACCTGGTATGGCAACTATACCATTCAAGATTGGAAACAGTTACAGAGAGTGATGAACTTGGCCTGGACAATCACAAAGGCCAACCTCCCATCTATAGAATCCTTCTATCAGGCCCACAGTCAAGGAAAGGCCGCTAGCATTCTCAAAGATCCATCCCACCCTGGCAATGCTTTTCTACAACCTCTACCATCGGGGAGAAGGTACAAAAAGCCTGAACAGATGCACCAGCCAGTTTTGAAACAACTTCTACCTTACTGTTGTCAGAATACTGAAAGAACTCACATTCGTCTGTACCTGCATTTTGGTTTTTGCTGCTTTTTATCTATTATTTACTTATCTCTGCTATTTAACTATGTGATCTGCTCACTGTGCCTCGGTACACTTGACAATAAATTCAATTCAATTCAAATTCAACAGTGCTCTGAAACTCAAGAAAAGCCATACTCCATTGGATTGCCATGGTGTTCCTCCTAACAATGTGGAAGCAATCGCCTGGACAGTGAAGTCACTCGATCCGTTCTGTGTACTGAAGAGCTAACACTTCTCACACACTGGCATTTTTGTTAGGTATCCTTCTTAGCCATTATAACTTCAGCAGAACCTTCCATTACACAGCATAACCTTTATTGACAGAGCACTAAGCCCATAGAGCCAACAGAGATTCACCAGCATGATTCCAAAATTCAGCAATGGTGTTAATGCAGAGAGAACCAGAACTATCTTCAATACTTCAGAAGAGGCTAAAAAGAAGAATTAACATTAGGAAGGGTTTTGACAAAGTTGGGGGTGGGGAACCCTTTCCTCTAAATGAGCAGTCAGTGTTAAAATACCAATCATTCAAGATTCTTAGAGTCACAGAAGAGGCCCTTCAACCCATCCAGTCTGTGCTAACCGATCCATACCAATCCCACGGTCCCACTTTCCAGTACTTGGTCCATTGTCTCAATGCAGAGGGAGAGGCATGGCAGTGCCTCAAGGTGGGGGAGACCTGAGCAGTCAAAAGGCTGGGTATGTTGTTCTGCGGCACCGTCCCTGTGAATGTTACAAGTGCCAGTAGGTTATGCAGCCAACACACTACATGCACTTCAATCAAGTGGCCGTATGTGAAAATCAAAGAGGGAATGAAATGAAGAAAATCTGCAGGGGTTGCCACCACATAGAGTCAAGGTTCCTGTTGTTATGGACCAGGCCAAAGCCCCTCACATCATATCAAGAAAGTAGCCTGGACCATAACTTTGCTCACTGTTTTAAGCAGGTGTTAAATGGATATTCCAGGAGAGATGCAGCTGGCCCAACCACATGGTTTTAGACAAAACAAAATTTATTTGCAAGATTACCAAATGAAACACAAACAAAAGAGAACAGAATACAGAATAACTTAACCTATCCGAAAACCCGACAGATCATACCAACTTAATGATGCTGTTCCAAATACTTGCAACAATCCCCATAAACACCTCTTGGCAAAAAAGGTAAAATCAAACCCAAGGTCTGACAGGTGAGAAGTCAGAGAGAAAGGATCAGCATGGACCTGTGTCTCTTTGGTCCAGCAACTTCAATCTACCTGACCGCTTTCAGTGAACAGCCAAACTGTCAAAACCAAATCAAACCAAACCAGAGAAAGGCTGAGCTGGGAGAAGTGGCCACACCCCTCTCATTGCACGTTTTTTTTTTAACTTGAAAGCATTCTCATAAATCCAGACTTTTCAGAATCGCTGCTTCCACCATCTCTCTGTAAAATAAAAAAGCCAAGGATAGCATAACCTTGTTAAAGGAGCAGCGTCATCGCACTGTCCAGGGGGGTAACTACGGTCAATAAGAAACATACTCCAGGGATCCATCTCCTTGCAGTTCTGGGGTTGGGCCCTGCTCAGTCTTGAAGGTCCAGTGCAAACAGATTACTGACGGGTCAGTCAGAGAGATACCTGTGGAGATATCACTCTGGAGGTTGAACCAACTGTTTCCTCCAGTGAGTGTGGAAAAAGGATGGAGGATCTCATAATGATGATGCATGAGCAGGTGAAGTGGTAGAGTATCCTCAGTGAGTGAATAGGAAATGCAGGGGGCAGGTAGGCTTATATGTACAGATGAGATGGGTGAGAGCTATTGTGTGAAAATGGTGCATGGAACAATGAGGGTTATGGGCAAAAGTGAGGACTGCAGGTCCTGGAAACAGAGTTTAGATCAGAGTGGTGCTGGAAAGGCACAGCACGTCAGGCAGCATCTGAGGAGCAGGAAAAATGACATTTCGGGCAAAAGCCCTTCATCAGGAATAGGCCGAAACGTCGATTTTCCTGCTCCTCAGTTGCTGCCTGACCAGCTGTGCTTTTCCATCACCACTCTGATCAAAACAATGAGGGTTACAGTACATCAACTTTGGCAAATGGTCTGTTCCATGGCACAGTCAGTATCAGTGGTGGCTCTGTGACGGTGAGGTAGTAGCAAGAAGTGGGTAGCACCAATCCTGGCAGAGGGAAGAAAATCACTGATCTTCTTCCTCTGCTGCTTGGCATCATGTTTCACCCGGGGCACAGCACTGACATGGAGTGCACCTGTATCCAGGATGGCTTGGTCTGGTGGTCAGGCCTCCTTAGCTGGGAAATCCCTGTCTGTGAAGTGTGATGTGTGCTTCAAAATTTCACTTCGTTCTAAAGAAGAATCATGTTGAATTTGAAGCATTCACCACATCTCACAAATGTATTTGAAAAAACTCAACTGTTTTCTCCACAGAAGCTTCCAGAGTTCTGGAGCTTCTCCGGAGCTTCCTGTCTTTGATGGAGAGACATCCTTTGTTAAAAGGAGAACCTTAGAAAATAAGGAACTGCCTGAGAGGGTGAGGAATGCAGTCAGCAAGGGAAGCGGTGCAAAAGAACATGTTAAAATTCGAATAATTACCAAGGGTCCGGAAAAGCGAGTGGGCAAAAAAATTGTCATGCAGCTGAAAGAAAATGACAAAGAGTTGGATAGGTATTCTGGAAGTTAGTAGTCTGGCAAAGTGAACTGACCTTGGAAATGTTACATGCTTTTAATTTCCCAGGGAAAGCTTACACAAATTTTATTATCAGCATTTCTGTTAAGTGTACACTTAAGAATGGTCTGCAATAATTAGTTATTCTATGGCTAATGAACCCACAAACGTTTATAATTAATGTTGTAAACACCATTATTTTGTTGAACAATTAGTAAGTGATAAGGTCCTTTTGCTAACAAGGTCAGGCAGGCAATCTGAGAGACAGTAAAAGGAGTCGCAGCTGAGCTGAGGGCATCAGCATACATGTGGAAGATGATTTCGAGGTAATATTGTGGGTAATACCGATTTGGATCTATCATCTCATAATTAACCACAAAGCACATCAGGACTTCACGGCAGACAAAGCAATTGTGTTAAGTATGTGCAAAGCGTTTGCTCAAATTCTTTTGCAATTTTCTGCCTGGATATAAATGCACTCTCAAACTGCTGACACTTTTAATATCTGCCCTTGCATGACTACTTTATATAGCAGCAAAACATTTAATTTTCCCAATTAATATATGTTACATTATATTTTGGAATGTGCCTTAGATTTTCAGGAGAATAAAGGTTTGAAAGTATATTTTTAAAGAATTTTCTTAACCATCAAAATGAACTGTAGTGCACTCGAACAGAAAAACTGATGTTGTTTTGAACTCTGTTAAGTGAGCCTCCATACCACCTCCCAAACCCTCCCCAGGTTTAACAAATGACAGTGCATTAAGACACCTATGAAAGACAACAGTCTGACCCCGAAATCCCTATCAGTGATGGGTATTGTTGATGGAGGCAGGAGCTCCGTGTACACCCTCTGCATCAGCCAAATAGATAGGTCTTCAGAGTCAAAGTAGAATCATCTTCAGTCAAGAGCAGGGGTATTGCCATCGGTCTCGGGAATTTTGTATGATCAGTCAGATGTTTATTGACCCAGGGATATGAACACAGTCAGCTGGCCACTCAGGGCAGTCACCATCAGGATTTACCATTCTCAATATCCAGCAGCCCAACACCCCTCTTGGCTCTTTCATCCTATTTTCTCCTGAAATGAGAGAAAATGAGGTACTGAGAGAATTGAAGGTGGTTGTTCGCGCTGGTGTAGGTGGGGTATATGGTGGAGAGGTGAGTGAGCAGGAGATGCAAAGGCCATGCAGTGTATTGAAGGGATTTGGGTGGGAGAGTGAGAGAGGGAAACTATTTTAACTATTAACTCAAGCACTGAAGGGTGTGAATGCATTATTTATACATGCCCATAAGCTGTCAGCTATGCTGCACCAGCTTATCCAAGTCCAATTGGGGGAAATCATAAGAAAGCCAGAAATTGGTGTGGGACTCAGCCATCTGGTCCCTCAAGTCTATTCTTTCAGTCAATAAGATCAGGGCTTTGCTTGTGGATTCATCTGTACATTTCTGTCAGCTCACCCTGCCCGTTACATTTGAATGTCCTGTTGATCAAATTTCCATCTAACTCAATCTTGAATACATTAATTGAACCAAACTCCACTGCTGTCTGAGGAAGGGAGCTCCACTAATGGGTCTTGAAAGAGAGAAGACTTCAAAACAGTTTAATTAAATGAGACTGGCTCCACTCACATCAGGAAGTGGTTATGGACGTGTGTGTGTGTGTGTGTGTGTGTGTGTGTGTTATTGACCTACAACACAGCATCATTACATTATTAATCATTGGGCCTGACAAGATTGTTATAAGGGGGAGGGTCTAATCCTGTACATGAAGGAAACTACAGTTCGATCTTTGATAACTGTCACAGCTTATAAGATTGGTATCTCCTGTGAAAACAAAATATAAGTGCCTATGTGGTGATCAGTTCCTCAATGATTGGCTGAGTGGACATAAATTCAGAAAAAGTTTGCCGCTTCTTTCATAGCAGTAGTCAATCAACTCGTTCCAGGTCAAAGTAATGCAGAGAGCATAATCACTTGACAATGAATGGAGGCTGCATCAAATGGAGAAATGACTTTATGGGCGTGTATTATGGGCCCCCAATGAGTCAGCGGGAAATAGAGGAGAAAATGTATAGACAAGCTGGAAGTTTTTGCTGCAAACGTTTCGTTCCCTGGCTAGGGAACATCATCAGTGCTATTGGAGCCTCCTGTGAAGCGCTGCTTTGATGTTTCTTCCGGTATTTATAGTGGTTTGTTCTTGCCGCTTCCGGGTGTCAGTTTCAGCTGTAGTAGTTTGTATGTGGGGTCCAAGTCGATGTGTCTGTTGATGGATCTTCTTGCCGTTTCCGGGTGTCAGTTTCAGCTGTAGTGGTTTGTATGTGGGGTCCAGGTCTATGTGTCTGTTAATGGAGTTTGTGGATGAATGCCATGCCTCTAGGAATTCCCTGGCTGTTCTCTGTCTGGCTTGTCCTATGATGGTAGTGTTTTCCCAGTCAAATTCATGTTCCTGGTTGTCTGAGTGTATGGCTACTAGGGATAGCTGGTCGTGTCGTTTTGTGGCTAGCTGACGTTCATGGATGCGGATTGTTAGCTGTCTTCCTGTTTGTCCTATATAGTGTTTTGTGCAGTCCTTGCATGGTATTTTGTAAACTACGTTAGTTTGGCTCGTGCTGGCTATTGGGTCCTTTGTTCTAGTGAGTTGTTGTCTGAGCGTGGATGTTGGCTTGTGTGCTGTTATGAGTCCTAAGGGTCGCAGTAGTCTGGCTGTCAGTTCTGAGACGCTCCTGACGTATGGTAGTGTGGCTAGTCCTTTTGGTTGTGGCATGTCCTCGTTCCGTGGTCTATCTCTTAGGCATCTGGTGATAAAGTTGCACACAAGCCAACTTCCACACTCAGACAACAACTCACTAGAACAAAGGACCCAATAGCCAGCACGAGCCAAACTAACGTAGTTTACAAAATACCATGCAAGGACTGCACAAAACACTATATAGGACAAACAGGAAGACAGCTAACAATCTGCATCCATGAACATCAGCTAGCCACAAAACGACACGACCAGCTATCCCTAGTAGCCATACACTCAGACAACCAGGAACATGAATTTGACTGGGAAAACACTACCATCATAGGACAAGCCAGACAGAGAATAGCCAGGGAATTCCTAGAGGCATGGCATTCATCCACAAACTCCATTAACAGACACATAGATCTGGACCCCACATACAAACCACTACAGCTGAAACTGACATCCGGAAATGGCAAGAACATCCATCAACAGACACATCGACCTGGACCCCACATACAAACTACTACAGCTGAAACTGACACCCGGAAGCGGCAAGAACAAACTACTATAAATACCGGAAGAAACATCAAAGCAGCGCTTCACAGGAGGCTCCAATAGCACTGATGATGTTCCCTAGCCAGGGAACGAAACGTTTGCAGCAAAAACTTCCAGCTCGGCGAACAGAACCACAACAACGGACACCCGAGCTACAAATCTTCAACCAGACTTTAAATGTATAGACAATTCACAAAGGTGTGTAAGAGTAACAATCAGGTAATTATACCAGGGGATTTTAATTTTCCGAGCATAAACTGGGACAGTCATCGTGTCAAGGGTCGAAAGGAGATAGATTTCTTGAAATGCATCAAGGGCAGTTTTTTTGTATCAAAACATGAATGGCCCAACAAGGGACAATGCAGTGCCGGATGTGGTTCTGCGGAAAGATGCCAGACATGTTTCCGATGTGGCAGTAGGGTAATATTTTTGCAAATAACAACCACAACACGGTACAGTTTAAATTTGTTCTGGACAACGAAAAAGATGGTCCGCAAAAGACAGCTTTGGACTGGGAGAGGGCAGATTTTATTAAAATAAATTAGGATCTGGCTTGTGCTGGGAACTGCTCCTTGCGAGTATGTCTATAGCGGAGCAATAATGGGGGCATTCGAAAAGGAGTTGGGGAGGGTACCCTCCAGAGGGAAATGTAGGAGCAACAAGTTCAGAGAACCCAGGATGTCTAGGATGATTCAGGACTTGATAAAGAAGAAGAGTAGGGCTTTTTAGCAAGTCTAAAGGAAGCAATTCAGTTGCGGTCCGTATGGAAAACAGGAAGTGCAGGAGGAACTTCAGAAAGCAATTAGAGGAGCAAAAAAGGGCTGGTGAACTAGATTATGGAGAACCCAAAGATATTTTAGGGCCTGGAATGGATATTGGAAGGGGGTTGAAAGAGTACTTCACTTCAGTCTTCAGTCCGCAAAACAAAACTGAGGTACGGAATTCAGGAAAAGGGGACTGGTGGAACTTACACAGTTTGTCAAAGGAAATGGGGGAGTATTGAAGGCTCTGTTGGACTTAAAAACAGATAAATCCCCTGGCTCAGATGAATTGCATCGCAAGCTGCTGTGGGGGGTGAAGCAGGAAATTGCAGGGGCTTGGACATAAATTTTTAAATCCTCTCTGGCCAGAGGGGAAGTGCCAGAGGACTAGAGGATGGCTAATGTGATTCTATTTTTTTTTTAAATGGCAGAGATGAACCAGGGAATTTCAAACTGGTGAGTCTCAAATCAGTGAGAGGCAAACTATAGGAGAAAATTCTGAAGGAGTGAATTAATACCCACTTGGAAAGGCATGGGTTAGTTAGGGATAGTCTACATTGGCTTTGTCAGAGGGAGTGATGCCTAACTAATTTGTTAGAGCTTTTTTGAAAATGTAATCAAATGTGTGGATGAGGGAAGTTCGGTTGATGTAGCTTATATGAATTTTAGCAAAGGTTTTGACAAGGTCCCAAATGGGAGAATATGGAGAATAAAGTACATGGAACTAAGGGAAACTTGGTGAGATGGATCAGAAACTGGCTTAGTAATAGGACACTAAAGGTAATGGTCGAAGGCTGTTTGAGTGACTGATGCTGGTGTCCTTCAGTGTATCATGAGGATCAGTACTGGAATCCTTACTGTTTGTTATATACACAAACTATACTGATGAAAATGTGGAGGAATGTTCAGCAAATATGCTTCAGATTGGTGGAGTGGTTAATAGCCAAGAAGATGGTTATGGGTTCCAGGAAGATAAAGATGAGTTGGTCAAAAGGGCAGATGAGTAGCAGATGGTATTTAACCCATATGGGATGTTTGCTTTCATTGGTCATGGCATAGAATATACAGGTAAGGAGGTAATGTTAGAGTTGTACAGAGCATTGGTCAGGCCAAGCTGGAAGGACATGAGAACACTAGAGGAGCTGTAGAGGATCTTCTCCAGGATGTTGCCTGGGATGGAGAAACTGAGAGACTACATAGGCTTCTCCTTAGAGCAGAGAAGATTGGCGGGGGTGGGGGGGCGGGGGCGGGGAGGGAAGAACTCATGATTGAGGTGCATAAAATCATGAGGGGTACGTACAGGGTGAATAGAGAGCAGCTGTTCCCCTTGGTTGCAGGGTCAATCATGAGGGGATACAGTTTTAGGGGAAGGGACACGAGATTCAGAGAGGATTTGGGAAAAAAAACTTTTCCACTCCGTAGGTGGTGGGAATCTGGAATGCATTGCCTGGAAAGATAATGGAGGCTGGAAACCTTACAAACATTAAAGAAAAAAATTGGATAAGTACTTCAAATATCATAACATTCAAGAATATGGGTCAAATGCAGGAAAGTGGGATTAGTGCACTTTTAATGGCAGTAATATCAGTGCAAAACTGATGGGCCGAATGGCCTTTTCTCTGCTGTACGAACCTAGGAACCTCATGGTAGTGTCACAGAGCTGGGCATAAACAGCACACTGTGGGCAGAATTACCTTGGAATGAAGAGAAAAACACATGCAGAGGACAATCTTAATAATGTATCAACAGGATTAAGTAATCTGTAAATAATCTAATCTTCAGGATTGGAGCATGGCATATCTCAAATTATCATGTATACTTGCATGTTAATATTAACATGCATAACATAAATTCTAAAAAAAAAGTAAGTATTAAGTTAAAAATCACACAACACCAGGTGATTGGACTATAACTTGGTGTTGTGTGATTTTTAACTTTGTCCACCTCAGTCCAACACTGGCACCTACAAGTCAAGTCTGAAGTTCTTAATTTTGCATTGTCCTTGAACAGTCTTTTTTCATCCAAACCCTTTGATGTGTAGCTAAAGCCACATGACAAAAAAAACTGGAAGAAAATTTTGCTAAAAGAGTTCAGGCCTGGTTCTTCGGCCACTTTTCATCTCCCTACCAACATCTCAAATGGCCTGAAATATCCCAGTCTTAATTTTCAACCATGCAGCAGAGTCTTTGTCTTCACACACGGCAGAAAACTTGAAAATGCTTTTTTTTTATCAGAGAGAACGCAACATCTAAATTACTTATCAACATCATTCAAGAAGTTGGACACCATCCAGGACAAAGCAGCTTTGCTTGATTGCCCCTGCATCCATAAGCCGTCACTCCCTGTTCATTACCTCAGCAGTAGCAGTGCGTTCTAACCAGAAGGGGCACCATAGAAATTCATCAGTGCTCCTTAGACAGCACCTTCCAAACTAATGACCAATTCCAACTCAAAGGACCACAGCAGCAGATACATGAGAATACCTTCACCTGCAAATTCCACTTCAATCCGCTCAGTATCCAGTCTTGGAAATATATCATCGCTTTTTGAGTACTGCTTGGTCGAAATCTGAACTCTCTCTCTAAAAGCAATATGGACCAACCTACAACACAGTGATTCAAGAAAGCAGATCACCACCATCTTCTCAAGGGAAGCTAGGGATGAGCAGCCTGCAACACTCACATCTGATGTGAAAAAAAACCTTTCACTCTCAGAAATATAATTATTCTATTGGGATTATAATTATTCTCCAAAGTCAATGTTAGGTACACAAACTGATAGTTTAACAACACCACATTCTGCATTCTGTTCTATTACTCTGATGTACTTATATAAGGTATAATTTGTCTGGTTAGTACGCAAAGCAATACTTTTCACTGTATCTTGGTGCATGCTGCAATAATAAATCAAATCAAATCAAATCAGAGAAGTGATGATGAGACAGGATTGGCTTTCATTAAGGAGAAAGTGAGGACTGCAAATGATGGAGATCAAAGTCGAGAGTGTGGTGCTGGAAAAGCACAGCAGGTCAGGCAGCATCCGAGGAGCAAGAGAATCAACATTTCGAACAAGAGCCTCTCATTAGGGCTCTGGCCTGAAACATTGATTCTCCTGCTCCTCGGATGCTGCCTAACCTGCTGTGCTTTTCCAGCACCACACTCTCGACTCCTGGCTTTCATTAATTACAAACCTTAATGACCGAGGGTCAACATGAAGATGACAAATAGGAGAGGACTGAGAATAGATCCTTGAAGGACACCAGAAGTAATAGTGCAGAAGCAGAAGTGGACCATTGGCAATGATTCTCTGGCTATGTTTAAATGGATAAGAATGAAAGCAGGTGAAAGCAATCTCATCCAAATGAGTGACAAGGGAGAGACATGAGAGGAGAGTGATGTGGTTATCTGTGTCTTAAGGGTATAGAGAATTTGAAAAGTCAAAAAGGAAACATTCACCCTTGTAATTGTTGCACAGTTAGTTACGTTTGTCTTTGATAAGAATCTACTGAGGCAGGATGGAAACCGGATTGGAGGGATTTTACTGAGGGAGGGCGGAGACCGGACTGGAGGGATTTTACTGAGGGAGGGTGGAAACCGGACTGGAGGGATTTTACTGAGGCAGGGCGGAAACTGTATTAGAGGGATTTTACTGAGGGAGGGTGGAAATCGGATTGGAGGGATTTTACTGAGGCAGGGCAGAAACTGTATTAGAGGGATTTTACTGAGGGAGGGCGGAAACCGGATTGCAGAGATTTTATGGCTAATCTTATGGCAATTCTAAACAAAAGACTGTGAATATTTTCTACACTTTGTATTCCACGACAGGGCAGACTTTCCACTTGTAATAGGTTTTACACATAATCGTAAAGCAAATGGAAATAATGTATCAAGTTCCACTGATCATTTTATTTCTCACTTAGAAAAACTGAAACTACTAAAATCTTCTATGAATGTATTTTATAATAGGTACGTGATCTCATTGCATTATAGATTTTTATGCCAGTATCCTGGCACTTTTTTTTCATGTGGTGATTACAATTAGCTTTTACTTTTGATTGATGAGATTGCAGGGGAACCGTTGCTGGTAATTATATCCCATTGTGCCCACTTTGATGTGATTAGCTTGCAAACCATAGCTTCTATCAGACCTTGCTTACACTCTACTCTGCTGACATTACAGTTTTGAAGAGCTCACTTCACAGACTGCAGTATAATTAAAGTGTGCTCACGAATAGAAGGCATATTTTAAGCTACAGTCGGACAACAGAGCCACACAAGGCTTCATGTCTGAGGAAGAACAAATACAAAGTTCACAGAGGGAAGAGAAACCCTGGGGAGACGGAGGAGAAACGGAATTGTCGGGTTGTCATAATTATTTCACATTTTGCTGTAATGTCATTGATTTTAAACATGAATTTGGTTTCTCTCTCCGTAGATGCTGCCTCATATACATCCCAACAGTTCCAAGTATTTTCTGCATCAGATTTCCAATATCTTACTTTACCATTGTCTTTTGTTTGAGGTAGTTTCTTGGAATATTAAGAATTACATGTTCCTATTCTAAATCAATGGGTTCTGAGATGGCCATTAAATCCAACGCAACACCTTCAGATTCTTACAAATGTGGAGCTTTCAGGGTGGGCTCGGTGAGACAGTATTATAGAATCCCTACAGTGTGGAAGCAGGCCATTCAGTCCATTGAGTCCACATCACCCCTCCAAACAGTACCCCATTCAGACCCATCCCATCCCTGTAACCCTTTCCCATGGCTAACCCACCTAACCTACACATCCCTTCACTATGTGCAATTTAGCCTGGGCAGTCCACCTAACCTGCACATCCTTGGACTATGGAAGGATCTCGGAGCACCCAGAGGAAACCCACACAGACACAGGGTGAATGTGCAAACTTCACACACAGTCACCTAAAGGTGGAATTGAACCCGGGTTCCTTAGTGCTGTAAAACAGCAGGGCTAACCACTGAGCGACCCAAATACAGATGTCTGGAGGTTTGGCTATTCCCTCTGATTAACTTCACTCTCCACATTTCCGACAAGGTCTGTTAATATGGTTGGAGCCTTTTGTGAATGAGTCTTATTCATTTTGGTCCATCACAAGTCCAAGTATCCTATGAGTCAATCAGTCTTATTGACCTCTTCTGAGGTGCTTTGCAACTCCCCTCAAGAGTTTCTGCTGTCCATAGGAACAATGACAAGACACTCAGAAGCTTTTGAAAGAATATCCACTGTGACAGACAAGCTACGATATTAACTAGTGTCACACGGGTAAAGCTTTGAATCTTGCATCATCCGAATGAGTATAATTCAGTCTCATGTGATATATACTTTCAATGCAACTATATAATTTAACTTCAGTGAATAAGTAATAGAATCAAACTGGTTTGACAAATTCAAGAAACATGCCTTGTCAAATTGAAGGAGTACTTGCACTGGCAGTATTAATGATTCAAAGTAACTCTCAAAAAATAGGGTATTTAAATAGCATTTCAAAATTTCCATAAATGGAATTGGCACAGCACAAACCATAGAGTAAATATGAAGCAAACACAATCCAAGCAAGAAATAACATTATCCTTTGCAAACAGGTTAAGCACTATTGAATGTTGGGATTCGGAAAATTAAAACTACAAACTGCAGTGATGTAAACTAACAGTAGCATGCCATTCTTTTTTATGATGTTGAAACATATACTTCACCCCCACAGATTCCCACTGAGCATTACAGTTCCCAGTTCATCACAGCCATACTCAATCTATTTTAGTGCACTGTGAATGGAACCATAATTTGATCACACTCTTATGCATTACTGCCAATATATATTAAAGCGAGTATTATTTTACGAGCATATTGAGAGACTAAATGGTAGGTATCTTAAATCTTAAGCATTAACAAATAGCCTGGATTTTCTGTTCTTAATAAAGTTAATCATTACTATGATTCTATAACTGGTAACAACCGCACTGGTAACCAGTAAGGGATGGAAATTCACAAGTTGAATCCTGTGATGGTGATGGCTTAGTGGTATTATCACTAGCCTATTAATCCAGAGACCCAGGCACCTGGTACAAATCCTGCCATGGCAGATAGTGGATAATGATCTGGAATTAAAAGTCTGATGATGATGATTGTTGGGGAAAAGCCCATCTGCTTCACTCATGTCTCTTTAGGGAAAGATATTTACCACCTTTACCTGACTTCAAACCCACAGCAATGTGGTTGACTCTTCACTGCCCTCTGGATAGTTAGAGTTGGGCAATGAATGATGGTCCAGCCAGTGATGCCCACGTTCAATTAATTAAAAAAAAGTGTCAGTTTGCTCGCTGAGGTGGTAGATTTGCAAATTTACAAGTTGATCTGCAAATCTTTGCCAAAATGTTTAAAAAGTGTCTTTCTAAACCACCTTACTGTACCAAAATTATAACTTGCTCATTAGTTGTAACTGTTTTTCGCAATGTATTCAATGCATAATTGAACAAAGAGAAAACAAAGAAAATTTACAGCCCAGGAACAGGCCCTTCGGCCCTCCAAGCCTGAGCTGATCCAAATGTACTGTCTAAACCTGTCGGTCAATTCCTAAGCATCTGTATCCCTCTTCTCCCCACCCACTCATGCATCTGTCCAGATACATCTTAATGAATCTACCATGCCTGCCTCAACCACCTCTGCTGGCAACACGCTCCAAACGCTCACCACCCTCTGTGTGAAGTACTGGCCACGTGTATCCCCCTTAACTTTCCACCTCTCACCTTGAAAGCATGACCTCTTGTTATTGAATCCTTCACCCTGGGAAAAACCTTGTCTCTATCCACCCTGTCTATATCCTTCATGATTTGTAAACCTCAATCAGGCCTCCCCCAATCTCCTTGTTTCTAAAGAAAATAAACCTAACCTACTCAACCTCTCTTCATAGCTAGCACTTTCCGTACCAGGCAACATCCTTGTAAACCTTCTCTGCACCCTCTCCAAAGCGTCCACATCCTTTTGGTAATGTGGCGACCAGAACTGTACATAGTATTCTAAATGCAGCCGAACCAATGCCTTGTACGATTTTAACATGACTTACCAACTCTTATACTCAATACCCCGTCCAATGAAGGCAAGCATACTATATGCCTTCTTGAACACTCTATCCACCTGTGCAGCAACCTTCAGGGTACAATGGACCTGCACTCCCAGATCTCTCTGCCCATCAACGTTTCCCAAGGCTCTTCCTTTCATTGTATAATTCGTTCTAGAATTAGTCTTGCCTAAATACGTCACCCCACATTTGTCTGGATTGAAAACCATCTGCCACTTTTCTGCCCAACTCTCCAGTCTGTCTATATCCTCCTGTATTCTGAGAATCCCTGATGCTTTCTGCCACTCCATTGCTTCTGAAAGGTTTCTCTAACCCTGGAAAACTAATTTTACATTGTACAATGTCAAACCATTTTATTCTAATTAAAATTCTAAGATTTTTAATATAAATATTTTTATAAACTTTGTTTATAATATTTCAACTTCTAAAGTGCATGTCCCCAATACTCTAAGGACTAATGCATTTTACTGGTTTTGCTGGCTAAAATGCTTCAGTCTGATTTGTTCTTTAGGCTCCTTGGTGAGATAGATATTCTTGAAGACCCTTTGTATTTGTAATGAGGGTGAAATGAACATTGCAAAGGGTGAAATCTAGCTGAAAGAGATCGGAAAATCTTTGTGGGCTATTTTCTTTGAGTACAGTCATGGCATTGTTGTTCTGCTATAGCTACAAAATCTGACTTTGTACTTTTCACAGAGACTAAATGAGGGAAAGATTGCCCACTCAACCAATATTATGTCAACATGAAAGCATGCTATTGTATCGTTGTTTAAGGACCAACAGTGACTTCTGTAATCTATAACTTTCCTGTATTAGTCTTGCTACACTGATATCTTCCCAGATTTATACACCTTTTCCTGTTTAAACTCTTTTCCTTTCCAAAATACAGTGGTCTGGCTCAACCATCACTTTGACATCTCACTTACTGAATTAACAGTCACTCTTTTTAGAAGTAATTCACTGCATGAAGCACTTCAATAAGGGAAGCTGCTATATAAATGTAGATACATTTTTCATTTATTCATGAGATATGGGCATTGCTGGCTGCACCAGGATTTATTGTCCTTCCATGTTTGCCCTAGTGAAGGTGGTGGGGAGTGCTTTCTTAAACTGCGGCAGTCTTTGGAACATTAGCACAGCTGCAGTGCTGTTCAGAAGACTTTGATAATATTTTATATGCATGGGATAATGGAATAATATCAGAGTTTGGTGTCTATGGAGATTACCAGAGTTGCATGGGTAAAGCAGTTTTCTGCATGCTGTTATGAAGCTGCAGAGTAGTGTATGCTGGGGCAAAACTTCACTATACCATGATTCATACCAAGACTGTAAACATCTTACTGAATCATCAACAATGGTCAAATCTGTTTCTCTTCGTGACAGATAATTAGAGTAAAATAAACTTTCAATAGACTTTTCAATAAGTGCAAAATACAAATTTATTTTAGGCAAAAATATTCTTCAAGCAAGTGGCAAACTTGTTATTGACTCATCTATTGTGTGAATTAGATAATATTCCCCTGTAATACCAAACTCACACACATTCATACACAGATAAGCCAAAGGCATATTTCACTCTGCTGAATTATTCGGATGGGGGCAAAACAGGCATAAAAGTGATTTTTTAAAAATCACCTCCGTGGTCATGGGGTAAATTCAGACAACAACAATGGATTGAGTTAACAGGGTTCCTTTGAATTTCTGACAAGATCCGTTTGCTAGTGGTCACTGAATAATAGAAAGTCTTTAGACTACATTTCAGGTTCAGCTGAGGAACAGTTAGGATTCCTCATATTTGAATTGTTATCAGGATGTTTTCAACCTATTTCACTGAGAGAGATACATCAAGTGCCGCTTTCAGGTCTAAGCTCTGAATCTTATAATCTTACTGACTGAGATAGAGAGAAAGAGAGACAGAGAAGGGCTGAGACAGAGAGCACGATAGAAAAAGTACTGCTTCTCCACAAGACCATATGAATAGAAACAGGGATAGGCCATTAGCCCCCTCTGCCTTGCAATAAGATTGTGGCTGATCTGACATTCCTCACACCCACTGTCCCTGTAACCTTCAACTTCCCAACTGATCAATAATCTATTTATCTCAAAGACTCTGTCCCCACAGTTGTAAAGGCTCACAATCCTCTGAAAGAAGAAATTCCTCCTCATCTCAGGCTTAAGTTGATACCCCTTTATTCTAAGGATGGGCTTGAGGTGGAGGAGCCAATAAACTGTCAAAGGATTGTGGGAGGCGCCCATTGTTTTCCCATTGCTACACCATCTCATCAACAGCAGGAAAGTTGGTGCTATCATCTCGTCGATTCTGGTAGGGACACCCAAGACCAAATGGAATGAGGAAACAGGTAATGGTTATATGCTAATGAAGGATCGTTGGATGAGAACATGCATAGTTGTGTAGATAAGGAAACAAACAGTGGATGAACTTTGCAATGTGCAAATTGAAATAAAACATGTATTGGAAAGATTAAAGGCTTGACTCTGTTGAAAAAATCTTTAACCTCTGGTATTTAATTGATAGTTCACCCACCAAGAGTTCTTCCTGCATTTTACCAGCAGGAGAAGGGGTGTTCTGGGGTGTGTGTGTGTGTGTGTGTGTGTGTGTGTGTGTGTGTGTGTGTGTGTGTGTGTGTGTGTGTGTGTGTGTGTGTGTGTATGGCCAGCTGAATGCTGATTGCCTCCTATTTGGCCTGGGTGCCAATAGCTATCCCCGCGGCAATGTGAAACCTCTGACACCATCTCCCCTCCTTGCCTGGGTCCCACTTAACTGTATGCCCAACCAGACATCCTGTTCTTCAATATTCCACCATATTTTCCACAGAATCGGTACCAACCTGTTTTGCAATTGTTGTATTTGCTTGTATAATTAATGATTAAGGTATTTGTTTTTGAAATAAAATTCCTCTTCTCCTCAATGCATTCCCAGCATCAGCCACCTCTCCCAGTTGCATTGCTGAGACTACTGGGAATGGTAGGCTATTCTTTCAACCGATGGTAGCTCCAATTGGAAACAATTAGTTCCCTGATTCTCATAAAATGTGGTCAAGGATCTCACAAAAGAACAAATAAGGGTCTCCCTGTTTTTTTGCTGGTTATTGAGGCCCCCACTACCCAATAGTCACAGCAGTACCACTGGAGATCTCCCTGTCAACTAACTAAGTGGCCACTTTCCCAGAGACTCCTTTATCATGAAATCATTAATTAATTTTGTTTCATTGCTCATGACCAAGTAGCCTGCTTCCAAATCTAAAATGTATCGCTCAATATCTCATGAACCTGATTGAGTTTTTTGAAGAAGTAATGAAGAGGATTGATGAGGGCAGAGCGATGGACGTGATCTATATGGGCTTCAGTAAAGCATTCAGCAAGGTTCCTGTGGTAAACTAGTTAGCAAGGTTAGATCTTTCAAGAATACAGGGAGAACTAGCCATTTGGATATAGAACTGACTCAAAGGTAGAAGATGGTGGTGATGGAGGGTTGTCTTTCAGACTGCAGATCTGTGACCAGCAATGTACCAAAAGGATCGGTGCTAGGTCCACTGCTTTTTGTCATTTATATAAATAATTTGAATGTGAACATAGAAGGTATAGTTAGTAAATTTGCAGATGACACCAAAATTGGAGGTATAGTGGACAGCGATGAAGGTTACCTTAGAGCATAGACATGGTAGGTCAAAGGGCTTGGTTGTGTGATGTATGACTCTACACCTGTCCCAAATTCAATCCATGAACCTATTTTCCAAGTTACCATTGCCAAGCTTGATCCTCATGATCTACAAGTGACTTAAAATCACCTGTGATTACTCTGGTAATGCTCTTACTTTCTTCATTTATTTCTTCCGGCAGACTCTACCTCGCAGTGTAACCACTGCTGGGATGCCTACAAGCTACGATGGTAGCAGTAAAACCCCAGCCAAAACTCTACAGACTGCAAAGCTTTTGAGCTTTCATGATACTGCATCCAGAGAGCAAACCCTTTTCGCTATCAGTAACAACATTTTGAAAATCAATATGTATTGACTTTTCAGTAAAAGTGTACTCATGGATAAAAATCCTCTCAAAAGCAAACAAACATGTTTCAGGCCATTTATTATCAAAATTAAAATTGTGAGGACCCTTTGGTGCAGTGAAAAGAGACAAATTAGGAAAGACCTCAACACATCCAAAGAGTTCAAGTGCAACAGACTTCAGAAAGCTATCATCAGGACCCGCTTGGGATCCAATTCCAGAGAAGACCCTCAATTTCCATATTGGCTGTCAATGTTTCAAAAAAGTGTTTTGTCTTTCAGAGCTGCTCCCTTATAAGGTGGTTAAGGTGATCGCTTCACTGGGAACTGACAAGAATTAGAAAGCTCTAAAAAATGTAATACAGGCTGGAATGCAACACCTCAGTAGATGAGGAGCAGAGCCAACAAAAAAAGTAGTGACTGATAATTCTGACATGGAATCCAGGAGAAATATCTTTACAGTCCAATGGTGATGTAAAACCGTTGTCAATCGTCAGGAAAAACCCATCTGGTTCCTAAATGACTTTTAGGGAAGGAAATCTGCCATCCTTACCTGGCCTGGCCTTCAGATTCACAGTGAGGTGGCTGATTCTTAACTGCCCTCTGGGCAATTCAGGATGTAGAATAAATGCTACTCTAGCCAGGTGATGTTCACATCCCATGAATGAAATAAAAACTCAGAGAGAGCTTAGAATGTGTTTCTGCAAGCTATAGTTGAGGTAAGTAGTGTATCTAGGCTAAATAAACAGATAAAAAGGAAATGAATTAAAGTTGATGTCAATGGCGTTAGATGAAGGTGGGTGGTGGGAAGACAATGTGTAGTATTAGCATCAATCTGCTGGGCTAAAGGGCCTGTTTCTATGCTGTAAATGTTGCATAAGACTGTCACATGTCCAATGTTTGACCCAAAGTAATGTGAGCAGTTGTTGGTTTCAGGCGGTTGAGGTGCTCTTACACAGACACAAATCTTCATACACCACGTCTGTGTAATCTCAGCACCTTCAGAGATCCACATGGAGTTTTGACACGAAATGCTTTTTGTGGAATTTATTCGTTGGAAATTGACCAATACCTCCTTGTGTCAGAATACTCCTCTACTGATGTTATTGATCCATGCAACATATCTCAGGAATCCATTTTTTTTAAATATTAAGAACAAGGTCTGCTTTTCAACCTTATGTTTTTTGACTCGATCATGTCACTGAGCTCACTGGTCTCTCACCCTCCGCTCCAGTTATGGCAGAGTAATTCCAGCTTTATACTGGCTGGATTTTACGGAGAGGACAATAGGAAAGTAATCAAGAGGCATGCCTGGGCAACCCCCAGTGCCTTTCCATAGCTGGGGGAGTTTCCCAGCATGCCCTGGGAAATGGATTGTCTGCTCATTTCGCAGATGCACAGTCCATTTGCATGATTAAAATCCCAATTCATGGTACTTTAGAAGACTCACCCATGGATGGAGAGCCATCACCACCCCCCATTTACATTTACATTAATCTCTTAAAGAGGGAGCATTGTGAGGGAAGGCAACCCTTAAGACCCCAGTAATTCAAATCATGGAATTTTTCCAAAACTACATTGCCTACCACCATCATCCCATGCTCCCTAACCACCACAGCCCCTCCCCATCCCTCAATCTGATGTATTCTCATAACTCAGTGTTCAGGCACCCTCATGATTGCTCACCTGCCTCAGAGTGTCCACCTCTCCCATTGAGGGTGCAGATGTTCGAAGGGAATGACATTAATGGAAGCTTGCCTGGTGTACCTTAATAAGATGGTGATTCTGGAGATTGGCATTTAAGAGGCCGCCCACAGGTAAACAATTCTGCTAGCCTGATTTCTGGCAAGTGCCGAGTCAAGATCCTAATTTGATTTTTATGTCAGAGTCCCAAAACCCGGAGCAAGGTCCTGCCATGTGCTGAGGATTGGGTCAATCTCACTTGTCCATTACTCAGCATTGGACATGCCATGCTATCTGATGCAGTACCTTTCCTCCATTTCCTTGATGAAAACATCTCCAATTTCAGTCTCTGACCCTGGCCTTGCCCAAGCAGCTTCAAAAAATGTCCAAATATTTTTGCTGCTAGCCAACTAGTTTCCACATGTAGAAAAAGGCAGAAAAGTCATAACTCAAATCATGATCTGTAAGTTTATATTGGAAGAGAAGGTTACCGAAACATGTGCATCCATTTTAAGCCAGAAATGTTAAGTAGATGGTTCAGCATAACCTCCTCCTGAAGTCAATAATATGGGTCCTCAGCCAGACTTCAACCAATTGATTCATCATCATAGAATCCCTACAGTGTGGACTGACCTTCCTGAAGTCATAAATATGGGTCTTCAGTCACTCTTCAGCCAATTGATTAAATGTGGATACAGGCCCTTTGGCCCAACAAGTCCGCACCGACCCTCCGAAGAGTAACCCACCCAGACCCATTCCCCAACACTATTACTTTACATTTACCCCTGACTAACACACCTCACCTACACACCCCTAAACACTATGGGCAATTTAGCTTGGCCAATTCACCTAACATGCACATTTTACACTGTGGGAGGAAACCGGAGCACCTGGAAGAAACCCATGCAGACATTGGGAGAATGCACAAACTCTACACATTTAGTCTCCCAAGACTGGAATAAAACCGAGGTCCCTGGCGCTGTGAGGCAGTAGTGCTAACCACCAAGCACCCCCGTTCCACCCATGAAATCATATGGATTCACTCCTTACGATTTCAAGAAATGGCTAAAGGTACTGGCATTGCATAAATTATGGGCCTTTATGTCACTCGAAAGTCACCATTGTCCTGTTTTCTCATTAGAAAGAGAGAACGTAGTGAGGAATTTAACTCAAGGGGCACCATCCCTCAGGTGAGGTTAAGAAAATGAGATCTTCTTGTTGATCTCAGCCAGCTTAGGAAGTGAACCTACACTACTAGTGTCACTCAATTTCCCAAACCAGCCATCCAACCCACTGAGCTAACTGACTTTCAGCAGCTGTACTGAAGACCTGCGCTCCAGCAATGCCTGTGAATGTGAAGGAAATTGCCCAGCAAGGTTCGAAACCCAATCCAGCCAATTACAATCCCGTCTGCCCACATGCTGACTGTGTCCAACCAGCCCTTGCTTTCAAAACTCATTGGAGTGAAGAAAGATGAGAGATGACTTGACATAGGTGTACAGGATGATGAGAGGCATAGAGAGAGTGAATAAACTTTTTCTCAGGACAGAAATGGCTATCACAAGGGGACATAATGTTAAGGTGATTGGAGGCAGGTTTTGGGGAGATGTTAGAGAAAGGTTCTTTACACAGACAGTGTGGATGCATTGAATGCACTGCCAGCAGTGCTAGTAGAGTCATAGAGATGTACAGCATGGAAATAGACCCTTCGGTCCAACCCGTCCATACCGACCAAATATCCCAACCCAATCTAGTCCCACCTGCCGGCACCTGGCCCATATCCCTCCAAATCCTTCCTATTCATATACCCATCCAGAGGTTTTTCAAATGTTGCAATTGTATTAGCCTCCACCATTTCCTCTGGCAGCTCATTCCATACACGTACCACCCTCTGCGTGAAAATGTTGCCCCTTTTATATCTTTCCCCTCTCATCCTAAATCGATGCCCTCTAGTTCTGGACTCCCCCAGCCCAGGGAAAAGGCAGAGTTAGATACATTGGGGACATTTAGCAACTCTTGGATAGGCACGTGGAAGACAGTACAATGAAGGGTATGCAGGAGAATCTGATCTTAGAGAAGGATAAAAGGTTGGCACAACATCAAGGGCAGGCAGGCCTGTACTGTGCTATACTATTTCTTGTTCTATGTTCTATGTTGTGCTCAACATTAGCTGTGATTCTGTGATTGGACAATGTTTGCTAAACAATACTAAGTGTGAAAAGTACAAAACTGACAAACAATTTAGGGATTGTCAGACAGGCTCATGGGATGGTGCACTTGCATGTACTGGAGGCTACAGATACGGCACTCTGTTCCTTATAACCTTTTCTTTAGAAAAACATAAACACACACACTACACCTGCTTTAGCTTAACAAAAGGTGATAGTCATTCTCTGGTTCATTCCTCAGGGCAGTGCCTCAGCTAATCAGAGTGAATGTACTTGGTTCAAAATATAAACAAAACGTGGTAGTGATCAGTCAGTCATTGTTAACTGCTGCATTCTCCGTGGCAGTGTCTTTAAAGATCAGTCTCTCTCTCCAACCTATCAGTACTCTCCTCTCACACAGTATAAATCTTGCTTTCCTGTTTCTTTGGTATTTTGCGAGTAGTCCTGAAGGCTGTAGGATGCAAAGCTTCAGCAAAATGTATTGTTTTTCTCAGCCAAAGTCAATCTTGTACTGAGCAAACAAATCTCATGAGATGTTCAATAATGAAATATTCAGCAATTGTCCTAATTTGCGTTCTCCTCATCCATTTTCTTTTTCTCACTCAGAACTGAGTGGGCGGCACGGTGGCACAGTGGTTAGCACTGCTGCCTCACAGCGCCTGAGACCCGGGTTCAATTCCCGACTCAGGCGACTGACTGTGTGCAGTTTGCACATTCTCCCCGTGTCTGCGTGGGTTTCCTCTGGGTGCTCCAGTTTCCTCCCACAGTCCAAAGATGTGCGGGTCAGGTGAATTGGCCATGCTAAATTGCCCGTAGTGTTAGGTAAGGGGTAAATGTAGGGGTATGAGTGGGTTGCGCTTCGGCGGGTCGGTGCGGACTTGTTGGGCCGAAGGGCCTGTTTCCACACTGTAAGTCTAATCTAAAAAAAATTGATGGGGAAAGCTAGAAATTCTGGCCACCAAACACCGTATGCTTTCAATCATGCTTCTCTCTTTGGCACTGGAATTGGAGGCTCAGTGCAAGAGATACTTGTACAACTCCAGGCTCTTCCCCTTTCAAAACTTTTTCATTATATTCCACATAGCAGTAGCACCAGCAATGTACCTGACTAAATTGATCCATCTCCAGCCTTGCAATCAGAGTGGCATAAAACCCGGAGGCGAATAATTCAGAGTTGTCAATTGCAAGTCTAATGTGACAACTCAGGCAAACTTGATTGATACATGGTGAGTCTTTAATTATTTGTTATACAGGTTTGAAATATAATTACATTCTCAGCAGCCAAGCCAACATCGGTGATCTTGAATTTAAATCGCCTAAACTATAAATACATGCGACAAGACGTCGCAATTTGACGAGCAGATCTGAATTTCTATCAAACATATGAACAAAAGTAGGCCACTCAGCCCTTCCAGCCTGCTCCACCATTCAATAAGATCACGGCTGACCGAAGCTTGATTCTACATTCCTACATATTCCCAACCCTTTGGTCATCAAGAATCTACTTTAAAAATATTTACAGTTTCTGCCTTTGGATGGAGCAAATTTCAAAGACTCAGAAACAGCTGAGAGAATTTTTTCTTTCCTCATCTCTGCCTTAATTAGGAACACCTTATTTCTAAACAATGATACCTCGTTCTAGATTGTCCCATAAGAGGAAATGTTCTTTCCATATGCAAGTGGTCAAGTCCCCTCAGGATCTTATATGTTTCAATTAAGCCCCTCCTTACATATTTAGCCTTTCTCCCTCAGGTAATTCACTGATGCTAGGTATTAATTCAGTAACCTTCTATGAATTGCTTTCAATGCAATAACATCTTCCTGTGAGTACAGTGACGAGTATGGTGGACAGATATAGTCTCACCAATGCCCTGTATTACCGAAGCATAACCTTTATACTCTTGCATTAAATACTCCTCACATTAAAATATAACATTCTATTAGCTTTCCTGATTACTTGCTGGACCTGCATACGAACTTTCTGCAGTTCATGCAATAGACACTCAAATCTCTCTACGTTAGATAATATACTTCATTTGTTATTCCTTTTGCCAAAATGGACAGCTTCACTTTCCCACATTATACTCCATTTGTCAGATCTTTGTCCACTCACTTAATCTATCTTTATCTTTTTGTAGGCTCCTTATGTGTTCCTCACATCTCATTACCCCATCTGCATTTATGTCCATAGCAAATTTATCGGCCATGCCTTCCTCCCCTTCATCCAAATCATTTAAATAAATTGTAGAGATTTGAGACCCGAACACCAACCCCCGTAGCCTAGCATATCCTGCCAGCCTGGAAAAAGACCCATTTATTTCTAGTTTCTGCTTCCTGATCACCAGCCAATCTTCTATCCATGTCAGTATGTTGTCCCCAGCACCATGGGCTTTCAATTTCCTCAATAGCATTTGATATCGCACCTTAAACAAATGTATTCTCGAAATCTAAGTATGATATATCCACTTCATCTACTGCAAAGTTTACTTAAAAGAACTCCAATAAATTAAGTTAAACATGGCCTGGCTCACTCATATCCTTTAGGGAAGGAAACTGACATCCTTACCTGGTCCGATCTGCATGTGACTCCCGACCCATAGCCAATGTGGTTGACTATTAACTAACCTCTGGGGAATTAAGGATTGGCCATTAATGCTGGCCTAGTCAGTGATATCCATATCCCATGAATGCATGAAAAAGACCTCTCTTTAACAAACCATGTTACCTCGACCTTATTAATTTGAAGTCATTCAAGTACCCTTGTTGCAATGTCTTTAATGTTAGCTTCTAATACTTTCCTGATGACAAATGTCACACTAACTGGTCTGTCGTTTCCTGTTTTCTGCTTCCATCCTTTTTTATCTCAAGTTTAAATGAGATAAAATTGCAATTTAGAAACTATCTTTTGAGCAGATATTCTTTCTATCTTGCACGCTAAACATTGCTTCTGGGCAAATATTCCTTTTCAAATTCCTTTAAAGTCACTATTTTGAGCAGCACAAACACAAACGTTATGACTCTGGGGCTAGTTGGGCTAAGTAATTAGAACATTTCGCATTGGTGACTGGAATCAGCTTCCTTTTAACCATCCAATTAATAACTTACTTCACAAGTTAATTCTAACCTACCAGGGTTTTAATTACAAATCCTTTCTGAAGGGACTTATTAAATGATTTTTGGTGAATTTGTTTCTATTCACCCATTTTAATCTATAAGAGTTTCAGTGAATTTGAGTGGATGATTTATTTGCATAGACTATTGTCAACACAATGTTTGCTTTGGGATTTTTGAATGGTATTCACTGAGGGAAAAGCGTAAATCTACTTCATAAAAAAAATGATTGAGGGCTCTTGTGATGCGGTGGTAGAATCCCTACCTCTGAGCCAGGAGTTCCAGTTCCAAGTTCCACCTGCTCCATGGGGTATCACAACATTTCTGAGCAGGTTGATTTAAAAATATTTAAAAGAAAATGTCTGACTTCAATGACAAACTAAGCCTTCCGTTTGTTTCCAATGAGGTGGCAATAGTTTCATGACATTACCATTGAGCTATTAATGCAGAGAACCAGGTAATATTCTGGGGACCTGTGTTCAAATGCCACCATGGCAGGCGGTGAAATTTGGATTCAATTACAATCTGTATTTAAGATTCTAATTGAAACCATTGTCAGGGAAAGCACCTCTTACCGACATGAGGGAAAGAAGGATCCTTACCTGCTCTGGCCTGCATGTGACTCCAGGCCCCTAGAAATGTCCAATGGGCAAATAGGGGTGTGTAACAATGCTGACCTAGCCAGAAATGCCCACATGCCATAAATTAATTTTTAAAAATTCGCAGAGTTGTGGTTCTTAGTTTGAGTTGAATGAAAATTCACCAAGTTACTGTTTGATTCTCCAGGTAACTGGCTGTCAACCAAAGATTTGAAGGGTCAAGGACTAACAAAAGTAGAAAAGTTCTAAAAGCGTGCATAAGCCATAAAAGGCAACACATCTACGTAGCAGATCGGACAGTATGGCCAGCCACATCAAATGTTGCACAGGTCAAGGTGGGTGAAGAGAATCAGTAGAATGTTATCCACAGAAACACATGATTTGGAGGTGCCGGTGTTGGACTGGGGTGTACAAAGTTAAAAATCACACAACACCAGGTTATAGTCCAACAGGTTTAATTGGAAGCACACTAGTTTCGGAGTGACGCTCCTTCATCAGGTGATTGTCAGGTGATGAAGGAGTGTCGCTCCGAAAGCTAGTGTGCTTCCAATGAAAGCTGTTGGACTATAACCTGGTGTTGTGTGATTTTTAACTTTGTACACAGAAACACAGGTTGTTATGTTATTGATTATTGGGAGATACTGCAAAAGCAGAGAATGACAGAGAAAGTCATTAGAAGGGGCCACAATTGATAAGGAAGATTGTTGAGACTTAATGTTGACCAAAAACCAGGACTGGATGAGATACATCAAAGAATTTTGAAGGAAGTGAAAGGGTGGGAGACTGGCCGCAATCTTGCATTCTACCCTAGACCCGGGGGAGGTGCCAGACATCTAGAAAATTAAGAAGATGACTGTCTTGGTCAAGAAGGGTTTGCAAGGATAAGCCCTGCAATTACAGACCAGTCAACTAACTACAATGCTGCAGAACCTTCTGGAGACAATTCCAAAGGAGAGAATTAGAATTCAGATGGAAAAAATTAGATTGATTACAAAGAGTCAGCATAGATTTCTAAACGGGAATTAGTTAAACTAATTCGCTGGAAATTTTTTCAAATAGGGAACAGAAAGGCTTGATGAATGCAGCGCTGTTAATGTTGAATATGTAGACTTCCTAAAGGCCTTTGGTAAAGAATTAAAAATCACACAATACCAGGTTATAGTCCAACAGTTTTACTTAAATCACTAGCTTTTGAAGCACTGCTTCTTCATCGGGTGTTCCTGAAGCAGCGCTCCAAAAGCTAGTGCCTCCAAATAAACCTGTTGGGACTATAACCTGATGTTGTGTGATTTTTATCTTTGTCCACCCCAGCCCAACACTGGCACCTCGACATTTTGATAAAGAGATACAAGGCAGACTTATGAGGAAGGTTATAGGTCATAGAATAAAAGGAGAAAGTGAGGTCTGCAGATGCCTGACCTGCTGCGCTTTTCCAGCATAGAATAAAAGGACATTAGCAATGCATGATAGGAAATGGATAGTAGCCGTCAATGGGTATTTTTTCAGCTGCAGAAAGGTTTGTATTGGAGTTCCCCATGGAACAGCATTGCTTTTCATGATATATGTTAATGATCTACATCTGGGTGTGCAGGATATAATTATAATGTTTTCAGAATACACAAAATTTTAAAGAATTTTAAACCGTGAGGAAGACATTGTTGAACTTCAAAAGAACTATTGACAACCATTGGTGCAGTGGGGATGGGTAGCAGATGGCATTCAATACAGAGGAATGCAAGGTGAAGCACTTAAAAATCAATAGAAAAGAGGGGATACAGTTATAGTGTGAGTGTAAGTGCAGAGTGACCTGGGTGTACGTGTGCAGAGATTATTGAAGTTGGAAGGAGAGGTTTGGAGATCAATTAACAAATCACACAGTGTTGAACTTGTATAAAACAAGTGGGATTGCAATGACAAGAAAGCAGAAGCAGTTCATAAAGGTTTACCTCCAGGGATGAGAAACTTTGGTTATGAGGATGCATTGAGGAATTTGGGACTGTTCTCTTTCGAGAGAAGAAGATCGAGAGGAAATTTGATCAAAATTTTCAAAATCATGAACAAGGCTGGACAGAGCAAATTGGGAAAAAACAGTTCTTGCTTGACAAACATAATCTAGAAAGAGGGCACAGATTTGAAGTGGTTTGTGAATGAAGCAAACGTGAAGTGAGAAAAAACATTTTCACACAGCAAGTAGTTGGTTCAATTGAGGCTTTCAAGATGGCATTGGATGTTTATTTAGGTAGAAATAACGTACAATGGTATGAGAAGAAGGCACAAGATTGAGAGTCAGGAATGATGCACATTTCACAAGTTGGTGCAGACAGGACTGTCACACTTCTGTGATTCTCTGATAAATTGCAGAGGGCACAACGACATCATGGGAAATATGGTAAGAAACACAAAAAAGACTAAGATCCAGGCGTTATCTTAGCTTTCCAGTGAGTAGTTTTAACAACAGAAAATTATAATCTAATCAAGCAGTGACAGCATGGTTTGATGGAAATTGTGTTTGATTAATTTATTACAGATCTTTTAAGGAATTCTCAGCCAGACTGGATTGATGGGATATGTTGTATTAGATTTCTAGAAGGCATTCAACAAGGTTCTTCACAACAGGCTAAGGTTTACGACCCTATGATGTTGCAGATAGTATACTGCCATAGATAGAGAATTGACAGGGGAGAGGATAACGGGTTCTTTTTCAGGTTGGTGACCTGTAATCAGTGGGGTTCCATAGCAATCAATGCTGGGACTGCAACTGTTCACAATATTTGTGAGTGACATGGAGGAAGGAAGTGAATCTACTGTAGGCAAATTTTCACACGACAATAACACAGACACCAAGGCAGGTTGTGAGAGTGATACAAAAAGATATCAACAGTTTAAATAATTGGGCAAAAAGTTGTCAAATGGAATATAATGTGGGAAAATGTAAAGTTATTCAAGGGAGAACAAAAGAACAGTATATTACCTAAATGAAAGGAAAACTACAGAAAGCTGCGACATAAAGGGACGTGGGAGTACTTGTACACAAAATGCAGAAGGGTAGAACACGTGAAATAGTTAATCAGGTAGACTAGTGGAATAAAAGTCCTTATCTCAAGGGAGTTGGAGTAGAGGAGTTTGGAATTCTTCCTCCAACAGTACAAGGTGCTGGTGAGATCATACCTGGAGCACTTTGAGCAGTTTTGGTCCCATTATTTAAGGAAAGATATCTAATCATTGGAGGCAGTTCATTGGGTCACAGAGTCATAGAGATGTACAGCACAGAAACAGACCCTTCAGTCCAACTTGTCCATGCCGACCAGATATCCTGCCCTAATCTAGTCCCATTTGCCAGCAATTGGCCCATATCTCTCTAAATCCTTCCTTTTCATATACCCATCCGGATGCCTTTTAAATGTAGTAATTGTACCATCCTCCACCATTTCCTCTGGCAGTTAATTCCATATACGCACCACCCTATGCATGAAAAAGTAGCCTCTTAGATCCCATTAAAATCTTTCCTCTCTCAAATTAAACCTATGCCCTCTAGTTCTGGACTACCCCCCACCCCAGGAAAAAGACCTTCTCTATTAATTGCTGAAAAAGCTCAGCAGGTCTGTCAGCATCGGTGGATGAAAATCAGAGCTAATGTTTCACGTCCAGTAAACCTTGGTTAGGATGCTGAGAAGAGGTTTCCCTCCATGGGACAGTCTAGGTGGATTAGTGGTGCTGGAAAAGCACATCAGTTCAGGCAGCATCAGAGGAGCAGTAAAATCAAAGTTTCGGGGAAAAGCCCTTCATCAGGAATACAGGCAGAGTGCCTGAAGGGTGGAGAGATAAACGAGAGGAGGGTGGGGGTGGGGAGAAAGTAGCATTGAGTACAATAGGTGAGTGGGGGAGGAGACGAAGGTGATAGGTCGGGGGAGGGGAGGGTGGAGTGGACAGGTGGAAAAGAAGACAGCCAGGTAGGACAAGTCATGGGGACAGTGCTGAGCTGCAAGTTTGCAACTGGGGTGAAGTGGGGGAAGGGGAAATGAGGAAACTGTTGAAGTCCACATTGATACCCTGGGGTTGAAGTGTTCCATGGAGGAAGATGAGGCGTACTTCCTCCAGGCGTCGGGTGGTGAGGGAGTGGTGGTGAAGGAGGCCCAGGACCTCCATGTCCTCGGCAGAGTGGGAGGGGGAGTTGAAATGTTGGGCCACAGGGCGGTGTGGTTGATTGGTGCGGGTGTCCCAAGATGTTCCCTAAAGCGCTCTGCTAGGAGGCGTCCAGTCTCCCCAGTGTAGAGGAGACTGCATTGGGAGCAACGGATACAATAAATGATGTTAGCGGGTGTGCAGGTAAAACTTTGATGGATGTGGAAGGCTCCTTTAGGGCCTTGGATGGAGATGAGGGAGGAGATGAGGGCACAGGTTTTACAGTTCCTGCAGTGGCAGGGGAAGGTGCCAGGATGGGAGATGGGTTGTAGGGGGGGCCTGGACCTGACCAGGTAGTCACGGAGCGAACGGTCTATGCGGAAGGCAGAAAGGGGTGGAGAGGGAAATATATCCCTGGTGGTGGGGTCCGTTTGGAGGTGGCGGAAATGTCGGCGGATGATTTGGCTTATACGAAGGTTGATAGGGTGGAAAGTGATAGGGTTTGTGTCTTCAGTATTCCTTACCACAAAGAACTATAGTGACAGTGTCCTTGTCTATATTTAAGGCAGAGATAGATGGATTCTTGATCAGTGGGGGAATGAAGGGTTACAGAGAAAGGACGGGAAAGTGAATGTGAGGAATATTGGATCCTATTGAATGGCGAAGCAGGCTCAAAGGACCGAATGAACAACTCCAGTTCTTGTTTCTTATGGTCTTATAGTGAGGTCCATCAGAGTGTTTGACTCGGTATGTTTACCAGACCTAATAACTGATATCTAAATCACTTGACCCCAGGTACATTGTAGTCTGTGACCTTTGAGCTTGATAATGTGAAGGCAGATCCATACGGGGGAATTACCAAATTGATGAGGATTATATTTTTGCTGGAAATCATTACAGGGAAGTGAGCGATTGAGCAAATCAGTAGCTGGAGAAGTGTTATTGCATAAATGAAGATAAAACTTAAGCAGTGGCACAATGGGAGTGTCCTTACCTCTGGCTGTGGAGGCCCAGGTTCAAATCTCACCTGCTCCAGAGGTGTTATAATAACATTTCTGAATAATTGATTGGAAAATATCTAATGGTTTTTGGGGTGTAGTGACAGTGTCTCTGTCGCTAGGTTCAAATCACACAGAGAGGTCATAACCTCTCTGAGCAGGAGGTAGAAAAGAAATTGCAATTCAAGGTGAAGTGGGGGAGAAGAATATTTCACAAGTGATGAAAGGAAAATGACTGGGGTTTGAAGAGAATATAGGATGCAGATGAGTTAATTGAAGATGACATTGTCTGTGATCAAATGCCTTTGATTTCAAAAGGCTATTTAAGATAGTAACATTAACGGGTTCTGGAAAACGGGTGGGAGAGATTGTATGGAGGGAGATGCTTAGAGTGAGCAGAAGGGCAATGAAGTCTAAGGAAAAGGTCAATGTGGGATGAATTGATAAAGGTAAGGATAGTAACAAAATATGTTGCACACTCCAGAATGTAAAAATACACCTAAAATGCATATTTAATTCAAATAGCTTTGTGATTTTTGATGGAATTCTGACTTTTCTCAATTCTGATAAATTCAATCAGTTTGAATAACACAGTAACAAAGTGAGATGAGTATGGTGATTGCAGATTCCATCCCCTGCAGGCATATTGTAAGGAAACAAGGTTGTGTTTCCAAAGGTAATGATGTATAAAGGATTCGTGAGTGTAGCGATCTTACAATAATTTACCAGAATCCCATGCCTTTTATTAATGATTTGGATTTCACTCTGTACCTTAATGGAATGCTCTTTAATTTGCAAGATCTGTAAAGCTCAACATCTAAATTGCAGTGTTAACTCATCGTTTTAAAGCAGTGTGATGTCTCTGTTCAGATGATAGGGTTTTAGATCATTGAACATTTGTTAACTGGTGTGTTGTGTTGCCATTTTCAAGCTGCAGGGACTTATCCTTTTTTTAAAAATTGTGAAGGTTTTGATTTTCTTTCAAATCGGTGAAACAGAATCCAAGATCCATACGATCCACTTTTGTTCAATATCTTATGTTCAATTGAACGTTGTAATTAGATTTTAAGCCTTCAGGGTTTAGAGGCTACAGGTAAAATCTGAACACATGATAGGAAGATGGATTGACGACTAAAATATTCTTATGATCATGGACAAAGTCACCACTAATGTCCTTTAGGGAAGGAAATCTGGTTTGGCCTAGCTATTAGTCAGACCCTCATAAATATGATTAGATTACTTACAGTGTGGAAACAGGCCCTTCGGCCCAACAAGTCCACACTGATCCGCCGAAGCGCAACCCACCCAGACCCCTACATTTACCCCTTACCTAACACTACGGTAATTTAGCATGGCCAATTCACCTGACCCGCACATCTTTGGACTGTGGGAGGAAACCCACGCAGACACGGGGAGAACGTGCAAACTCCACACAGTCAGTCGCCTGAGGCGGGAAATGAACCCGGGTCTCTGGCGCTGTGAGGCAGCAGAGTGCTAACCACTGTGCCACCATGCCGCCCACCCCATAGTTGACTCTTCACTACCTTCTGGTGATTAAGAATAGGCAATAAATGCCACCTCAGTCAGTGACAGTCACACCCCACGAATTAATTTTGTTGAAAAAGGGTAGCCTTCAGAGCTGCCATTTCTGTTAGATGTTCTGACAATCACTGAAGCCAAGCAGTTCAACCACCTTACCTTCAGCCTCTTATAGTGACATAATCCCAACATTATAACTGAGTCAGAGTTCAAGGTGTTTCCATTGCATTAATCCCATCTTCTACAGTCAAGCTTCAATTCCTAAAGCTAAAGGTTGTAGATTAAAAAACATAAGTCATGGACTACATTCCTGTAACAAGTACAAAAGCAAATACTGTTGAAATAGGAACTTGAGTGTGAATAGCAATGTAACCATAATCACAAAAGTGAAATCTATGAAAAAGTGCTTTAATGATTTAACAGAGCACAGAGTTCCCAGGTGGAATGAAACAAGACTGAAACTCCCTGCTGTATGCCCCATAGTAACACATCAATCCAATTGGAATCAACTTGCCAATCAATCAGCAACCCTTTCACATGCAGGATAATTGTTGCTCCCTTTGAAGTTTGGCACTCTTGCATTTGTCCTGATATGGTTGCCACATCACCAAAAGGATATGGATTCTTTGGAGAGAGTGCAGAGGAGGTTCAGCAGGATGTTGCCTGGTATGGAGGGTGCTAGCTATGAGGAGAGGTCGAGTAGATTAGGATTATTTTCATGAGAAAGATGGAAGTTGGGGGGTGCGCCTGATTGAGGTCTACAAAATCATGAGAGGTATAGACAAGGTGGATAGCAAGAAGCTTTTTCCCAGAGTGGGGGACTCAATTACTAGGGGTCATGAGTTCAAGGTGAGAGAGGAAAAGTTTAAGAGAGATAAGCATGGAAAGATCTTCATGCAGAGGATGGTGGGTGCCTGGAATGCATTGTCAGTGGAGGTCGTAGAGGCAGGCATGATAGCGTAATTTAAGATATAGTTCGACAGATACATGAATGGGCAAGGAGCAGAGGGGTACAGGTCCTTAGAAAATAGGCAACAGGTTTAGATAGAGGATCTGGATCAGCGCAGGCTTGGAGGGCTGAAGGGCCTGTTTCTATGCTGTAATTTTCTTTGTTCTTTGTTATAGGCAAGATGAAAACCTTTGATAACAAGTCTTTATTTCAGTGAAACAAGAAAGTATCGTTCAGCAAAAATACTCATTCAATCATTTTTAACTGCACCTGTCAGGCTGTTAAACTTCCAGTTGCAAATCCTGAATGCTTCTTGAAGGAATGTGACTGATTTTAGTTTATAAATTATTACAGTAGGAATACTGATGAAGCACACTGATTAACATTTGATAAACTCAATCAGTTTCAGCGACAAAGCATAAAACAAACTCTCAGTGATTCTTATTTAATGAAAAATCCTGTCCAGCAAGTGAATGTAATTCAGCACAAATGTCAGCCCATTATTTATTTTTATTCCATTTACTTGTAAAATTGTATGGCTATCTTCGAAGCACTTCACACTATTCATTTAGTTAATCAGCCTGACACAAGTTACAAATCGGAACTGTCACACCAACTTATAACCTCCTCAGCAATATTCCGCAATTGAAATTCCCTTAAAAGATGGATAGAGACTGAAAATAACAAGCTGAGTCAGATTGAAAATAAAGTATAAAAACCACCAGATACACTGCTGTGGAAAAGACTGTAAAATTAATTTAGTACTACCAAAGTCAAATTATAAATGTAAGCTTAACAGCTTTGCCTATAAAGAACAGTAAAAGAAAAGGTTTATTTAATCTAACCTTTCTCTCAAGGTCAAAATGAATATTACTGCAATAAAATAGTAAAGGTTAAAAGGGCCAATGCCTTAATTTTAGCATACATAGAAAAATAAAAGTTAAGAACAGGAGTGGGCCCCTCAGGACCTCCAGCCTGTTCTGCAGTCCAATAGGATCATTTTTGGAATCCACATTCCTCACATCTACTTCCTAACCATTCCCCTGTAACCATAAACTTTGATTTCCCTGCCGATCAAGAATCTACCTAGATAAGTCTTAAATACACACAAGGCCTGTCCTGGATTGGAGATTTGTTTGCGTGGTTCGGGAGGGTTTAAACTAGTTTGGCAAGGGTGTGGGAACCAGAGCTACATATCTGAGAGGGGGTAGTTGTAGATGAGGCAGTGACAGGACATGGTGATTCTATGAGGAAAGGTTTTCACGTGATGAAACAAAGGGATTGGTTAAAGTGTGTCTGCTATAACGCAAGGAGTGTCAGAAATAAGAGTGATGAACTTAGAGCATGGATCAGTACTTGGGGCTGTGATGTTGTGGCCATAACAGAGACGTGGGTTTCACACGGGCAGGAATGGTTGCTAGCTGTTCCAGGGTTTAGAATGTTTAAAAAGAACAGGGAAGGTGTGAAAAGAGGAAGGGGTGTATCATTGCTAATCAGAGAGTACATCACAGCTATAGAAATGAAGGTTATTGAGGAAGGTTTGTCTAATGAGTAAGTATGGGTGGAAGCTAGGAAGGGCTTATGCTCGAAACGTCGAATTCTCTATTCCTGAGATGCTGCCTGGCCTGCTGTGCTTTGACCAGCAACACATTTTCAGCTGTGATCTCCAGCATCTGCAGACCTCATTTTTTACTTGAAGATTTTAACCTACTGCGAATCCTCTTACAAGGATGCCTTCCTTGAAGAAGGTCTCTTCCTCCCTCTCATTCCTGATGAAGGGCTTATGCTCGAAACGTCGAATTCTCTATTCCTGAGATGCTGCCTGGCCTGCTGTGCTTTGACCAGCAACACATTTTCAGCTGGAAGCTAGGAACAGCAAGGGAGTAGCCACCTCATTGGGGGTTTTCTACAGGCCCTCTAATAACAGTTGGGAGATAAATGCAGATGTAGCAGGATTGTTGTTATGAGTGACTTGAACTTTCCCAATATTGACTGGAACCTCCTTAGTGCAGATGGTTTCGATAGTGCCATGTTTGTCAGGTGTGATCGGGAGGGTTTCCTCACTCAGTATATAGACGGGTTAATGAGGCGAAAGGCCATTTTGGATTTGGTGCTCAGCAATGAGTCCAGAACAGGTCTCAGTGGGAGACTTTGGTGACAGTGACCACAACTGCCTCACATTTACCATAGCCTTGGAGAGGGAAAGGAGCAGTTACCAAGGGAAGAAATTTAATTGGGGAAAAGGAAAATATGACACTATCAGACAGGAACTTGGAAGTACAGATTGAGAGCAATTGTTCCACAGAATGGTCCCAGTAGACATGTTTAAGGAGCAATTGTTACGAGTGATGCACAAATTTGTTCCTCTGAGACAGGCAAGAAGGGATAAGATTAAGGAGCCTTGGGTGACAAGAACAGAGAAGCTTTTCATAAAAAAGGAAGAAGGCAGCTTATGTAAGGTGGAGGAAGCAAGGATCTAGCACAGCTTTAGTGGATTACAGGTTTACATAAAAGGAGCTCAGAAATGGACTGAGAGCCAGGAGGGGGCATGAAAAAGGCTTGGCAGGGAGGATTAGGGAGAACCCAAAGGCATTTTATTCATACGTGAGGAATAAGAGAATGATCAGAGAGAAGGTAAGGCCGATCAGGGATAGTGTATGGAACATGGGCGTGGAGTCTGAGCAGATAGGGGAAGCCTTTTGTGAATTTTTTGCTTTAGTTTGCGCTAAGGAATGGGACCTTGTTGTGAATGTGAACTTTGAGGAGCTAAGAAACAGGCTTGAACAGATCAAGATTGATGAAGTTGATGTGCTGGAAACTTTGGCAAACATTGAGATTGATACGTCCCAGGGCCAGACCAGATTTATCCTAGGCTGCTCCGGAAAGCAGGAAAGGAGGTTGGTAAGCCACTGGTGAAGGTCTTTGCTTCCTCACTGTCAATGGGAGTCATACCAAAAGGTTTGAGGGAGGGAATGTTGTTCCACTTTTCAAGAACGATAATAGGGAAACCCCCGGCAATTACAGACCAGTCAGTCTTATGTCTGTGGTCAGTCAGGTTTTTGAAAAAATTCTGAAGGATAGGATTTATGACTATTTGGAAAAGCATAGAGTGATTAAAGGCAGTCTGCATGGCTTTGTGAGGGGCAGGTCATGCCTCACAAATCTTATTGAATTGTTGAAGGAGGTGACGAGATAGGTCGATGAAGGTGGGCAAGGGGATAATAAGTTATGAAGGCAAGGCAGGTATGTGGATTTAAAGTAACCATCAGATCAGCTATGATTCTGTTTGAATAACAGAGCAGGTTCGAGGGGCTGAATGGCCTACTGCTTATTATTCATATGTTCATATATTCTTCTCTGTAGACTTGTAGTCTTTTCCTTGTGGTGAAGGGAAAAATTTAATAAATCTTAGGTAAAATAGTATTTCTAGCAGATAATGTGGTTTAGAAAAAAATGGTTGAATTAATCCAGCGTATTAATGTTTTGTTAGATTTGGCATGTTAACAGGCCAAACAGGGTAAAAAAAGATGACAAAGGGTTCAAACGAAAGGTCATGTCCCAGAGTTATGAAAGCATCAGTGAACCGATACCATTCCCATGCAAATGACTCCAGGCTCAGTGAAAATGGCTCCTTTCCCATGATAAGAAGATCAGATGTGTTACCTTAAGGCATTAGAGACAAAAAAAATTGCAGATGCTAGAATTCAAAGTAAACAGGCAAAAGGCTGGAAAAACCCAGCAAGTCAGGCAGCATCAGAAGGTGGAGAAATTGACAATTTGGGTATAATCCTTCTTCAGGACTAGGGGTGGGAGATGGGGAGCTGTAGATAAAGGGGGTGGCGGGGACAGGGTGGTGAGGTGGGGATAGGTGAAGACAGGTAGAGGGTACGACCTGGTTGGTCAATGGGAGGAATAAATCTGGTTGGGAGGGGTGGAAGGGAGGGGTAGGGACTGGGAAGGGAGTCAAAAGATGGGAAGGGAGGTTACTTGAAACTGGAGAACTCAATGTTGAGTTCTCTCGGCTGTAGGCTGCCCAAGAGGAAGGTGAGGTGTTGTTCCTCCAATTCGTGGTTTGGTCCCTCATTGCTTCCAGTGATCTCTCATCCACCACCTCCAAACTCATAGCCCCCAACCCTGCAATGCCCGGTTCTACCTGCTTCCCAAGATCCACAAGCCCAAGTATCCTGGCTGACCCATGGTTCGGTATGCTCCTGCCCTACTGAACACATCTTGTCCTACTTGGACTCCATCCTCTCTCCCTTGGTTCAGGCACTTCCCACCTACAACAGCGACACCAACCACACCCCCTTTATCTTCAGAAACTTCTGGTTCCATGTCCCCCAGCACTTTATCTTCACTATGGACGTGCAGCCCTTTATACACGTGCATAACCTACAAAGGAGGCCTCCAGGGTCTCAGTTTCTTCCTCTCCAACAAACCCATCCAGTCCCCCTCCACCAATACCCTCCTCCACCTCGTCGAACTGGTCCTCACCCTCAACAACTTTTCCTTTAACTCCTCCAGTTTCCTCCAAACCCAGGGAGTGGCCATGGGCACTCGGATGGGCCCCATCTACGGCTGCCTCTTTGTTGGTTATGTCAAACAGACTCTCTTCAGTACCTGCACAGGCACTGTGCCCCAACTCTTCCACCATTACATTAATGACTGCATCAGTGCTGCATCCTTCACCCAGGCTGAACTGGAGCAGTTCATCAACTTTGCCCACAACTTCCACCCCGCCCTCAAATTCCCTTGGTCCATCACAGACACCTCCATCCCTTTTCTTGATCTCTTCATTTCCATCCGGCGACTAACTCCAGATGGACATTTACTACAAACCTACAAACTCCCATAACTACCTGGACTACACCTCCTCCGACCCAGTATCCTGCAAGAACCCTTCTCCCAATTCCACCACTCCACCACATCTGCTCGGACGTGGAGACATTCCACTCCCAAGCATCCCAGATATCCACCGGTTTCGAATAATGTGTTTTTCCCAACACTATCATCCAGACATCCCTCCACTGTACCACCGCCATTGCCCACTCCACTGCTTTAAACACCCCCCATTCCAAACAAAATAAAGATAGAGTACCCCTTGTCCTCACCTACCACTCCACCAGTCTCTACATCCAACACATCATCTTTAAACACTTCCACCAACTCTAACTAGACTCCACCACCAAGAACATCTTCCCTTTCCCACACCTCTCTGCCTTCTGCAAGGACCGTTTCCTCTGACAGTCCTTGGTTTGTGCAACTCTTCCTACCAACCACCCCAGGTACCTTCTCCTGCAACCAGAAAAGATGCAAAACCTGCTGGTAAACCATCCTCCTCACTTCCATCCAGCCCCCAAACAGTCCTTCCAGGTGAGACAGAGGTTCACCTGCCTTTTCTTCAATCTAGTTCACTCTATAAGATGCTCCTGATGTGGTCTACTCTACATCGGAGAAACCAAACACCGAGCACTGCAACTGGGCCTGCAGGTGCAGGCCAACCAGATCTCACAGTCACCGCCAAGTTTAATTCCCCTTCCCACTCCCTTTCCAACATGACCATCCTTGGCCTCCTCCATTGCCACAATGAACTAAACTGCAAATTGGAGGAACGACTTCTCATCTTCCGCCTGGCAGCCCACATCCCCGAGGATTCAACATTAAGTTTTCCAATTTCAAATAAAGTCCCCTCCCAACCCTTCTCTCTCCCTTCCACTCCTCCCAGCCACCTACTCGATCCATTCCTCCCATTGACCAACCAGGTCGCACCCTCTACTTGTCTTCGCCTATCCCCACCTCACCACCCTGTCCCCACCACTCCCATTATCTGCAGCTCCCCCTACCCCACCCCCAGTCCTGAAGAAGGGTTACACCCGAAATGTTGACTTCTCCACCTGCTGATACTGCCTGACTTGCTGTGTTCGTCCAGCCTCCAGCCTGTCTACCTTAAACATTAAGCCATGTATGGCAATAAGCAGATATAATGTTCCAGTAATTAAAGATCAGGTATCACATCAAAATAAGATTATATATACAAAGCAGATAGCTACCTGATTACCTCCTCCTCCACCCCACACGTTTGTGTATGTACCCTAATGTTAATTACAATCAAGTATTATTGATTGACTTTGACAATGATTAGATTAATGCAATTGCATGTATCATAGGTGGTTTGTGCATTCAAATAACAGAAAAAGACTATAAACATCAGAATTTTGTAATAGCTTTTGAAATTCATTTCTTCGGGGGAAAGTGTACCACCTTTGCATACGCATGAACAATTACCTGTGAAGTTTCCAAGTATCTCTGTCTGTTTGTGTGGATCGAGGTGAAAGAAAGAATCTCCCATTTGCTTATTTCAATTTACCTTTACTACATTCCCAAGCAGCAGGTTACTGACCTTAACTAACTGCTGCAATGATAAAGTTTTTTCTCATATCACTTTTACTTCTTTTACCATAGGTTAGTTCCCAATGGTCTCCATTACCGACTCCATCCTTAAAAAATATTCTTAATCTCCAAGGAGAACGTCCAAAACATCTCCACTCCAGCTGCATAACTGATGTTCCTTTTCCCTTCAACTATTCTCATGAATCTTCTCTGCAAACAATTCTTTCACTTCCTTTACAAATGTGATGTCCTGAATTGGACACAATCCACCAACTAACGTTTAATGAACTTGTTTTCTCCTTCAACAATAGTGACTGCCTTTCTTGCAATCAAGCACATAAATCTTAATACTTTTCCTTCTCTTTTGTATTTTTCTGGCTACCTGTTAGAAATAAACTTTAAGAATGATGGCTTTCCATAAAATTGACTTTCTGCAGATTTGACCTTCTGCGTCTCACTGTGGCCATAGTTTTGACCGAACTATGAATAGTGATTCAGTCCCATAGACTGGAACCGATGAAGTAAAAATTGCTTTGTGGCTTTACAATGCTCAGTTAACTCAAGTTTTTTTTCAGCTTGAGTTTCAGCATTTATCTTTCAGCTCACCCGATTTTAGAGGGAATCCAGTTATCTGTCTCTGTTTTCTCCTAGTTTGAAGACTGCAGTAATCACTGAAAAGTTTCTGGAAGGGTATGACCTTCTAGGAATAAAGGGATATTCTCGCCGACATTATATTTGGCTTTAACTGTGTGCTCTTCTAATGATGAAATGTATTGATCGGCAGCTTGTCATTGTCTGTGGAGTGTGTCACAAGCCAAGCCAGACAAGCATAAAGCAATCCTACAGGCATCCTCAGACCTAAATCTGACCTTTGATTGATTACATCTGTGACCTCCATGGTGCAGGAATTACTAGAGTTATGTGCAGAGCAGAATTTAATATACACTCCAAGTGCATTTGGTAATCTAGCCACATAATTGCAGAACTACCCTAGGAACATACTATGGCGAAACAGCTGAAGTTCCAAATACAAGCCATGAATTCATACCCACTCTACAGACCCGTCAGACGTTGTCAAAGTCAAGAAGGGAGGCTATATAAATAGTTAGCACCAGGACTTGCTTAATGACCATAATGACTAGAACATTACTCCTGTATTACAAGGAATGGATGCACAAGAATAAATTATCGGTCCATCGCTTGTCATCTTTGCTAGCCTCTTTCACCAGTCAAATTCAGGGATTATGAAAGTCAACAGTAAAATGACTGAGCAGGACGTAATTTACAGTAGGATGCATTTGATGTCAAAATTAGAAGAAACAGAGAGAAGGAAAGAACAATTGCATTAAGAGAAAAGAGACATTTTGCATCTTTAAAATCTCCAAAGCAGTCCGTATCATAAAAAGAATGAGCTCCTTTGGTGACATTCTCTGTAGAGACCAGCAACATTTTAAGAAAGAAATCCTGACAATGCTAATAGAAGAAAGCTGATGTACAGGATTTCACATTTTCAAACTTTTATTGCAACAAGCTGACTAAAATCAAATGAACTAAAACAGGAATTTTTAAAAAGGCAAATTGCACTTTCACTAGCTGGTACAGTGAAGACCTTACTTGGAGAAGTGTGTATAGTTTTGGTCCCTATACTCGATGAAGGATGCAATAGCATTGGAGGTAGTTCAGAGAAGGTTCAGTAACTTATTTCCAGAGATTATTTCCTCCTTCCTAGGGAAGCACAATGGTTAGCACTGCAGCCTTACATCGAACCCAGGTTCAATTCCAGCCTCAGGCAACTGTCTGTGTGGGGTTTTCACATTCTCCCCGTGTCTGCCTGGGTTTCCTCCGGGTGTTCTGGTTTCCTCCCACAGTCCAAAGATGTGCAGGGTAGGTGGATTGGCCACGCTAAATTGCCCATAGTGTTCAGGGATGTGTAGGTGCATTAGTCAGGGGTAAATATAGGGTGGGGAATTGAGTCTGGGTGGGTTACACTTCAGAGGGTCAGTGTGGAATTGTTGGTGAAAGGCTTGTTTTATGAGGAGAGACTATGAAGAGTTTTTGTCTTGCTCGAGTTTAAAAGAACGAGAGGACATCCAGTTGAGGTAAAGGGGATTGTAAAAGTAGATGTTGAAAGGATGTTCCCTCTTTTTGGGCAATCTATAAGTAGAATCCATCATTTCAGGGATAACAGGATGTAAAACAGAGGTGAGGTGGAGTTACTACTCACAAAGGATCGTGAATCTGTGGAATTCATGATCTCAGAGTGTGGTTCACACTGGACAGAGAATACATTTAAGGAAGAGATAGACAGCTTTTAATTAGTCATGGATTAAAGGGTTACGGGGAGTAAGCAGAACAGTGGAGTTCAGGCTGTGATGAGGTCACTCATGATCGTCTTGAATGGTGGAGCAAGGTCAAGGGATTCAATTGCCTACTGTTGCTCCTTGTTCTGATATAAAAAACACTTACAAATATTCACATTATTTCATGTACAAAATGTGGCATCACGTACAATCTCACAGACTTTCTGTCTCAGCCTCCAGCTTGTAAGATCACTCATTCTCCACTCAATGGATTTTACCCTTGAGACATTTTCACTGGATGTTGTATTTTGTCCATGGCTTTTTGATATAGTGAGTACAAGTAAGGCACCTGTATCCATCTCCTGGGTCATGACAATCCTGAAGTGTAGCTTGTCAAAGTTGCTTTGAACTGACCAACCCTTGGCTCACAGTCTGATCCTCTGATGCATATACTCAGCGACACCACACATTCCTTCACCATGATTTCTATTTTTTTCCTAAACAGTAAGACAAAATGCATCTCTATTCTAGCTAGTTTTGTTGGCTTTTTCACATAAGAATTATGTTGCTTGAACTGCAGTTTCACAGACTAGTCTTAATTCAATTGTGGAAATCTGGAACAAACATGGAACGCTAGCAAAACTTTTTATGATTTGGAGATGCCGGTGTTGGAATGGGGTGTACAAAGTTATAAATCACACAACACCAGGCTATAGTCCAACGGGTTTAATTGGAAGCACTAGTTTTCAGAGTGCCACTCCTTCATCAGATGGTTGAAAGCCAGTACTTCCAATTAAACCTGTTGGATTATAACCTGGTGTGTGTGATTTGAAACTCTGAAACTTTTTGTGTTTGTTTGCATCTGTAGAGATAGAAACAGGGTAAATGGATTGAGTCCAATAGGGCTGTTCTTCAGAACTGAAGAATTCTGGACAGCAGAGTTCTGAACAAGAGTCATACTGGACCGGAAATGTTAACTCTGTTCCTCTCTGTATAGATTCTGTCAGATCTGTTGAATTTCTCCAACATTCGCTGTGTTTGATTCATTTGTCCTCTGCATTTTATCTATCATCTGCATAGCAACCTCAGGTCTTAAGAGTATTTTCCATAAGTCTAATGAACTATAACCCAGAAAAACTAATTATCCACTTTTCCAGAAATATCCTCATTTCATTTCATCCTTAAAGGAACTGTCCTGAATAAAATAGAGGCTTCTCCCTGAATCACATGTGTGAATGTAGGTTGGAGATTTATAGACAATGTGAAGAAAATATGTTTTCAGTCAGAGCGTGGTGGGAATCTGGAATGCACTGCCTGGAGGGGAGTAATCTCACGACCTTTAAAAAATACTTGGACCATTATGTGAGTGGCCATAACATTGAAGGCTGTGGGCCAAGTGCTGTAAACTAGGACTAGTGTAGTACAGACCTGATGAACTGAAGGGCCTCTTCTGCATGATATGATTCTGTAAAACACTACACTTGTAAAAGTCTATTTTCAGTGTCAGAGGTTTTTCCTTATTAATTCACAAGTATTGCAAGGTTAAATGAATACTTGCATTTAAAATGGCAAGACATCTTCCTGTGGCAAATATAAATATAACAATCTCACACTGACCAATGCAGTTCAGAGTGAGATTAACAGCAAATGCCAAATTTGGCATTACTAAAGCTGGATTATTCCTGATGAAGGGCTTTTGCCCGAAACGTCGATTTTGCTGTTCCTCGGATGCTGCCTGAACTGCATGCTCTTCCAGCACCACTAATCCAAAGTCATGTTGGATCAGCCTAACTCAGATATTCACTTATGGCCTCATTGTTTGGCCTTCGCTGATAGTTGTTGTGGTATTTACCTTTAAATAATGACCATTAGCTTGACTGCTATTTTCACAGCAAATGTGATTCAACCTAAGTGAGAGCAAATTAAAGATTACTAATGGGAGAGAACGATTAATGAATTATGATCCTAAGTGATGCAAGGAGGTGCTAAATTAAGTATTTGTCCCCAGATACTCATTTGGAATGTGTTTAGCCAGTCAGTGATGTCTCAATGCTTGACTGAATCATCAGCACTGTTGAAGCCCTCGATGGAGACGCATGGCATCCCCAACACAATAGGTTGAAAGAGAGCCTTATAATTGACTGCACGGTTGACTCCATTATAACAAACATCCTGCAGAAATGGAAGCACAGTGGCTCAGTGGTTAGCACAGCTGCCTCACGGTGCTAGGGACACAGGTTCAATTCCAGCCTCGGGCAACTGCCTGTGTAGAGACTGCACATTCTCCCTGTGTCTGCATGGGTTTCCTTTGGGTACTCCATTTTCCTCCCACAATCCAAAGATGTGCAGGTTAGATGAATTGGCTATGCTAAATTGCCCATAGTGTTGAGGGATGTGTAGGTTAGGCGGGGGAAATGTAGAACTGTAGGGGAATGGTTCTGGTTTGGATTACTTTTCGGAAGGTGGGGGTGGACTTATTGGGCCAAATGGCCTCTTTCTGCATTGTAGTGATTCCCATGATCTTTGAAATATTAAATAAAAATTAAAACTACTGCAGATGCTGGAAATCAGAAGCAAAAACAGAAATTGCTGGAACAACTCAGCAGATCTGGCAGAATCTGTGGAGAGAAATCCCAGTTAACATTTTAAGTCCAGTGATCCTTCCTCAGAAATATATCCACTGTCCTTCCAACCACTTGATGAAGTGGAGAATGCTTAACCTACGTAGACCCCAGGTTTCCCAAATCTGAACCAATCAAATTTCTAAGCTAACAAATCCCAGAATTTCAGACACAATTCTTTTTTTGGAGCAAAAAAGACAGAATTAAATTCACGTCAACATTAGAATTGTTTTTGAACAGTATTAATGCATTTTGGTTTTGATTCATCAAAGCTGGGTGATCCTCACAGAGTAATAGACACTACTTCATGTTTTGAAATGTTGTTTCTGTCCCAGTTTTCAAGAGGTGTTTGAAATGTTGTAATGGCAAGGATAAATGTGAAGAAAGTAAAAATGCGTAATGAGTATACACTCAGCTAAGTCAAATTAGTATTTTTAAAACATGTCAGTAATTCATTTTTTCAAAAAAAAACAAAGAATTGCACATGCTAGAAGTCAGAATGAAAAGCAAAAATTGCTGGAACAACTCAACTGAAGAAGCGTCACTGGTCCTGAGACATTAATTCTGCTTTCGCTTCACAGATGCTGCTAGACCTGCTTGGCTTTTACAGCGATTTTTGTTCTGGTTAGCAATTATATTCCTTTTTTTATATTTCTTCCAATCAGCGTGATCTCAGAATAAGTGCAGGATGTTTATGCGTCTGTTAATCCCTCTGTTGGAACTTGAAAACTTGCTTTGCTTCCAGGCTATGGCTTTACCTCCTTTTTTCGACACCACTCTCAATCTCACATGCAAGCCCCATATCTGCTGCACGGCACACCGCAGGATGTAATCCTGATCCAGTGAGAGATTGCACCCTTAATGATGAAGGCACAATCTTACGGGTGCTGGAAATCTCAAATAAACATGAAAATTGCTGAGAAGTTCAACCAGTCTGTGGGGACAGAAGCAGAGTTAACTGAAGAACCACCATGCCATACTCAAAATGTTAACTGTGTTTCTCTCATCCAGATGGTGCCAGACCTGCTGAGTTCCTCCATCATTCTCTGTGTTTGTTTCAGAATTTACACCCTTGACCTATTTTTCTTGGTTGAAGGAAATGATGGTATATTGGTTTTAACATTGGACTGTAAATCCAGAAACCTGGATAATGTTTAAATCCCACCGTGGCAGATAGTGGAATCTGAATTCAATTAATGCAAATAGTTGATGTTAATCATCTCAGAATCATAATCAGAATAGCTTTTATTGTCATGTGCACTTGAATGAGTGCAGTCAAAAGTTTATAATGTTGCCTCTTGGTGCCATCTTAGGTACAAGGTACCTAGGTACAGATACTTTAAGTAATGTTACAGAATTGAAATAGTAGAAAAATAAACAAGCATAGAATTCAGAATTTAAAAAGTCCAGAATGATAATAAATGTATCTTGAAAGGAGTCAAGTTTAGGAATGGCCATGAAACTATAGTTGTAAAAAACCCATGTAGTTCATTAATGTGAAAGTGAATCTGCTATTCTTGCCTGGTCTGGACTACATGTGTCTCCACACATACAACAATGTGATTGATCCTTAAGTATCCTCTGAAATGGCCTAGGTTAGGTCAAGGGCAATGAAGGATGGGCAATGAATGTTAGCCCAGCTAGTGATCATTAATCCATAAGACCATAAGATATAGGAACAGAATTGAGCCACTTGGTCCATTGCCATTTGATAATCACTGACATATTTCTCTATCTCATTCTCCTGCTTTCTCTCTGTAACCACGGAACATCACATTAATGAATTTAAAAAGATAGCATCTGGAGTCAATTGTATCAGCCATGAAGTAGGTCTTCTAGAAGGAGATGTTTCACAGTTGATTTGGTCTCTCGTGAATGTGGATATATAGTTGAACACCAACAGCTTGTTTGTTTGCCATTATTAAAATCAACTGAAGGCTTGAATACTCCTCATTCCAAATCCTCTCCTTGGTCCAGTTTTCTGCAGCTTAAGAATGGCTCAACGAGAAAAGGGCTCACCCAAATGGAACAGTCAGAGCTGTATTTTGTTTATTGATATACTGCACTTTACAGCAAGGCTTCCCAAAATGGAGTTTAAAAATCCTATGGTTGATGGGGGGCTATGGACTGAGGTCTCAAGGGTCCAGAGACTGGAATGTCTAACATGTAGATTCAGCCTCCCCTTCCTGCACTCAAGGGACTTTTTCTCTTGCCCCTACCCACAACTCTTTCCAAAAGGGTTGCTGTTATTCTCCAGCCTTAAAATTGTAAGAAAGTGTTTGGCTTTTAAATGATAACATCGGCCTGTATCTTATGTCTTCAGGCTTAGTGTCAGTTTCATCAGGTTGCATGAAGGGTTTGTCCCCACGAGGCCTAGTGAGTTTTCTTGTTGCATTTTATCAGCTCACCTCCGTAATTACTTACACCACTCCCTTAAGCAATTCTAGCTGCACCTTACCACTCACCGCTTTCCAGAATAACGCCAGGATAATGGCATTCCTGGCACTATCTTTAAAAACCTGCTGTGCACCAGGTCAAACCCTGGAACCACCCTGCATGCTTCTTGACATTTACCCCAAACATGGTGGAGGAGGGAAATTTGTCGTCCCTCTTTGCAGGAAGGGATCTGCAGGAATGCTGGGCGGGGCGATGCAGAAGCAGGATTTGCTGCTCACAGCGCCTTCCCAAGCTGTAGCCATGACACCAGACTCTGCCATCTGAGTCAGGGTCATCTCTGCTGTCTGGAGGAATGTCCAGTGCTATTAGAAAAAGATTAAGGTCATTCTCCACTCCGCCAGAGTAAGGGACACCATCTTCTCTCTGCGATACCTCAGACTCACTCTATCGCTGCCACTGTACCCATCTCCCACAAACGTTCATGCTCTGCCACTCTCTCTACTGCCTGTAGCATCTCTCCTCACTCACTGTCACTTACCACAACACCCCCTGACAGCCCAACCCCTGCCTATACTCTTCATTGCCCACTCGGGACTCCAGCCCCACTCTCCCATGTGGCCAATGACCATAGAGAATGCCCTGAGATGTTGGTGCCAGGTGCTCAACGTGGTGGTCTGTTGGAGCGAGTGGTGACCTGAGCACAGAACGTAGACAGGAACAGACCTTTTGGCCCACCATTTCTGTGATGCCATTTTAAACTGAGTCCATCTGCCTGCACATGCTCCATATCCCTCTATTCTCTGCCTGGTCATGTATCTGTCTGAATGACTCTTTTTAGCCTCTTGGATTCTCCAAGTAGCCACTCTGACTTCCATGTCAAGAACTCCTGGTGACCAGTGTATCTATGGCAGATGTTATGATGCAAAGTAGCTGAGATCTGCAGTTAATAAAGTCATCAACAAGCAACAATTCCCTTTCATAGGCAACTCACTACTGCCTGGCGAGAATCTTGTTTCTGCATCTGGAACTTACTTCCACGACACAATGAGTTGTCCCTGATGGTGAGTGACTATTCTGCCAGATTTCTCACCACACCTCACACCATTCGGGCCACTCGAAGATTCCACCCATGAAGAGCTTTCCAAACTGTGAACATTTTGCCAAAGACCTTTGAATGGTTAGTAATTTGCATTAACCTTCCTTAATGAAATTACTGTGAAACAGAGCCTATCAAAATAACTTCATTAAATAATTCACTGTTTATTCGTTAGTGAATCATTCCATTACTCATGACCAGATGAAATTGCTGAAGATAACTTTCTGATATACAGAGTTAAAACATTAGTTTCTCACTTCAGAAATCTGGGTTTGAATCCAATCCAGATTCACAAAGTTAAAAAGATGACTGTTGGTTCCAAGAATCCAATGAAATTAATTTGGAATTGAAACCGGTGTTATTGGGTGTATGGCTATAATTATCACCAATGTGAAACAAAGATGAAATCCATCAATGATCAAGTCCCAGCAAGAATGTCTGGCAAGAGAATAAGGATGTAAGCTTGCTATATGTCGGCTATGTGTAGGAACATCTCAATTTGATTTCTTGTTGTGGGGACCTGGTCACTGATTGTATTTAATGGTACTTACAACAGTATTTGCATTTTTCCTTGCAGGAATAATGTGTTCAACACGATTCATGCACGTCCTGTGTATTGCAAGATTTTAACAAAGAAAATTGATTTTAAACCTGACAACAACCAAATGGCTTTGCTCGATTTGAATCACAATGCAGTTCAACTTGGCCAAACAAAGTGGCTGATTTGTTTCTCTAATAAAAATTGCTTTAGCATTGCTGATACAAAGATACATTGTGTCAAAGTTTTTTATTGAATTGAATTGAATTTATTGTCACATGTACCAAGTCACAGTGAAAAGCTTTGTCTTGCGAACAATACAGGCAGATCACAGAGTTAAGCAGCATAGATAGTAAATAATAGATAAATAGCAGCAAAAGAAAAAAAAGGTACAGGCGAATGTTTAGAGTTTATGAGTCCATTCAGTATTCTAACAATAGTAGGGTAGAAACTGTTATAAAACTGACTGGTGCATGTGTTCAGGCTTCTGTACCTTCTCCCCGATGGTAGAGGTTGTAGAAGAACATTGCCAGGGTGGGATGGATCTTTGAGAATGCTGGCTGCCTTTCCTTGACAGCGGGCCTGGTAGATGGATTCTATGGATGGGCGGTTGGCCTTTGTGATTGTCCGGGCTGAGTTCACCACTCTCTGTAACCATCACCGATCTTGAATGGTACATTTGTCATACCAGGTAGTGATACATCCAGACAGGATGCTCTCAATGGCGCACCTATAAAAATTGGCAAGGGTATTCACTGTCATGCCAAATTTCCTCAGCTGCCTGAGGAAAAGAGACGTTGTTGGGCCTTTGTAACCAATGCATCCACATGGAGAGTCCAAGCAAGCTTGTTGTGTATGATCACTACCAGGAGCTTGACGCTCTCCATTTGTTCCACCACTGTGCTGTTAAGGTGTGTGTGTGTGTGTGTGTGTGTGTGTGCGCGTGCGCGTGTGTGTGTGGGGGGGGGGGGGGGGGGGGGGGGGGTATGAGTGACATCCCGCCAAAAGTCAATAATAAGTTCCTTGGTTTTGCCAATTGAGAGATAGGTTGTTCTCAGTGCACCATTTTTCCAGGTCTTCCATCTCCTGTCTGTAGTTTGTTTCATCGCCATCTGAGATTCGACTGACTATGGTGGTGTCATCAGCGAACTTATAAAAGGCATTAGTCTGGTATTTGGCGACACAGTCATGGGTATACAGTGAGCACAATAGGGGGCTGAGTACGCACCCCTGGGGTCTCCAGTGTTGAGTTTTAGTGAGGATGAAATATTGTTCTCAATTTTCACTGATTGTGGCCTGTGGGTTGGGAAACTGTGGATCCAGCTGCAGAGTCTTGTTTTAATCAGGACATTTCAGAAAAATTATCAATACGGGTGAAAGCAAACATTTATAAAGTTATGAAAAGAGAGTACTGATTAGTTGCCAAGAGGATTCTGATTGGTAGAGATGTTGCCAAGAGGAAGCCAACTGTTAATGATGATTGACAGTTAACTGCCAGTCTTTCTTTAGATTTCAAAGCATTGGTTGATGTTGATTGGTCAGTGCATTGCTAGAAAGTGCGCAACTTAAAATGTAAAGCTTAGTTACCAGGAGGGAGTGATGTCTGGTCTTCTTGAAGACAGGTCTTTGAGCTTTTCTTCTGATGAGCTACATCGAAGCTGTTTTCTTGTCAGTTCACCATCACCTTTGTCACTCAGGGGCAGGGAAAGGAACAGGAAGCAGATCCTCAGTGTACCACAACCCAGAACAGGAATTTAACCTGCTCCATTGGCAACTGAGTCAACCAGCCCTTAAAGGTACACTGCCATTAGTAAAAAAAAAAGAAGAATCACTGGTTGTTAAACTTAAAAGGTTTACACGAATATTGCCAGGGATGAAGGATGTGAACTATAGGGAGAGGCTAAATGGACTGGGGCTATTTTCCCTGGAATGTCGGAGGCTGAGGGGTGGCCCTGTAGGGATTTATAAATCACGAGGGGCATGGCATGAGGGTGAATAGTCAAGGTCTTTCCCCAGAGTGGGGGAGTCAAAAACTAGAGGGCATAGGTTTAGGGTGAGAGGGGAAAGATTCAAAAGGGACCTAAGGGTCAATCTTTTTATGCAGAGGGTGGTGAGTGTATGGAATGAGCTGCCAGAGGAAGTGGTAGAGGTTGACAACATTTAACAGGCAAGTGATCGGTTACTGAATAGGAAGGGTTTAGAGGACTATGGACCAAATGTCAGCAAATGGGGTTAGATTAAATTAGGATATCTGGTTGGCATGGATGAGTTGAACCGAAGCATCTGGTTACATGCTGTATAACTCTATTACTCTACAACTTTTTGTAACATCAAAGAACACTTAGACATGTTACTTTGAAGTAAAATGGCATGACTATTAAATTAAAATGTTAACTGTTTCTTGCTCCACAGATGCTGCCAAACCTGCTGAATTTCACCAGCAACTTCTGTTTTTGTTTCAGATTTCCAGCATCCCCAGTTCTTTGTTTTGTTATAGCCTTAATTTTGACAGAAATTGTTTTGCATGCAGCGAGCTTTCATAAAATGAGATCAGTAGCCAGGTAACCTGCATTCTAGTGATAAAGCCAATACCCACGGTACCATCTGTTTGTTTCACAACTCACCAAAGCAAACAGATGGTAATCTCTGACTATCGGGAATCTCTCTCCAGTGAAGTATTTTCTTGTCTTCATGTGTACACATTGGTCAAACACCAGCGTTCAAACACAATTCACATTGGAATGTACAACCAAGCATCAAAATCCACAGCCGAATCATAATATCTCATTGAAATTAGCAGCATTGTTTTGACAATGTTAAATGACAGCCTAGGGGGTGACATTACCTGTCGTATGAACTGCTGTATTTCCAGCTCCAAACAGAAGAGATGCA